>NW_016816648.1:1947128-2023981 GCF_001698545.2 Rhinopithecus bieti
CATATCCTGTATGCATCGGGCTATAAAAAGCGGCCACATGCATCATTCAGGGCCCTCTTGTATGTTGTAAAACAGAGGGACCAAGTTCGAACTTGCATTAAAGATCCTTGCCGCTTGGCTTTGACTCCGGATTCTGGTGGACTTCTTCGGGGAATACAGGGTCTGGGCATAACAAAACTGGAACTTATATATAAAAGGGAAGCAGAGGATGTAAGTATAAAAGAATTGCAACCTGTTCACGTGGTAGAAAAGGAAAACCTATTTTCTGGGAGAAATTCAAGCCAGCTGCAGAAATTTGCATCACTAAGGAGGAGCTGAATGTTAATAGCCACGACAATGGGGAAAATACCTCCAAGCCATTTCAGAGACTTTCATGGCAGCCCCTCCCATGACAAGCCTGGAGGTCTAGGATGAAAAATGGTTTTATGGGTCAAGCCCAGGGCCCCACTGCTCTGTGCAACCTCAGGACATGGCACCCTGCATCCCAGCCACTCCAGCTTCAGCCATAGCTAAAAGGGCTCCAGATATGTCTGAGGCCTCTGCTCTAGAGGGTGAAAGCTGAAAGCTGCCAAGGCTTTCATGTGGTGTTAAGCCTGCAGGTGTACAGAGGGCAAGAGTTGAGGCTTGGGGGCCTCTCTCTAGGTTTCAGTGGATTTATGAAAATGCTTGGATGTCCAGACAGATGTCTGCTGCAGTGGGGAGCCCTCATGGAGAACCTCTACTAAGGCAGTGAAGAGGGGAAATGTGGAGTTGCAGCTCCCACACAAAGTCCCCACTGGGGCACTGCCTAGTGGAGCTGTGAGAAGAGGGCCACAGTTCTCCAGACCCCAAAACAGTAGATCCACTGACAGCATGCACCATGTGCCTGGAAAAGCCTCAGGTGGTCAATATCAGCCTGTGAAAATGGCCACAGGGACTGTACCCTGCAGAATCACAGGGGTGGAGCTGCCCAAGGCCTTGGACTTTTGAGTTAATTAGTTGACTTTGGGGTACTGCTGAGAAGGGATGATTACATTTTACAATGTGAGAAGGACATGAGATTTGAGATAGGCCAGAGTGGAATGATATGTTTGGCTCTGTTTTCCTACCCAAATCTCATGTAGAATTGTAATTTCCAGTGTTGGAGGAGGGGCCTTGTGGGAAGTGATTGAGTTATTAGGGGGGACTCCCCTCTTGCTATTCTTGTGATAGAGTTCTCCAGAGAGCTGCTTGTTTAAAAGTATGTAGCACCTCCTCCATCTCCTGCTGGCCATGTTAAGATGTGCTTGCTTCCCCTTCACCTTCCACCATGATTGTAAGTTTCCTGAGCCCCACCCCAGAAACAGAAACCTGTTTAGCCCACAGAATCATTAGCCCATTAAACCTATTTTCTTTATAAATTACCCAGTCTCAGGTAGTTCTTTATAGCAGTGCAAGGACGGACTAACACAAACTCCCATAGGAGTTTCCATGAAATAGAGCTTGGGGTGGGGAGGAAGTATGCAGAAACTCTGTTGTTGGTCAAGTGCTGTAGACTCTTGCCATTTTTCCCGACATTTAGTAAATGTTCTTGAATAAATATTTCTCCATTTGCAGTAGGCATTTAGGTCAAATTCTAAAGATCAGAACTTATTTGTTTATATGTTTTCCTCCAGCTAAATGGTTGTCTGTTCCAGAGAAGGAGTTGATCCTGTTACTCATGCCACGATTCTGGAAGTCAGTCTCACCACTGCATTTAAAAAAATAATTGATTAAGGGGCCCTTTGAGTGGAAATGTCCAAGGTCACTTTGATGCTCGTCTCCTGAGTCACGCAAATTGTCATGAATGATTTCTTTTAGAATCAGAAGTTGAATACGGCAAATCGAAGAATATTTTAAATTCAATTTACCTCCCTGGAATTTTGAGTCCCACAGTAACACTGGCATACTTTTCAAAATTAAGGCTATCAAATTACCTAAATATGTCTATCTCTAGTCATTGTTCCTTTTTCAAATTCGATATTCAGTGGGATATCAGTGCTTCTCTTTCCCAAGGTACTTACCCTGCCATCTCAGGCCCTGGGAAGGAAGTAGACCAGTTTGTATAAGGAATCCAGGCACCAACACTTGTTCCAAGATTCTTATTCAGGAAATTGTTTCCTGAATCATGATAAATTCAAAGAAGCAGAATTGAACCAGAAAAACCTATAAATAAACCAGGAAAGCTGTGTGGTAAACCTAGTAGCAAGGAGAAAACCAAAGTGTCTGAAATAAATGTAGCTTATGGAAATAGGCTGTCTACACTAAGACGCCTGGATTGACACAAGGAGAAATGGCCATGGTGGAAGCCTCGCTGAAGTGACCGGGGATGCAGCCATCCCTGAGTGTGTTATAGGAGCACGATGGAAACACACAGAACTGTGCCCATAGACCCTGGAGACCACTTCCAGAGCAGCTCAAGTGTGGGTGTGGCTGCACCAACAGCATTCTCCAGTAGCTTGGCCTGCGGACACAACAGCCTCATACTCCTTCCCTTTGATCTGGATCAGTTGCAGGATTTCAGGACAATTCAGATTGAGGGACAGAGTTGGTTCATTCAAAGTGAGATTCTGCTCTTCCTAGCAGAGCATGGGCAGACTCTGCCTGGCTGAAATAAGATACAAGCAAGTGACCATGCAGATAGTGCTAGTATCTGCTGCATTTCCTGCCGGTTACCAAAACAGAGATATTATATACCCATGAATTTAATCTATCTATATATGTACACAAATATTGACTTTAAAATATATGGCTATTTACTGCTTATCCTGGATAATTGCCTGATGTATTTCAGCACAAAATAGCAAACAACAGAAAATTGCTCAGGTTGGAAATATTTAAGTAATTTTGTAAACTTGATTTTGGCAAGAACACAAGTCCTAATATAGAACTCATACAAATCACAGAGAGGCAAATAGAACTTAAAATATTTCTTAATAATTGAAAGCAATTCAATGAATAATTAAGAGTCAAGTTGTACTAACTGTTGACCTTCAGAGAGGCATAAATTGGCCATCATTTTTTAAATTAATATTTTAGAATCTTGAGATCATGTATTAATAGAGTCACATGCAGTTGTAACTAATAATACAGAAAGATCCCATATAGTTTTTATCAAGTTATCCAAAGGCAACATCTGACAAAACTATACTACAGCATCACAAGGAGAACATTGACATTGACACAATCAACAGGCAGAATATTTCCGTCTCCACAAGGATCCCTCAGGCTGCCTGTGGATAGCCATGCTCACTCCTGCTTGTCCTGACCTCCTTCTCACACTTAGCACCCACTAACCTGTTCTATACATCTGTAATTTCATTGTTTTAAGAATGTTATAGAAATGGAATCACATAGTATGTAACCTTTTGGGACTGTCTTTATGTACTTATTCATTGATTTGTTGTTTGTTTGTTGTTTTTGAGATACCACTTTGTTCCTGCAAGAATGGCCATAATTTAAAAAATCAAAAATTAATAGATGTTGGCATGGATATGGTAAAAAGGGAACACTTTTATGCTGCTGGTGGGAATGTAAACTAATACAACCGCTATGGAGAATAGTATGGAGATTCCTTTAAAAACTAAAAATAGAACTAAAATTTTGACCCAACAATTCCACTACTAAGTATCTATCTAAAGGAAAAGAAGTCATTATATGAAAAAGACACTTGCACACACGTGTTTATAGCATCACAGTTCTCAATAGCAAGAATATGAAACCAGCCGAAATGCCCGTCAACCAACGAGTATATAAAGAAAATATTATAGACAGATAGATGATAGATAGATGATGATAGATAGATAGATAGATAGATAGATAGATAGATAGATAGATAGATGGAATACTGCTCAGCCATAAAAGGAACAAAATCATGGCATTCACAGTAACCTGGATGGAGGTGGAGACAGTCATTCTAAGTGAAGTAACTCAGGAATGGAAAACCAAACACTGTATGTTCCCAGGTATAAGTGGGAACTGAGCTATGAAGATGCAAAGGCATAAAAGGGATATAATAGATTTTGAGGACTTAGGGGGAAGGTTGTAGGAGGAGCAAGGGATAAAAGACTACACACTGGGTACAGTGTGCACTGCTCAGGTGATGGGTGCACCATAATCTCAGAAATCACTATTAAAGAACTTTTCCATGAAACCAAAGACCACCTGTTCCCCCCAAATTATTGAAATATAAATAAAAATAAATTTGAAAAAAAGTATTACAATTTATAGAAGTTTTACGTCTATTTTATTGTTTTAAATAATTGTGTACTAATATTTGCAATGTTTTAATTCTTAGAGCCTTATAATCAGAGATGACATGAAAAATACAAATTGGCATTGACTTATATAGTTTCTGTTTTACGTATATTAAACATAGATACACCTTGGTAAGATGACCTCTAAGGTACTATTACGATAAATATATTTTTTCATAAAAATTCTGGGAAACGTGTAATGGATTTGTTCAAGGTGGGAAATCAAGGGTATCAATCACTGAGATATCAAACAACATTTACATTCATCTTTCTTTCTTTCTTTCTTTCTTTCTTTCTTTCTTTCTAGGCGGAGTCTCGCTCTGTCACCCAGGCTGGAGTGCAGTGGCCGGATCTCAGCTCACTGCAAGCTCCGCCTCCCGGGTTCCCGCCATTCTCCTGCCTCAGCCTCCCGAGTAGCTGGGACCACAGGCGCCCGCCACCTCGCCCGGCTAGTTTTTTGTATTTTTTTAGTAGAGACGGGGTTTCACCGTGTCAGCCAGGATGGTCTCGATCTCCTGACCTTGTGATCCGCCTCAGCCTCCCAAAGTGCTGGGATTCCAGGCTTGAGCCACCGCGCCCGGCCTTACATACATTTTTCAAATGAGGATCACATCAAAGCGGCATTTGGATTTTATCAGATACATTTAAATATAGTGTGCCATTTTATTTTTTCATGTTACTATCTGTTATATGCTAAACCACTGAAATGTATACAATATTTCAGATGTCAACTTAAAGTGGTGTGAGTAGATTTCGAATTTCTTTTGTGTTTCTGTGTGCAAAATCATTAAAGGACAATGGTCTATGTTAAAATAAATATCCCATCTCTCCCTCCTTAGCTGACTCCATGTAAGTTACAGCTTCCTTGGTTCCCTGGGTTATTCTGGAGCTAAGGACTTTCACAAGTGAAAAGATCGTGGTTTTGCCACTGGCCCAGCATAGCCCAGGGAATGGGAAGCATGGCATTCTTCATAGTTCCTTTCCTGACAGCATGGAATGCCTTCTCAAGTATCACCTTCATGATACCAGATGCTATGGAGAATCATCAGGTTCTTGTTGCATCTTAAAACATGAGCCCTAAGAGTATGAAAGAGCTGTATATCACTTGCAAAATCTGACCAGGAAAATATGTTCACGCACAGTCACTAAGGGACCAGTAGACATTCTCATGTGCAACTCACTATATCCTTCTCCCCTGGAAGCCCCGTGTTTTCTTGCCTTATTATCTTTGGTAGTGGTTGCTTCATAATCTTCCTATCCAATGTTTGCCTTGGAATATACCATTATCCCATTGGGTCCCTATCCTTCGCTACATAGTGGAGCCATACACTAATCCTTAAGACAGTTCTTTACCTTGAGAGACCACCCACTGTGGAAATAAATAATGGGTGTTGTCATGGTAGAATTTACCAGGATTTCTTGCTTATTTGTCCTGGAAATGCGGAGAAAATTTTGTTTAAAACACCTATGTGACTGGGAAATTAGATACTGTATAGGCAATTGATATTTGGATAGATGTAACAACAACAACAAAAAAAAACAGCTCTGACGAATGAGAAAAAACAGAGAATCTCTGAAAAACAATTTAGCATATGTTATGAAATGCAAGGAAGGTTGAACCATTGGAATATATGATAGGTGATAAAGGTATAATTTTAAGGATACTAGGAGACTTCTTGCTAGAATACTACTTTTAATGTAATTTGGTTCCAACAACTCCCAGCCTCTTATCATTTTCAGTTCAAAAATTGAAATTCCTAGGGGAGAGGATCGTCTGGTTAATTTGATTTGGAATAGTTGTCTACCCCTTAATGAGGTATGACTGTATCATAGGGTCATGTACAGACACAGTACTGAGAATGAATCTTCCAAACAGCAAGCTAATTTTAAATAAGTGGAAATTGCTGTGAGCAAGAAAGCTGACCAAATAGAACCCACTTTCTCTTCCTACCATAGATGTGATTAAGGAATGAAAAACCATTATTTGGTTTTGTGTAGGCAGTCATACCCAGCTCTCTTCAGAAAACGGAGAGGTCTGTGGACACTGATATGAGTTGCACTGTGTTCCCTAATATTTATATGTGAATTTCTAACCCCCAGCACCTGTGAATGTGACCTTATTTACATATGACATCTAATATGGTCTAGCTCTGTGACCCCGCCCAAATCTCATCTTGAAATGAAATCCAAATTATAATCCCCACATTTTGGCAAAGGGACCTCGTGGGAGATGATTAGATCATGGGGTCAGTCCCCCCACCCCAAGCTGTTTGCATGATAGTGAGTAAGTTCTCACAAGATCTGATAGTTTTATAATGGGGCTTTCCCCCTCTTTACTTCACACTTCTCTCTCCTGCTGCCATGTGAAGAAGTGTTTGCTTTCCCTTCTGCCATGATTATAAACTTCCTGAGGCCTCCCCAGCCATGCGGAACTATAAGTCAATTAAACCTCTTTCTTTTATAAAGTACCAAGTCTCAGGCAGTTCTTTTTAGCCATGTGATAACATAATAATACAGGGTTTTTACAGAGGGCAATAGGGTAAGATGAAGTTATTAGGGTGGATGCTAATCTGATATCTTAGAGGTCCTTATAAGAAGAAGAAATTTGAACAGAGACAGGCACTTGTAGAGGGAAAACTATAAACAGACATGAGGAGATAGCCATCACTAAGCCTAGGAGAGAGGCTGGAGCCACACCTTACCTCATAGCCCTTAGAGGGAACCAACCCTGCCAATGCCTCCATCTCTGACTGACATCCTCCAGAACTCTACAACAATACACTGCTGTTTCTAAGTCACCCAATTTATGGTACTTTGTGACACTCCTAGGAAACTACTACAGACACTCATGGGCAAGAGTGAGTTCTCAATTCAGGACCAACTGCTTCTGAACACATGTGAGTCTTTCTTCTCTGGGAAGAAAAGATGTTCCTGAGTTCACACCAACGATGGAACTAAGCATTGCTCTTCAATATTGAGCTAAAGGGCATTTTGCTAAATGGAGGGCCATAGTTATTAGTTACAGATTTATCCAGCAATCACATCCTTCAAGTGCACTAGTTATGCCATATTGCAGTAAAATTAATGGATTGGTAAGTATTAACTTTAAACCTGTGATAAATAAGTCTAATCCCAACCACAGCATTTCTGATTTAAATGAAGATATAGGCTATTACTCTTCAACCAGAGCTTAAATAATTTAGTCAATGGTCATTTCACATTTGCTTTCTTGAATATGCCACATATTTTATGATGTCTTCCTAGGGACTTGCCTCACTTCCTCTACAATGAAGTACATTGGCTTGATTCCTAGCAATATCTTTAAGTAGGGTATTAAGAAAAAATATTCATAGAAAACAGAGGTCAGTACTGGGCCTTTCCCCCTCCAGTTAAATTAGAAAGCAGAACAGTTCTGAAATTCATCTATTATGTCAGGGCATTTTCTTTTAAGATGTTCAGTACACTCTTCTAAATTACAGTTACCAACACAAACATGATATATTATGTCCGGAGTATATTTGACGTTTTAGATTAACACATTGGTTCCTTTCTTCATTTTCTGATTCGAAGTTAAGCAACACATACATTTTTATTTGAGACAGGGTATCTCTGTGTTGCCCAGGCTGGGGTGCAGTGGTGCAAATATGGCTCACTGTGGGGTCGACCTCCCAGGCTCAAGAGATCCTCCTTCCTCAACCCCACAAATAGCTTAGACTACCAGCACATGTAACCACTCCTGGATAATTTTTGTATTTTTTGGAGAGAAAGGATTTCACCATGTTGCTCAGGTTGGTCTCAAACTCCTGGGTTCAATAAACTCACCCACCTCAGCCTTCCAAATTGCTGGTATTACAGACATGAGTCACCATGCCCCGCCTAGCAATACATTTAACAACAAAAGCCCAGACATGTTTTTTTCTCATAACTAGTGAGATAGGCTAAAATTTCTGGGACCTACACATAATTGACTGTTTTATGCAGGTTTGGATTAAGTAACCTGACATATAATGTCACCAATAAGTTACTATGTAAAGTCTTACTGTGTACATGTCCCTTAGAGTTTATCCCTATTTTGTAATGATTAAGCACACAAGTCTCTTATGATCAGCTGCATTCAAGTACCCAGGTTGACTCTACCAGGAAATCCCTATCCTGACAGAGACCGCACTAAAGTGTTAGCTAAACCATGTCACGTCTACCTTTCTCCATCTGCTTTAGAAAACGGTGTTAGGGAGAGGCAGTTAGAAATGATATAACCTTTATTCATTCAATTACATCTTTAACAAACTTATATTTAATGAATAAAGACCAAGTGTTCATAGTTACAAAAGGAATTGGGTTTGAACAGTCTGTAAAAATAGAGATTGGGGAAAGTTTGCAGGTCAGGCTAGAATTTTTGTTTCTAACACTCAGTGGCTTGCCTCCTGTCCACTGAAGTTGGACTTGTGTGGTAATAAGAGTTGCTTAGTGACATCTATAGGTTTAGTAATTTATACTCACTAGAAGACAAAGAACAGCCACCAAGTCTGGGGATCAGTGTGGGTGCGTTCAAGAGCCAAGATTAACAAAGAAGACGGTGAAGCGGGTACCAAAACTAATGACAAGAGAAATGCCAGAACTCTCAGAAATTGATGTGACAGCACCTATGCTTGCCAAGCCTGTTAGATAATAATAAAAAAATGCAAATCATTATCTTTAATCCAGGATGTCTCACCCAGAAGTGATGAAAAGTGCATACACTAAATAAAAGTTTTTTTCTTAACTAATGTCAAAACAACAAAGATGGATGATTTATAATATACTTTAAAGTGTACACAGTAGTTTATATAATTTTGTGATGTTTTATGACATCTTCATAAATGATAGCTGTTACAGGAATTGGTTAACGCTATAGTCATCTCAGGAAGGCAGGATGAAGCCCTCACCCCAGAATATCATTCAAATTTTGAGGAAATGATTACATACACAGACACACACATACACACACACACAAAGAGGATATAAAAAAGTATTATTACCCAAATAATGAGGCTTTCTGGGGGAATCAGGACAGACTGCCAGGCAGGTCCAAATATGACTTGAGACAGCCAAGTGGGCCCACGGGCACAGCTTTACCTGTGGTTAGGGTTGGGGTAGTTTGAAGGCTCCTGCTTCTGATTTGAGATTACTCATTTGAACTTCCCACTTTTGCTAAAGGAAGGAACATGGAAGCTTTTATTGGCTTTGACAGATATGAGGAAAAGGGGAGAAAGAAGGATGGAACTTAAGCTGTGAACAGCCAAACATTCAAATTAGAGTCAGATTCTTTATTTCAATCAATGTATGATGTTAAAGTACATCATATTTATAGTTTTTCTTGAGATAACTAACAATGTTCTTCAGTTATTAAACCCTAGTTGGAAGTCCTTGCTCCTGACAAGCTCTACAATTTGATCCAGATGATTCCAACAGAAACAAAAATGTGTAAAGTAAGTGCAGGCAACATCATCAAATCCAGAGTGAAGGACTGTTATCCAGCAGCCACAATGAATGAGAGATGCATTTCAGTATTCACAGAGAACTTTTATAATGGAGAAAGACACCGAATAAATAAAATTCAGTTAAAACAGATAAAATTTCTCTACCCAGACCTTTGTTTTTATCAAAATAGTACGATAAACCTAATCGGAGAAAGATAATGACATTCTGATGGTAGAGGTACACTACAAGACACCTCACATTTTCTCAAGTAATGGTATTGTAAGAGCAAGGAAACAAAAAACAATAAATAAAATTCAAGCAAGTAAGAGAAATCATGCAAATCCAGCCCAGTAGACTTAGATGGTAAGCAAAATAAAGGCAGTCTCACAGCTCATTGAAATACCAAATACATGTCACTTCTAGTAGTGGTAGTAACAGTCAAGTTTTGAACTGGAAAGCAGTGAACAACTAAAGAAATTAAGCAAACTCCTGAGCTCTTCCTGCTATCATTTATTAATATGATAACATTCAGAGGGGTTATAATATAAATTTAAAGATGCAACATATGCACAATGAAGAATCTATTTAGAGAAAAATAATATTCCAACTGCTAAATAATTCATTAGATGTGGTTCAAATATATTAAAATATTTCTTGGTAAAAGTGGTACTTTAATTTTGTAAACCCGATAGTATAGTATAGACTTAACACCCGTAGCCCGTAAAATGCCACTGTGAATATTTCTGGATGGTGTAGTAAAAAAAGGTTTGGAAGAGCCATAGCTAAAATAAATAGTTATTAAATGTTTAGTTTCAGTATGCCAGTTGTATAGCAAATAAAAATTTAAAGTCACCTTTTAGTATTTTTATATCATTATTTAGACACAAATGGCCTTTAATAAATTTCAAACTAAGTAGAACAGTGGTGTGATTTCCAAACACAGAGCATCCATTCCCAGCCCACCACGTGTTCTGTGATAGTCGAGGCATTGCTCTTTCAAACCTTGGTTCGAAGGCTTTACTTTAACATATTGATCAATTAGACCACGTTCTAGGATCTAATTCAAAATCACTATGTAAATCCAAGGAATGCATGTAGGAATAAGAAATGATATGTGACAGGATTAAGGATTCCATTTTTAGTTACAGCTTCTAGTTATAACTTTCTCAGATTTTTGTCAGTCAATCCAAAATAATTTAAGTATGGCTACTCCTAAACAAACACAAGTTTACTCTGTGGAAGTATTCTCCATTGCCCTTTTATATTATAATTTCCAATGATACGCATTTATTTTAAGCTGATTGATTTATTAGACCTTTGTACAAAACACAGAAATCAATACAAGAAAAATGGATGCAAAATGTTAGTGGCCACAAAAGATTGCATGTCTCTAAAGCTATTGTAGAGGGAAGGTTTGACATAAATTTATCTCAGCAGAAACTTCTGTTTTATTCCACGCTTCTGAAAACTTTGTCCTTAACATACAGAAGACAGTAAAACAATAGCATCCAGTAAAACAAAGAAAGCTCTTTAAAGAGTGAAAGCTACTTAAGCTGGTCCATTTGAATATTCGAGTATATTTACTTTTTAAATTAATCATTTCATGTTGAGATAAATGTAGATTCAAATGCAGCAGTAGTAAGAAATAATATAGATACAATGATTCTTTACCAGGTTTCCCCCAATACTAGCATCTTGAAAAATTATCATACAATATCAATAGCCAGAATATTGACACTGATATGTTAAAATAATAGGGCATTTCCATCACCACAAAGATGTTTCATTTTGTATTTTTATAGTCATAACGAACTTTCTCCCAATCCACTCTCCCTTCTGAAACATCAGCAACAACCAATTTGTTCTTCAGTTTCATAATTTTCTTATTTCAAGAATGTGATAAAAACAGAATTGTATACATGTGACTCTTAGGGACAGTCTTTTTTCCTTAGCATAATTCTCGGGAGAGTTATCAGGTTGCTGTGTGTGTTTCTATAAATAAGGTACCATTTCATTTTTAGTTTCAAGATTTTGTCTTGTTTTGAGATTTCTTTTGTCTGTAGTTTCAATTAGGATGTGACTTGGTGTGGATTTCTTTAAGTTGATCCTACTTGGGATTTCCTTGGCCTATATTCTTAGATCTATATATTTATGGCTTTTCTCAAATTTGGGAAATTTTCAGCCATTATATTCTTGTGAGCTTTTTATCCTCTTCATCTTGCACCTCTTCTTCCAGGGCTCTGATGACACAAATGTTGTGTCTTTTGTTGTATTTTCACTATTCTCTGAGATAATATGCCCTCTTCTCTGTCTCTACCTCTCACTCTCTCCTCTGTGCTATTCAGAGTGCGTGTGGTAAATCAGTAATGCAGTTGCTGGAAGAGGTTTTCCCTTTGGGTAAGGATCCTGAACCTTGTCTTTGGAAAGCACCTACATCCTCTAAAATTTGAAGTAAATTCTGCATGTGTATGCGTAGTGGTGTGTGTTTGTGTGAGTGTGTGGGTATGTGTGTGGTGAATGAGTGTGTATTGCATTTTAAGAGGGAAAATGAGCATAGCTCATTTGTTTCTCAAAAAGGTTCCCACTGTTTTCATCTGTTCACACAAAGCCCCTCTTTTCAGAATGTCTTTTGGTCTTCGTTCCTTAATTCCACTCCGAATGTCCCCTTCCATATCCATACTCCTTGCCCATAAAGATGTTGTTTGTTTGATATGCACACAGCATTTTTTTTTTATTTTTTTATTTTTTTATTTTTTTTATTATACTTTAAGTTCTAGGGTACATGTGCATAACATGTAGGTTTGTTACATATGTATACTTGTGCCATGTTGGTGTGCTGCACCCATCAACTCGTCAGCACCCATCAATTCACCATTTATATCAGGTATAACTCCCAATGCAATCCCTCCCCCCTCCCCCCTCCCCATGATAGGCCCCGGTGTGTGATGTTCCCCTTCCGAGTCCAAGTGATCTCATTGTTCAGTTCCCACCTATGAGTGAGAACATGCGGTGTTTGGTTTTCTGTTCTTGTGATAGTTTGCTAAGAATGACATGGATGCAGCTGGAAACCACACAGCATTTAAGTAAAGGATTTCTCCACTCCAGGCTAGATAAGCTGTATGAGTGTTGCCAGTCATGGAAAAGATCCATATTTACAACTGAAATCATACCAAACACACTTTTGGACCATGGCACAATAAAAATAGAAGCCAAGACAATGAAAATCACTTAAAACCATGCAATTACATGGAAATTAAACATGCTCCTGAATGACTCCTGGGTAAATAATAAAATTAAGGTAGAAACCAAGGAGCCCTTTGAAAATAAGGAGAACAATACACCAGAGTCTCTGGGACACTGCTACAGCGTTTTAAGAGGGAAATTCATAGCACTAAATGCCCACATCAAAAAGTTAGAAAGATCTCAAATTAACAACCTAACTTCAAAACCTAAAGAATTCGAGAAGCAAGAACAAATCAACCCCAAAACTAGCAGAGGATGAGAAATAAGAAAAATCAGTGAAGAACTGAAGGAAATAGAGACACACACAAAAAAATGCAAAAGATCAATGAATCCAGAAGTTGGTTTTTTGAAAAAATTAATAAAACAGGCCACTATCTAGATGAATAAAGAAGAAAAGAGAGAAAATCAAAATCAACACAATTATAAATGATGACGGGAATCTTACCACTAGCCCCACAGAAGTAAAAATAATCATCAAGAACTATGAACACCTCTATTCACTCAAACTAGAAGAGATGGCTACATTCCTGGACATACACACCCTCCCAAGACTGAGCCAGGAAGAAACTGATTCCCTGAACAGACCAATAACAAGCTCCAAAATTGAATCAGTAATAAATAGCCTACCAATAAAGAAAGCTCTGGATCTGATGGATTCACAGCTGAATTCTGCCAGATGTACAAAGAGGAGCTGGTACCATTACTACAGAAACTATTCCAAAAAAAAAAAAAAAAAAAAAAGAGGAGAAAAAACCCCCCCCAAAATTTTCTGGGGCCAACACCCCTTTAAACCAAAACCTGGAAGAGACACAACAAAAAAAGAAAATCTCAGGCCAATATCCTTGATGAACATTGATGCAAAAGTCTCAGCAAAATACTTGCAAACCAAATCCAGCAGCACATCAAAAGTTAATCAACCATGATCAGGTAGGCTATATTCCTGGAATGCAAGTTTGGTTTTACATGTGCAAATAAATAAATGTGATTCACCTCATAAATGTAAGTAATAACAAAAACTATATTGTTATCATAANCTAGAAGAGATGGCTACATTCCTGGACATACACACCCTCCCAAGACTGAGCCAGGAAGAAACTGATTCCCTGAACAGACCAATAACAAGCTCCAAAATTGAATCAGTAATAAATAGCCTACCAATAAAGAAAGCTCTGGATCTGATGGATTCACAGCTGAATTCTGCCAGATGTACAAAGAGGAGCTGGTACCATTACTACAGAAACTATTCCAAAAAAAAAAAAAAAAAAAAAAGAGGAGGAAAGACTCCTCCTCAAATCATTCTGAGGCCAGCATCACCTTGATACCAAAACCTGGAAGAGACACAACAAAAAAAGAAAATCTCAGGCCAATATCCTTGATGAACATTGATGCAAAAAGTCTCAGCAAAATACTTGCAAACCAAATCCAGCAGCACATCAAAAAGTTAATCAACCATGATTCAGTAGGTTTTATCTCTGCGATCCTGGGTTGGTTCACTATACGCAAATCAATAAATGGGAGTCATCACATAAACAGAACTAAAGACCGAAACCACATGATTATCTCAATAGACACAGAAAAGGCTTTTGATAAAATTCAACATGCCATCATGTTAGAAACTCTCAATAAACTAGATATTGAAAAAACATACCTCAAAATAATAAGTGCCATCTCTGACAAACCCACAGTCAACATATACTGAATGGGCAAAAGCTGGAAACATTTCTCTTGAAAACTGGTGCAAGACAAGGATGCCCTCTCTCATGACTCCTATTCAACATAATATTGGACGTCCTAGCCAGAGCAATCAGGCAAGAGAGAAATAAAGTGCATCCAAATAGGAAGTGAGGAAGCTAAACTATCTCTTCTTGCAGATGGCATGTTTCTACATCTAGAAAACACCATGGTCTCAACCCCAAAGCTCCTTCAATTGATAAACAGCTTCAGCAAAGTTGCAGGATACAAAATCAATGTACAAAAATCATTAGCATTCCTGTACACCAACAACAGCCAAGCCAAGAGCCAAATCGGAAATGAAATCCCATCACAATTGCCACACACAAAAATAATATATTTAGGTATGCAGCTAACCAGACAGGTGAAAGATCTCTGCAATGAGAATTAAAAAACACTCCTCAAAGCAATTAGATATGACACAAACAAATATAAAAACATCCCATGCTCATGGATAGAAAGAATCAATATCATCAAAACAGCCAGACTGCCCAAAGCAATTTACAGGTTAAATGCCATTCTTATCAAACTTCCAGTGACATTCTTCACAGAACTAGGTAAAAGTATTTAAAAATTTATATGGAACCAAAAAATTTATATGAATTTCCCTCTTAAAATGATGTAGCAGTGTCCCAGAGACTCTGGTGTGTTGTTCTCCTTATTCTCAAAGGGCTCCTTGATTTCTAACCTTGAATAGCCAAGGCAATCCTAAGCCAAAGGAACAAAGCTAGAGGCATCACATTACCTGACTTCAAACTCTACTGCAAGTCTATAGTAACAAAAACAGCATGGTATTGGTAAAAAACAGGCACATAGACCAATGGAACAGAATAAAGAGCCCAGAAAAAAGGCTGCACATCTAAAACCATCCAATCTTTGACAAGGATTACAAAAAAAAGCAATAAGGAAAATATTCCCTAACTGCCCAGCCATATACAGAAGATTGAAGCTGAACCCCTTCCTTATACAATATACAAAAATACACTCAAGATGGATTAAATACTTAGAGGTAAAACCCAGAACTATTAAAACCCTGGAAGACAACTGAGTCCATACCATCTTGGACATAGAAACAAGCAAAGATTTCATGACAAAGACACCGAACACAATCACAACAAAAGCAAAAATTAACAAGTGGGATCTAATTAAACTAAAGAGCTTCTGCACAGCAAAATAAACTATCATCAGAGTGAACAAACAATGTACAGAATGGAAGAAAATATTTGCAAACTATGCATGTGACACAGGTCGAATATCTAGCATCTATAAGGAACTTAAGCAAATTTACAAGAGAAAAGAAAACAACCCCATTAAAAAGTGAGCAGAAGACATGAACAGACACTTCTCAAAAGAAGACATATTTGCAGCCAACAAGCATATGAAAAAAGTTCAATATCACTGATCATTAGGGAAATGCAAATCAAAACCACAATGAGATACCATCTCATACCAGTCAGAATGGTTATTATTAAAAAGTCAAAAAACAACAGATGCCAGTGAGGTTGCAGACAAAAGAGAATACTTATACCCTGTTGGTGGGAGTATAAGTTAGTTCAACCACTATGGAAAGCAATATGGTGATTCCTCAAAGAGCTGAAAGCAGAACTACCATTCAACCCAGCAATCCCATTACTAGGTATACACCCAGAGGAATATAACGCATTCCACCCTAAAGATATATACACATGACTATCCATTGCAGCACTAATCACAATAGCAAAGACATGGAATCAACCTAAATGTTCATCAATGGCAGATCGTATAAAGAAAATGTGGTACACATACACCATGGAATATTGTGCAGTCATGAAAAAGAACAAGATCATGTCTTTCACGGTAACATGGATGGAGCTGGAGGCCATTATCCTTAGCAAACTCATGCAGAAATAGAAAATCAAATACCATATATTCTCACTTATAAGTGAGAGCCACATTCATAAAGAGTTCACTTTATGAACACAAAGAATAAAACAACAGACAGCGTGATCTACCTGAGGAGGAAAGGTGGGAAGAGGGAGAGAAGCAGAAAATGTAACTATTGGGTACTGGGCTTAATACCTCAGAGATAAAATAATATGCACAAGAAACCCCCATGACGCGCGTTTACCTATGTCACAAACCTTCACATGTACCCCAAAACCTAAAATAAAGGTTTTAAAAATCCATATTTAGGAGCATATAATCCTTGAATTGGAAGGATGATGTATTGTGATTTTGGGAGTAGCATTGAGGTGGGGGTGAGTGTGGGTCATAGACCCCAAATGGAAATTCTCTACTAGTGAGGCCAGGCTCATGGCTTTTGGTTCTCCCTCCCTGCGGTGGCTCCAGCCTTACTGAACTCCCTGCAATTCCCTGTGTGCATCGCTCTCTTCCCAGGCCCTGCACAGGCTGCCTCATCATCTCCGACTCCTATTTCTGCATTGCAATGTGTTGGAATGTGAATAAGAAAACCTTTGAATATGAAAGTTACTCTGTTTCTTGATAAGTGAGATCAAATTTTGCAAACACTTGTCTAATTATTATTCAAAAAGAGAGGCTATACACAACTTAGAATTTTATCTTGGTTTAATGTAAGGCATATCTTCACACAGTTCATCTAATATCCACAGAGAAAAACCGCTCCAGAATAGTCTTACATGTAATGTAATACATTTACTGTGTAGAAGTATATCTTAATGGGTTCAAATGTATAGCATTCATATAAGATAGTGGAATTAATAGGGCATGATTCATTCACTTATTATCCTGTGCTGCTATTTAGAAAATATTGGCTAACTTAGAATCTGAAGATTATTAAAGTTAATAAGGATTAAAAGAGACCTCTATGAAAGTAGATATTATTTTGAAGTTTGAAAATAGAATGGATGAAGACATTATAAAATAAAAGGAAAAGGGTAACCAATAAAATAAAGTATGTTTGAGTACAGCAGAAGAAAAATAGCTGTTCTAAGCAAACCATCTATAATTGCAATTAAATAATTCAGTAATAATGATGAATTTTAGAATAAAGCTGTTTTGGGGGGGGTAAGGGAGAAGGGAGGGTATTTTTCAAATTATTATGTGACAGTGCTTCGAAGATTTGCCATACGTCAGTTGAGTAGGAAGGAGCTAATTATACATTTAATTTTATATCTATATTTATATCTATATCTCTTTTTCAAGAGGAGAGAGCAAGAATGGACTTAATATATTCATTGTTTCCTTTGTCTATTTCAACTTTCTGTGATTTTCAAGTTCTTAAGTTTCCATTGTGCCCATATTGTTATTAGACTTAGAAAAGCTTATTTAAAAGTTTGTACTAATAGTTCATTTTTATAACTTGCAGAAATGGTGCCCACTGCAGTGATGCAGAAGTGGGTGCTCAATATATAAAAGTATTAATGAGTGTGGAACAGAGAAAAGAGGAAAAGTAACTGCCTTTGGCATTCAAACTTCAACCCTGTCATAAAACAGAACATTCTGAAATCCTACAATGGGCCAAAAAGCTTGGCATCCTGAAAGCAGGCATGTTATAAATCAGCTAAAACAGGGGGCCCTTGGGTAGCTGAACACAGGACCTCCTTGGATTCCAAGGTAACAGTTAGGAGTTAGAGACCAAGTTCAAACAAATATTGTACAAGCTTCTGGAGTTGAAATTCACACTGAATAAGCACATTGGAAAGCCTGCCTTGGAGTTTGGCATGGTTTCTATTTTATTTTTGATGCTAAAAGAGATACAAGTCCAATTGAATGATTAGAAATTAAAAACAAAACTGAAAATTTGATCTCAGTCTAAAAAGCACGACAGATCAGAACGCTCTGTCCATGACATTTACAGGTGAATCAAAGCTCAGATTGATCTATCTTCGGTATATTAGTATTATAAAATATAACATAGTTTTGTAACGTAATCATTTTATGGCATCTTCTTATAGTATTATAGCACATTATAGTAGACTATGATAGAAATATAGCCTGAGAACATGAAGAAATTGGAATCTAATGCCAAAATAGGATATTGTTTAGGTAAAACTGTGTTGAAAGTGTAAGTGGCACCCAGCAAAGGCAAAGACCCTCTGCTCTGGGAAGAGCTCCATCTTTGCTTCTCTGCTTCCCCATTGCTAGAATGAACAACCATGCCAAGTCCCCCACTTCCTTCACAAGCAGCAATCTGGGCCATGGCATAATGAATTGAAAAGTTGTTGAAACAATAAAATAAGTTAAAAATGATATGAATGGCAGTTTCATTATTTTCTCCAGTTTATAAAAGTAGATTGCTGTATAACATTAGCAGCCACAAGGAAAGAAAAAACGTTTAGATTCCCTAAAAGTCTATTGAGTTTCTTCTATGTGTGTCCATGGTGAAGAACACAATGGAGTCTATGGGGGAATCATACAAGATGGTTGAGAGCAGTGGAGGATAGGGGCACAGAAAAATCCAGCAGGTCAAGGAGAAAAATAGAAGACATCATCAGGCTTATTTGGGATTAACACTCGTAGAAAAAAAAAGATACAAATGAATGTTTACTTTCATACATGTTATGAGAGAAATAAATTGATAATTTCCTTTGATATATGTCAGTGATTGAGCACTTTGGGAGACCCTCAAAGCCTGGGGCCCCCAAAGACTGGAGTCAGAGTAAAGGTGGTTGGGCATGGTCAGGAAGAGGTTTCAAAGAAGGAGGGATGAAGGTTTTGATGAACAATGGGAAACTGAGGATGGTTAGCTCAGAAAGAGGAATAGTTTGAGTATCAGAAAAACCATGAGATGAATTAGCCAGTCTTCCTGCTGTGACCAATACCTTGTTGGTAAATTTGGGAGGACGAGTCAGGTGCCAGTTTGGATGTTCAGGAAACATTTGTGCTGTTAAGAGGGGCAGGTGGGTGACTGCAGTCAGCCCCATGAGACTGGGACCATCCTGCTGGCTTGGTTGTTTCTCCTGGAACATTGAGGGCTACCTCCAGGGAGATGGGCCAGGCAAAGACTCACAGGAAAAATCTGAGTGAACTGGCAGGGAGGGCGCATATCTGGAGTCAGATTCTGAGCGACCAGTAGGACAGTGCTGAGGTGTCCAGACAGAGATGACAGAGCCCAGACCTTGGAAAGAGGAGGCAAGGCAAGGGTGACCACTGCAAGGATGCAGGCAGGGCAAGGAGCATGGGCTGATGCTGAACACCAAGCACGGGAGGACCTTTCTGCTTTGGAAGCTTGTCATTCAACGGGCAAAGTAATTCATCTCAATGGTAGTTATGATCTGCTTCGGAAGCTTCGCATTCAATGGGCAAAGTAATTCATCTCAATGGTAGTAACAATTTTACCAGAAATGTAATGAGCTCTTGTGAGTCAAACACTACGCGAAGCAGTTCACAAATCTTTTCGCATCTTCTCCACCCATCATGAGGGGGATACTATTTCTATTTTCATTTATAGCTGAGGAAACAGAGGCATTAGGAGGTGACTTAACTTACCAAGTCACAGAAGTACCTGGGGGTAGAGCTGTGTTTCAGCTCAGATGCTCCCGTCTAGCCCTGGTCTTAGCCAGTAGGTTCAACAATGATGCAAAGTAGAGAAGCAACAAAACCAGAAAAGGAAATAGTGCAGTGTTTGGGGGCTTCTTGTGGCATGGCAAGTAAACGAGCCTTTGATGTGGCTTCTCTGGGTTAAGTGCACATGGAGCAAGCTGAAGGTCTAAAGCAAAGGCAGCCCTAGGCTCAGTACAAGGAGGCCTGAAAAGCAGGAGAGCAGAAGCCAAAAGCTACATGACAGCCTGAAGCTACCTGGATTTGGGCTGCCCCTGGGTTTGGCTCCAGGGGATCTGCGAGCATATTGGGGAGTCTACCTTAACCAGGAGAAGAACGCCAAATGAATGATGTAAAAATCACAAAACAATTATCTAGGAAAGTCCTGTCAACATAAAACTATATACAGACGGATCCCTAAATAAAAAGGTTTTATTTAGAACAATGTACAAGAAGTAGGATTGCAATCCAGGACATCCATACAGATCAGGGTGGTCTCTGGTAGGTGCAGAGGACAAAGGAAAAGGTTAGGGTTTATTGGGGAAAGAGGAGGTCACCCAAATCGTTTGGAAAGAAAGTTCATTGGCTCTGGCATTGATTTCTAAGGGCTGGCAAGTGCTGACTGGCCACAGTGAGGAGTCACTGGGTGGGCCTGTTATCCTAGTGTTAGGGTTAGGGCTTTGTAGTTTTGCATTGCGCTTGTGAGACAGTGTGTCATGCAAGTGTTCTTGTCTAAGTGGCTGGCTGTCCTCTTGTGACTCATGTAGTGAGCTGTGATTTGGGAAAGTCCCTTGTGATAGTTCCTGTTATCAGGCAAATGGTGCATGAGACTCCCCACTTCATGGCTTTCCCCAGCTCCATCTGCCAAGGTTTGATACAAGTGACTCCATTTTGAATCTGACAACTTGCAAAGCCTAATGCTAATAAATAATACAAAAGCAGAGAAGAAAGGGATAATTTTCAAGGCAAATACAATTGACTAAAATTTTATAAACTATAAATGGAAAACACAGATAAACAATATACCAAAAACTATTGCATTAGTTTTCTGTTGCCATGGCAACAAATCAACCCAAACTTGTTGTCTTAAAGCAACACGGATTTAACATCTTGCAGTTCTGGAGACCAGATGTCTGAAATCAGTTTCACAGGGATAAACGGAAGGTGTTGGCAGGGCTGATACCTTCTGGGGACTCTGGAGGAGAGTCATTTTCCTGTCTCTTTCTAGCTTCTGGAGGCCTGTGTTTTGTGGCTGATTGCCTGTCCCTTTCAACGGCACATTTTTATCATCATGTCACCTGCTCCTCTGTAGGCAAATCGCCCTTTTCCTCCTTCTTATAATGACACTTGTCATTACACTGAGGGCACACCTCAAGAATCCAGAATAACCTTCCCATCTCAATACCTTAACTAAACCATATTTGCAAAGCCCCCTTTGCCATATCAAGTAACATTCACAGGTTCTGTGTATTAGGATGTGGATAAAATGGAGTGTTATTCTTCAGCTTATCATAACCATTAAAGAAAATGAACCAATAATATGATTTTTACCAACCCCTCTTCACCCATTCACATCATGAAAATGTACCTGTCCCAGATAATTTTATGGTCAAACATTTAAATCCAACTAAGGAAACCAATCATCCTTATTTCATTTTTAATAAATTCAAAATCTAGAAAAAAATAAAAGCTACTCAACTTGTGTTTTAAGGCTACTATACCTTGATTTAAAAGTAAGTATAACAATATAAGAAAAGACTATCAAAACTAATGCCTGCTAAATAAATTCTAGCTTATGAATATAGATGCAAAAATTAATTAAAATGCAAGCTAAGTCAGATATATCTTAGAAATGCAAATACAGTTAAGCACCAGAAAATCTACTTACATAATATCCTAAATTAGCAATTTAAGGAAAAATTACTTTTGATCATCTTAAAGATGAATACAACACATTTAAAATACATTTAATGGAATTCAATGTCCATTTATAATACAAACCATTAGCAAATTAGAAATGAAGATAGATTTCATAATAAAAAGTATTTATCTCATCATCTAAAAGACAAACATAAGGCAAAGGAAATTAACTAAGCAATTCATGCGTAATAAACACAAATACTTAATGGACAATTAAAGAAGTTCAACCTTTCTAGTAATCAAGGAACCACAAATGAAAAACACAGTTTTATATGCCTACAAAACAAATTGTATAAAAATGCTTGTAGTGTATTTATTAAATAATAGCCAAACGATTTTTTGTTGTGGTCTCACTATAAATGTCAACTAGAATTTATTTTCATTTTTTGAAAATGGTAACATTTATACAAAGAAACCAGTAAGAATCACCATAAAGTTTGTGGGAAGAGATGAGAAGAAACTAGCCCATCAGGTACTAAAACATATTATTAAGTCTTAAAATACTGTGGTAGTGGCACATGAAAAGTTAGATACATTTTACAAAAGCAAATTGGCTAACATCACAGAGATAGACCAACATATGTAGGGACTTACTGTTTCACAAAGGCGAAATAATATGTACAACAACCCCCATGATGCATATTTACCTATATAACAAACTTTCACATGTACCCCTCAGTCCAAAATAAAGATGAAAAAAATGGGGAAAGGGAGAAAAATGGACTGGTGTTTAAACATTTAATATTAGGACAATTTAGTAGTCATATTTTAAAAACATACAATAAGGTTTGCTTCTCTACTTGACATATTACATCATAACAAATTCCACATGCATTGAATTTTAATTCACCTTAGAAAGTAAATCAGTTGTTCATTTCAAAATGCCCTTCTCAACAGATGAGCATAAAAACTAGGTAATTTCAACATCTTGATTCCAACTAGAAGTAGAAGAAAAATGTCTTAACTTAATATGGGATATCTAGAGATACAACTGATATGTTTGATGGCAGAATGATGTCATTCTTTTAAAAGTTGGTAGTAAGTCAGTGATGTTCATTTTTCCCTTCTGAATTCAATATTACGTGTGTTTCTTGCACATATAGTGAGAGAAGAAACAAATGAATAACAAAAACTATGCAAATTGAAAAGAAAAACAAAATTTCCTTGTAGAAACAATATTATGTCTATATACAAAACCTTGAGAATCTATAGATAACTTGTTATAGCTACTAGGAGATTTAGACCAAACTGTTGGATATACGATAAATATACAAAAATAAAGAACATTCTTATGAATCACCATACACAATTAGCAAGTGTATAGCCGATTAATAAGAATAATGATCCCACAGGAAGAGGTGGGCTGTCAATGTTGCTGCATCTCCCCACATGGCTGCAATCCCCTCCCGCTCTGACTTAAGTGACCTCCAAAGAATTTAAAGGGCCAGAACCGTTTCTCCTTTGTATCTCCTTCATTTTCCTCTTTTTTTTTCAAACCTTCTGGGAGCCTGACATTCAAATCTAAGACATTCAAAAGCAACTGCATATAAAAAGAAAAGTAAAAAATGATTGTGCATACCCAGAAAAAGGGACAAGTTTAGAGAACACCTATGAAAACTTTACATATACACATGAGTCTAGTCATTCGCAGTTACATCCTATAATAATAAATAAATTTTTAAAGAGACTAAATAGAAAACCCTGGAGTGGGGAGGAGAGGGGGGAATGGAATCTGATTTCCAGAGTTACCACATTATTTCATTCAAATGTCCAGTTTCCTAAACAAACAAATGAACAAACAAAAATCATAGGGCATACAAAGAAACAAGAAAGCATGGCCCAAACAAAGAAAATAAATAAATCAACAGAAACTGTGCCTCCCTAAAAAAAAAACCTGTTGGCAGATATGCTAGGCAAAGTCATCAAACAATTGTCTTTAAAAAGATGCTCAAAGAACTAAAGGAAGATGTAGAGAAAGAAAAGAAAATGATGTACTAAGAAAATGGCAATATCAATGTAGAAATAGAAAATTTGAAGAGAAATTTAAAAGAAAAATTGGCGTGAAAAGTACAATGCCAGAAATAAAAAACTCACAGATTCAGATCTGAGAATGCAGAAAAAAAGAATCAGTGAACTTGAAGACAGAAGAATAAGAATTATCAAGTCTGAAGAACAGAAAGAAAACATATTGAAGAAATGGGAATCAAGTTTAAGGGACCTGTCAGGTACCATCAAGCAGATCAACATACATATTGTGGGAATTCCAGAAAAGAGAAAGAGAAAGAAGACAGAATATTTGAAGAAATAATGGCTGAAAAGTCTTCAAATGTGGTGAAAGACATGAACATAAGCATCTAAATGCTCAAAAAATTCCAAGTAACATGAAGTTAAAGAGACCCACACCCAGACATATTATAATCAAAGTTTCAAAAGACAAAGAGAGAAAGGCAAAGGGACAAAGGCAAAGATAAAGACAAATAAAGACAAAGAAAATCTTGAAAGCAGTAAGACAGAGGTGACTTATCACACACAAAAAGTCCTCCATAAGATTATTAGCTACTCTCCTATCAGAAACCTTGGAGGCCAAAGAATCTAATATGCGAGAAGACAGTCCTTCAATGTGAGAAAGAAACTTCAAACATTCCCAGACTTAAAAATGTTGAGAAAATTCATTACCACTAGACCTTCGCTAAAAGAAATGATCAAGGGAGTCTTGAAGGGTGAACTGAAGGAAGACTAGACAATTGACTCGACACTCTATAGAGAAATAAAGATCTAAATAAACATAAATGCATGCACAATCCTAAAAGCTGGTATCATTGTAACAATGGATTATAACTACACTTTTTGTTTTGTACATGATTTAAAAGAATTATTAATTTATGTTTTGGAACACACAATACACAATTTATGATGTACAAAGATGTACCTTCCTGATATCAACAACCAGAAAAGAAGAAGAAACTGTTAAAGAAGCAGAGTTTTGTATGTTGTTGAAGTTATTATCATAAAAATTCATTAGAGTGTTTGAATTTTGGGATGTTTGAATTTTGGGAAAATTAGAAGTGTTATAATTTTGGGATGTTAAATGTGATCTTTATTGGAACCACAAAGAAAATAGCTACAGAATGTATAAAAAGAGAAATGAGAAAGAAATGTAAACATTTCACTAAGAAAAACCAACTAAACATGAAAAAATGCAATAGTGTAGGAAATGAGGGACAAAAATGCTATAAGGCATATGGAAAACAAATAGCAAAATGATGGAAATAAGCCCCCCCTTATCAGTAACTGTTACCAAAGTAAATGGATTAAACTCTCAAATCAAAAGATATACATTGGCAGAGTGGATTAAAACAGTAACAACAGAAAAACATGATTCAACTCTATGCCATCTACAAGACTCACTTTGTATCCAAAGACATAAATTGATTAATAGTGAACAAATGGAAAAAGAGATTTTATGTAAATAGTAACCAGAAGAGAAAAGGTGTGGTTATAGTAACAGACAAAATTAAATTTCAATCAAGAAAGTGTATGAGACAAAGGAGGATATTATATCTTAATAAAAGGCTGACTACTGCAAGAAAGGCGGTACTTAGAGTACGCAAAATCATAGATACATGAAGTAGAGGGATCATTGCCAAGGATTCAGGAAAGCAAAAAATGGAAAATAATGGTTTAGCGGGCACAGTGTTTCAGCTTTAGAAGATAAAAATGTATGGAGATGGATGATGATGATGGCCGCACAACATTATGAAGGTATTTGGTACTGTACCATTAAACCTACACTTAAAAATAGTTAAGGTGGTAAATTTTATGTTATGTGCATTAAAAATAGGAAAAAATATTTTTAAAATGTATTGTCTCATAGTTCAAGGAGTCAGAAGTACAAGATCAACGTAATGACATGAGGCGGACGGAAAAGCCAGACAGGGACCCCCTCTTCATTTTCCCTTGTACACACCTGGCTACACTATGTGCATTGAACCTTTCAGCCTTGCAACCACAAACACCTCCCTTCACAAAACAGACCAATCACATCTGAACCAAATGGAGTACTTTCACCCCAGGCACCCTGACTGTCAACTAAAAGGACTTTCCAAAAGACCCTCCCCAATTGCACATACACAGTGAAATCTCAGCTTGTCCTAATCTAACCTCTGCTTCAATTTAATAGCAAAAATTATATCCCTCGTTAGAGATTTAAGATAATAATAAGATGATGTTCTTGTGTTCCTTTCTGCTCAAGAGGAAAGCCCCAATGAACTGCCTTACTGAAGCCCGTATCAGACTCTTGGTCTATTTCTACTTACTGAGGACAGAGGGTCCACTGCTGGTAACAGACGGGGTTGGTACCTTCTGTGGGCTTGAAGGAGAGTCTCTTCCATGTGTCTCTCCGGATTCCTGACAGCAGCCAGCAATCCTAGCATCCCCTGGCTTGTGGATGCATCACTCTAATCTCCCTCTCCATTGTTACATGACCTTCTTCTCTTTGTCTTGCTGTCCTTCCAAGCACACTGGCCATTGGAGTTAGGGACCATATAAATCCAAGGTATTTTAGTCTTAAAATCCTTAACTAATTATATCTGCAAAGATTATCTTTGTAAATAAGGTCACGTTCTGAGGTTCTCAGTGGACACAAGTTTTGTGGGACACTATTTAACCTACCACACTGTCTAACTATTCACTCATTGAATTCTCTATGAGGTAAAACTATTGGTATTCCTTTTTTGTAAATGAGAAAACCAAGGGTACAGAGAGTTTAAAACACTTGCTTAATATCACACATGTAGAAAGAAATGGGTGTCTGGCACCAAGTCCAGGGCTCTGTCCGCTTTTCCATATTCACAAAAACTGGGGCAGCTGCCCTGAGTTCTTTCCCAAGATTGTCTCACATCCTAAATGGGGAAGTCACAAATGACTGACTTTGAAACATACAGAAAAAGGCACTGCTTCTTCTACTCCTTGCTCAGGGCCCATACCCACATGTATCACACAAACATGCGACTTTCACCCACACATGAACACAGCACAATGGGTTTTGCAGCCTGGCAATTTCAATGCTGGGCTTTTAAGTGATCAGTGCAATTATGCAGGTGAGCACTAGGAGTGGGGCCACAGTAGGGTCCAGGTGGCCTGGACATCAGGAGTTTAGTGACAGTGACCTATTCTTGAATTAAATTAAAATAACCTGCTGTGTAGAAATCAATAAGCAACAATATTAACTTACTTTTCGGGAGAAACGGGCAAATACGACCAGCAATCATCTCCTTGGAAACGTAAGTTTTTTAAACTTTTGTTTCAATTTGGTCTACTCCCTCCAGGACTGATGAGAGAGGTGAGTTTCCAGAGAGGATGTGGGGAGTTGGAATGGAGACAGGGAGGGCCACCTGCAGGTCAGGCTCAGCCTCTGCTCCGTTGGGGTGCTCCCCTGAACTCTTCAGTTCCTTCATCTGTAAGATCGGGTCTCAGCCAAGATTACAGGAAATACCACCCCCTGATTCTGAGCATCTTGGATGGGGTTGCGGTGTGTGAATTCATCACCTGTAAAGGAGGTTCTTCTTCCTCAGAGACTCAGCCAGACACCTAGCCTGCACCCTCCGCAGGCTCTCTGTAGGGCGCCCCTCAGGGGGTGTGGCAATCAGGGGTAATCACTCCCCTGGGATTGGCTTCACAGCTGCAAGTCAAATCTTATAAGACCCAAGAGGCATGATTATCTGCTGTCATGGTTTAATTCTTAATTAAAACAAGAACCAGCACTAAAATAGGATTGGGGAGAGGATTATGCTCCTCTCTGCTGAGATGAGGGGTGTGTGGGCTCCCTGAGAGCTTTGGGTCAGAGCCCTGAGGATCCCTCCTTAAAGCATGAGCAATGGGCACTCCAGTAGAAATCCTGAGGCTGCATAATTTGCGGAGGATGCCCCAAAATACAGAGGTCTTGGGACTCTCTGATGTCAGCAGCAAGCCAGGGCATTTTCAGACTCACATTCTCTTAACCTTTTAAGCACACTTGTGAGCTGTGTTCTCATTAGCAGGTTTGTGTTGCAAGTACAGCAAGGGGGTGAGACTCATTATGCCTATTACGGAAAATTAGAATAGCTCAATGTTATATTTAATACAAAGAGGCCAAACCTGCAATTAGAGAAAGTAATTTCAAACCATGGTGAAATATTAATATTGAAAGTGTTGCAAGGACAAGAATCTAATTAACACAAGTTAAAGAAAAGTCTTAAAGATTCTAATTTTATGATCTTTTAAATAAAATTAACCCGATTAGAGTTCTCTCTTAAAGGTGACATTTATAAAAAAAAGTTCCAAGCAATTTAACTACAATGGATTTCGACAAGACAGCTTCCTGTCTGCACTTGGCTCCCTATTTTTAAATTTTATGAGGTTCTTCTGGCAGAGTTTTGTAACAGTTAAGATGAAAATTCGGATGCATGGCACCCTTTAAAAGGAGGGGGAAGAAAAGAAAAGGAGGAAGAAGAGGAAGAAGAAAGGAAAATAATCAATTTGGTATCAAATTTATTCCAAAGCAGAGAAGTGCATTTTTTTTTTTCTGATTGTGGAAAAAAGACATGCAGAGAGGTCAAAGGTCACACAAAGAGGAGACAGTATTGTGTAGAAACTGTCACGCATCACCACCTATTTTGACATGCACGGGGCCGTTTGTTGTCTGTCGAACATGCAAATTAAGTGCCTGCTGTCATAGCCAGCCGATATCTGAAAGTGGAAAATGAGACCACCTGTAACCAGTGAATGGAGTGATGGACAAGCATTCAGGCCTCGTCATCTCCGAGGCCATTCACACCACCTTCGAATTGCATATGACATGTAAAAATCTTTTCTTAATATTCACAACCGGGAAGTTTGGGGAATTATGGAGGCTTCAACTGCTGCATCTAATGGGTTCTCCAAGCAGACAGCTGTGACTGTGAGCTGGCTTGATAATTAGGTGTCCAGGAAGATTTTATGCTACGAATCAGTTAAAAGGGAGAAAAGAAAAAGAAAATAATGGCAAGCAAAACTCGCTGGGATGGAAATTGCATTAACCCTTGTGTGTCTTCCTACTCATAAGCTTTCTTGGAGCCAGGATTAATTTCCAGGATATGGTGTCATCACGCCTTCTGTGTGCGGGTTTAATTCGTAAACACGCCCCAGTGTGCCAGATAGAATAGCTAGCTAATTTGGGCTACCATCCAGGAAAAGGTAGCTCATCAGTCAACGTGATACTACTTTCCATAGTCATGCAGTGATTCCCAACATGCACTGAAATTTTCCTGTCCCAATGAAAGTTTTGAAAAGTGTATTCTATCAAAAAAGAAAAAAAAAAAAACACAAAAAAAAACTAAGAATAGGGAATCATGGCTGCCTTCATGCAAATCAAAGTGTTTAATACACAGCTTCAGTCTTTGGTAGTATTTCTTCACCAGATCTTCATATTTATTTGTTGGGAGTTGGGGGCACCAAAGTAGGCCATCTATACAAAAAGAATCAGAAACTACATTCTGATTGAGAACACCGTATACCATGCCTTTAGACTGGACCTAAAATGTGGGAAGTATTAAATTATCCTTGAATGAGACTCAATAATATAAACTGGAAGGATGTTGCTTACTGAAAATTGCCACCTCCTTCTTTCTTCAAACACAAACTTCCTGGTTCTAAGCTGAGCCTAACTGGGGAAATGCGATGGACATTTCCCCAGGAAACTGGCTGCCTTCCCCTCCTGAATCTCCTCCATGACAGGGACTCTGAAGAGCTATGCTAGGGGCAGCATCTCTGAGTCTGTGTGTGTGGGACTCGCCCGGCACTGAGCCTGGCCTCCAAGTTCCTTTCTCTTATGTCTCTGTATCAGTCTACCAAGAGAGCACTTTGCTCCAACCGGGTATGCACACAGCAAAAATGTGAGCCTTCTTGAAAGGAAGTGATAGGGCTTACATTTAGTTTAATTTAGGGCTTAGATGTGGAAACAAGGAGCCGTGTCATGATTAGGACAAAATGATTTCACTTTGTCCCATCGGAAGAGCACAAAGATGGAAAGCCTGTTTTAGAGTGGCAAGGCGACATCCTTTAACCCTCCACTCTGTACACCACCCTTTGTTTTGTGCACTGTTTGAGATAGGATTTGTACTCCTCCCAATCTTAATGGCATTAGTGTAGAAAAGTGACGTGTTAATAATTGGCAAAACTTTTTTTTGTCTGATGAGTGTTGATTGAGAGCCCACTCTGCCACTAAGTGCCGGGTTGCAGACCTCAGTGATGCTTCAAGGAACACGAGAGTAAAACTTTCTGCTCTCTCGACCCTGAGGTTACGGTGAAGGGGAGCTTTACATTGCAGAGATAATAAATGCATAAAATAAATTTTCCATGCACAAAAGCAATGGAAAAAAATCACAGTGTAGCAGGGTGAAGACCACCATTTGGAAGAAGGTAGGGAAAGCAGCAAAGGCATGCTATAAAGTCCATCATTCCAGAGTTACTTGCAATAGAGAGTTTTTGAAAATTAAAACAACATTATAAGCGGTGAGAAATGTCAGGAAAGCCTATTTCCAATGGCATGCTAGAGCCAGCTTGTACCAGTGAGGTGGTTGTTAAACACAGCCACGGTTGATATTTTAATTATGTGCATTTAAAATTCAATATATTCTATTATAGAAAAAACTGGTAAATACTGAATGTATATCACTGAGGAATTACTTGAGTGCATTTTGTTATCACTTAGGGTCTTGGGGCTGTTCAGCCTCTTGCGTCTGAATGATGCAATACTGTACAGTGATGCTGCTGCCTAGCCTGCCCCACTCCATGTTCAGTGAGTCATGTTGGTAGATTGAAATTGACCGTGGTGGGAATGTTTACACCATGGATATTGGCAAATGAGACCTATCGGGGCCTTTGTCTCACCCCTCTGAGAACTGGCTGGTGGTTAATCATTTACCAGCACATCACTGTCCTTACCCCAGGTTGACATCCTGACACCTTGATGAGTTCTGCTCTGCGGGACATTTGCCACATCAAATAAAAAGCACATAGAGCTTCCAGGAGGGCAGGCGGAGTGGCAGCCCATTCATTTTTGATCCAGATGCTGGCCTTAGCCATGTTTTCTTTGTGGTGCCATATCCTGCTTTGTCAGAAGCCTTTCCTGTCGCCTGGCCTCTAGGTCACCTTGAGACTGTTCATGCAATCATCCTCCCCAGCAAAAGTGTTTCAGTTCCAACATTACCTGGAAAATCCTAGAAAAACAGAATCATTCTAACCTGGAATGACTTCTAACTCAGGGGATTTCAGAGTGTGGAAAGTTGAGCCTGCATGATTCTGATACAACAGCTAAGCTCCGTTTCTGACCAATTCACCTGCCTAACGCTTAGGTTCTTGGACTGGCTGCAGGAAGTGAGTTTAATCCAGGAGGCTGTGTCTTCTTCATCATGGTGTCCTTCATGCCTAATAACGGGTTCTTTTAAAAAGCCCCTGGGCTCTTTGCAGCAAAATCAAGCAGCATGGGAATCCCTGGGCCACTCAGAAGCTGTACCTCCACTATGGATGGGACATCCTTGCATGTAGCAGGACAGCCCGGGCAGCTGCTGTGGGCTCTAGAAGCCTGGGAATGAGGCAGAGAAAAGATTCAGTTAGAAAATCCTGCAGTATTTTAAATGTGATATTTCTACCTTAGGTTACATGATACAGCTACAGTCCTCCAAATCTGTTTCACAGTAATATTGTCTGGGAAAACATTTAACAGTGACTCGCATTTAGTTTGGAAAAAAATAGTGACTATTTTTATAGAAATAAATCGAGGCACTTTTATAAATAATAACATAGATTGATGCATTCATTCTAGGTTCCATGTCATGACTGAAAAAGACGCTAAACAGGAAAATTCTTACTTTCAGCAAATATGTCCAAGCTATACCCCACCTGAGCTGTTGGGTTTGGCACCTTATCTTCGATCCATTCCAATTATAAGGAACAAGAAAACTGCATTTTTCAGTCAATTCAGAGGGTCACATCTTTAATTGTACCACTTACTTGTGACAGCTTGCGTCCAAATCGTCACAAAGTCAGCAGCTTCGCCCATGACGTGATTGTGTATGTGTGTGTTGTGTGTGCACATGTGCAAGAGGGACGGAACAGGGAGAAGGGGATCATAAGTTTTATGTGGTTTAAGCAATGCCAACAGCACGAGTCTGTGGCAGGAGCTGGATGCTGGAGCTGAGAGACAAAGTCGACCTACCTGAGGGATACAGACATGTTCTCTAGAGGTGGTGCCATGGCTGCGTCCTGAGTGATGGGCTGAGTTTATTTAACACTTCTTCTCCTGGCTAAAGGGAGATTTTGTTTCCTAGCAGTCAAACCAGGCAGAGGGCTGGAATTTGGGAAATGGGTGTATAAGAGGGAGGTAGTGAGGGAGGAGAAGGAAGGTGGTGTGGCTCAGGACATGCCTCCTGGAGCCATTAGGGAGGGGATTCTGCATGAGCCGTGATTGGCCAAGTTCCCCTTTCCAAAGTGGGCTTCCGTGTCCCCACAGGTAAAAGCCAGAGCCCTGTGAGGTTGACAGTAGCTTGCATGGGTAGGGGAAGGTCCCCCTTTAAGCTTCAGCCTGGTCTCAGAATTCACAGTGGGTTTGAGAGATAGATCTAGTCTTGAAGCATTCGGAGGTTTTACCTTTTTTTACAATTTGTAAAAGCATTTCCCTGTGCCATGTGATACACTAAGCAGTCATCAAGTGTTTAAAGTTCAAAACAAAACTGGAAGAAAGGCACTATTGTGCCCATTGTTTAGAGGTGCACGTCAAGCTGGACTGTTGTCCCATTGCTTATTTTGAATTTATATTTGATTCCTCATGCACAGTTTTGAATAATATATGACAGTACTGATAGTGGTGTATTTTTTTATTTTTAAACAATTTTATTTTATTTTATTTTATTTTAAGTTCCAGGATACATGTGCAGGACGTGCAGGTTTTTTTTTTTTACATAGGTAAGTGTGTGCCATGGTGGTTTGCTGCCCCTATCAACCCTAGGTATTAAGCCCAGCATGCATTAGCTATTTTTCCTGATGTTCTTCCTCTCCCTGCCCACCCCTACAGGCACCAGTGTGTGTTTTTCCCCTTCCTGTGTCCAAGTGTTCTCATTGTTCAACTCCCACTTATAAGTGAGAACATGAGGTATTTGGTTTTCTGTTCCTGTGTTAGTTTGCTGAGGATAATGGCTTCCACCTCCATCCACGTCCCTGCAGAGGACATGATCCTGTTCCTTTTTATGACTGCATAGTATTCCATAGTGTATATATCACATTTTCTTTATAGTGGTATATTTTTTCTAGTAAACATAAGAAACTTAGTTCTAGAATTTCAAATGTCTTCATTAAAAAAAAATTTAGATAACCATCCAGATGAAGTGTTTCTTACTACCAGAAGTTAGCTTCTGATTTGTAAATGGGAAGCTACTCAGATAGCATCTTTGACTTGCATTTTTGTTGTATTATGATAATTAAGCAGGACTTGAACACTACTGTAGGAGCAGAAGTCAACTTGTCTATGTTAAATTCACACATTTGGTCAGCATTTGTTTGCTGAACACCTAGTGATACTCATATTCACTGTTAGTGTGCTATGGCAAACACTGGGTGAGAAGTCAAGTTGAGCTGCCCTCAAAGTTCTTCGGCTCTGGTAGGACAGACAAGTAAAAAAGTTAGTTTTCTCTGCAAACATAGAGTCCTTCTTCCCATTCCAGCTCCTGGTGAAGGTGTTCTGTAAACTGCCAGCAATTTCACGCAGTGCTTAACCAAAACACAGCCTTTGCTCATATTGCCTTCCAGTGTGAGGAAATTCTAGATTTTAAAAATGTAAGTTCATGGTATCATTTAGTTGAATATAACAATATTACTTTTCACTGATGTGCACTGAAAAAGGACTTAGCATCTCTTCAAGTCTACTAAATTTGCCTTGTACAAGAGCAGTCTTTTACTTAATCTTTTAAATCTCTTGATAAATGATCAACCTCCACTTGCATCCCTACATCCTGGTGGGAGCCTTCCCAACACTACCCGTCAGTCAGCTATAGTAGTATCTATTTCTGGATTATGTTAGACGGAGTTCCACTCTGTCCCTTGTGGAGAAAAGCCAAACAATGATCATGAAAGATAATCACCATGTTTAAAACATGTCATTTTATATGTAAAGTTTTGCTTCAAGTTTAAAGTTGAACATTCTGGATTATAAATTTCTAGGAACATTTGGCTATGTTTTAAACGTGCAAGTGGACATGGTTATGATGTCACATTTTAGAAAGAATTTATGTTACAAACAGACAGCAAAAAGGAGCTCTAACACACCGGTCTGGCCTTTTTCTGTTTTCCCCTTCGAGGTTGGTTTCAGGTTATTTGTAGCAAATAGCAGGTAAACTGGAAAAACTTCTAAATGTTTAATCACACTTTCCTTCATCTTTTACAGAGAAACTCATCACCTCCTACCATGATAGTTCCCTGCAAATGGGGACTCCCATATTACACTAAAGTAAGTAATGTCACATTATGATTTAAAATGAAAGTAAAATTTACACACAACCTAAAAGTATGACCACTTTGTTTCCTACTAACCCTACATTGAAATTCTGATTAACCCTAAAGAAAAACACCAAGATTTTTTTTCCCCTTAGGACTGCATTTAGATGGTCTAAAATATTAGTAGGGATTATTGCAATCTGCCCTCAGAGTTATCTTTATCTTCATTTTGCATTAAAAGAAGACATGACTGTGCTTTTCTTGGAATGGCATGAGAGTTGTGGGAGAGGTTTGCAAAATAAACATCACCCCTTATATTGTGGAGGGGAGGCATGCACACGGTGCCACAAAATGGAAACTTGTATTATGCAACTTCATGGATGGCATCTGGGCAGGCATAGTTTTTAACCAAACCTTGCTTTAAGGAGAAAGAAAGCACAGAATACTCTTTTCACAGGAATGCTGGCGGGTGCACAATCAAGCACAGGTTGTCTCCATAATGTAAAGACTCAATATTGAGCAAAGCTAAACAAAATCTCCGCATAAGAGGTGTAAGAGCTATTGGATTTTTGCACCGACTTAATACAGAATGACACTTTTCTTGTGTTATAAACAACAAAACAGCACCAAAGCCTAAATAAAGGCATCTTATGGATCAAGCACGCATAATAACTAACGCGCAGTCTAACGGGTGTGGAGAAAGACCTACGGTGTGAGCAAGTTGGAAGGGAATGCGTTTTAATCCTTCACTAACACGCTGCTTTAAAAGTTCTAGAAGGGCTTTTAGCATATCAAATTTACAATTATTATTTGTAGTTTGTGATTTGGCTACAGAAGTATTAAAAACACTTTATTCTTTCAAAAAAGTTGAATGTGTCTTTCCCATACATTCTTTCTTCTTATTTTGACAGTGACAATTAGTTTTTCCTTAATATCAAGTGCAAACATACAGTTAAGAACTTAATATTTAAACCCATGGCTTTATAGTATATGCAACTGATGATCATCAAATATATGTAAAAATATAAGAATTCAAGATTTTAGTTCCCTCTTCCTTTCAGAATTCTGGACTTCTTTCTGCATTTCAGTCTTTTTGACATTGAGGATCCAATTTCTTTCACACTCTTTCCATTAAAAAATTAAATATTATTTCCAAAATTTGTAATTTTTTGGAACCACATTTTTCCTTCTGTGTTCTTCCAGGGAAAGGCAGAAAAACTAGGATTGTTTCTCCCCTGTGGGAGTCTCACTTTGGCCCATGCACTAGCCAGGGCTTCAGAGGATACACATCTTCTACCACAAATACCTAGGGCTCCATTTCCTACATACACATATGCAAATACAGACATAGCCATATGTGCTTTCTATAGGGGTGTTAAGTTAGACCTTCAAAACAGAAGGTGGTCTGAAAATGGTCTCCCAGTTAGGATCAAAATACAAGATAGTTCACAGCCCTGCAACAAGAGGTTATACCACTCAGTCCACTTATCACTTAATACATGGTGTTGTTTTATGAAAAGCTATATCACTAAGTTTAGAAATATTTAGGTTAAATATATGGTATAATTTTGTATTTTATAATTTTGAAATTGTAATTTTAATTGTTTTAATACTTCATTTTAAAACACCAACTCTCCCTCTGTGGTTTACAAGAAAATTTTTAAAAGCTTTTCTTTCCTAGAAATGCCTTGTTTAAAAACTAACAACAACATGCTTCACACAGAGAGCGACTCAGAAGATAAGAATAAAACAGACAACTTATGTTATAACAGAAATGGCCTTTTTGTAAATAATATGCTTTCAGAATTGACATATTCATTCCACTTAAAACTATAAAAACGTATTTTACATTTACTTTTGTATAATGAAATAAGCACATGGCAATGTGATTCTATCTTTGCAAAGCCTGTAGACTATATTAATTACGGCAGCTACCTGTATTTGCGATCATCCAGCTCACTGTTAAGAATAGCTATTTTAAAAATCATTTCTGCAAATATTCCTAGTGAGCCATAAAATGTGCCTTGAAAACAAATACTACTAATGTCAAGTGTGTTTTGTGTATCTATCAGTCTTTCTAAAAATATATTTTAGTAAGGTTATTTTGATAGATAACTTCAGGAAACTTTTCTAACCTGTTTTAAAATAGTCGGTCAAAAACATTAGGAACAAAGCCCAGTATGAATATAAATTATTTGTCAACATATGGTAGCGGAGGGCGTTGCCGAGCTCAAAGTCCGCACAAAGAGCAGGCATTGTCCCCGGTGATGAAGTTCTCAGAGTGAAGTTCTATGGTGGCGGCAAGAACTTGCTCGCATGTTCTGGGCTACAGCACTTGGTAAAGCAAGGGACAGCTGCAGCAATTCTACATAATTAGTCAAGGTCAGACACTGCAAATGGAGGACATTCACCATTTGTCAGGAGAACAATGGAAGGAGACCTAAGCATTCTCAACTGGGAATGGCTGTGAGCGGATCGCATTGAATATGGGGTGAAGCAAGCCTGCCCTCTTTTGTGCTCACTGGAAGGGGGGCAGCCACTCAGGACAATTCAAATGTTAGCACTAGCAAGGCTAACCAATGTCACAAAACACAATCTTGTTTTAACTACCAGAAGCATATGTTCATTGACACAGCGTAATGTTGGTGACACTTGAAGAAAACAGTGAAAGAAGAAACGGGAGAATAAATGTATTTTTTACGTGTGCTTGGGATTTCATATTTCCTTCATCCATTCAATGGTATAATCTTTTAAGTTACCAGTTGATGCAATGTAATCCTTTAAATAAAGGGATGATTACTTTTAAATGAACAGTAGAGCTTTGGAATGAGGAAAAATATGTCGATTAAGGATGAAATGCTTTTGTCTTAATGGTTGCTTATAGAAGTGCTTTATTTCTAAAAGGAAAAATTAAACACATGCAAATGGTCAACTAAAATAAATTCAGAGGAAAACTTTCGGTACTGATAGATATCTTAGTCCCATAAAACATTCTGATCTGCCCAACAAGCAAAAATATAGTGCATTATTTGTAAAGCTGAAAAAGGCTGGGCTAGTTTTGTGTAAAAGGGAAGAAGGAAATTGGTGTTTAAGTTGAGATTCTCAAAGGTTTGGGAAGGTAACTTATTTTTAAATGCCTGCGTCATATCCAGTGAAGAGGAGAGCTTTCAGTTTGCCCCTGTCCTTGTTTTTGTGTTGCCTTCCCAACTTGTGTAACGCTGAGCAAAGAGAGGGCCCGTGCTGGCCTGAGGCAGGGCAACCCGGGTCCGCTGGATGCTCACTGGGCATCCTCCGCCTCCTGCCCCAGAGCAGGCCCTTGGGGATGAGCCAGGACCACCTGGCAAGAGGGGCCACTGGGCTGTGGGCTGCAGAGATTGCTCATCAGCCCGCTCTCTCCGATCACAATTTCCAGGTGACATTCATTCTTTGGACTCGGGGTCCTCATTAGTGTCTCATTATAATGTCTTCCCACAAATCAGATTTATTTCAGTCCATGCACTTGGCAACAGAATTTTCTCCTGCACTGGGAGGCAAAATAAAATAAAATAAAATAAAATAAAATAAAATAAAATAGGCAGTCAAAGAATGACTAAAACTAAGAAGTTAGTGTCTCTCTCTCTCTCATTCTCTCTATTTCTCTCTCTCTCACACACACACACACACAATCTGTTAGAAATTACAGCATGCATTATGTTTGTAGAAGACTCCAGAGGCGAGAGGTAGTTTACCACCTTTCAATTATACATTGCAGGAATTCATTATCTCATTATGTAACAAAACAATACATTTTAGCCTTTTAGCACACGTTCATTTTCAAGTGAATAAGTCAGAATAAGAAGAAACTACAAAGTCCTTTCCCACTGCTGCAATCGAGGCAAGTGAATTATACATTATATACAAATTTCCAGGATTTTGTAAGAAGGAACTGTAGGTGTGTGTACCCATGCAGTCATCCAGTGTACGCATGCCGATGCACACACACGCACAGAGAGTTTGGATCATTTTCTTCCATCCTTTCAGCTAAAAAAATAATCCTCAGCTTTCTCTCTCAGGAGCCCTTCTTACCTCTACATAAGACAAAAAAGGAAGAACAAAACAGCACAAAGTATGTCATCTCTAATATTAGAACCATTTCTCCCACATCCTTCACATCTTCCAGGTTTTCTCCTGTGTCTTCCGGAGGAAATGATAGCATCTGCTGTGTAATTTAGGTAAATCCCCACATACGAGCATACAAACTTCGCTCTCAGTAAGGTTAATAAAGATCATGATCCATTAACTTTTTTATTTTTCCATAGTGCCGTTTATCCGAGGGCATAAGAAACTGGCAACTTCATGTAATCATGGCAAATTATGTTCTTTGAATTCTCACTGAAATATATTCAGCAATTAAAAATGAAATATACGATTAGATCAATTCTTCCTTTGTAGTATTTGCTTCATCACTCTTATTTAAATTTAGAAGAAACGCTGCTGCTTCTAAGTAGCAGAAATACATTTGTTGCAGTTTCTTTAGGATGACTTTTTAGAAAAATGCTCACAAGTGAACCCACTGTGCAGTACCACCCTGGTATCCATCCCTTCATCTACTAACTACTGTACTAAGTAGGTTCCTGGTAGTTAATCATGTCAGGGAAAATGATACATAAAGCACACCAGGCTATCCATTGTTTCAATTTAATCTGAAGGGGGAATAATAACTGCTAATGTGAGATTATGATTCAGCATGTTTATTACAATGCCATTATGTCTGATTATTTTTATTTCAGTCACTAACACATGCAATTAACACAGTCTCTAAGGACTTAAAGGCAGTTCTATATTTATTTCTGATCTGAAATGTGACTAGTATTGATTAAACTAATATCAAGAAATTATATTTATCATTAAACATCCACTAGTTAAGCCTCAGCCTCTGATAAATGAAGAACGGTTTTTACAGCTGGAGAGAAGTGCATTCAGACTAAACTAATTTAACCCTAAAGACAGCCATACACATATAATAAATAAATAACTCACTACTTCACAAAAGACAAAATAATTTTCACCGGTTAGTCTTCTTTGAATGGAGAGTAGAAGCAAGCATATTTCGAAGGAAAACTAAAATGACATTAGTACTGAAGACAGTTAACTTTGTGCTTAACTTTAAGTTTAGAAAAAGAAAGAGTACTTAATGTATTATTTATAATCTCTAATTATAACATATTGCATATGATCTCTATCCCTCCAGATGGTTAATTTTAGACTTGTCTGCAACTCATCATAAAGTAACCCTAAAGCGAATTAACTAAATAATTCTGGACAAGGGATACACTGTGCTTTTCTCTTTCTAAATTTGGAAGTGCCTTAAAATTGTCCCTCCCTCCATTAACATATATAAAGTTCCTCATATTAACTGCAGAAGGAATGGGGCTCCAAAGGAAAGGTGGCTCCTCTAAGCTAAAGCTTGTTCTAATTTTCAAATTAATGCATTCAATTTTCAAATATTAGGTAAAAAAATTCTAAAAGTCTGGGAATCTGTAAATTTGTTCTGTGGTTTCAAAATGTCCTATTTGTGCTATAAAGTAATTGTTTTCAGCTTTCAAGTATCTTAAAGCGGTAATTATTATCATTAATCTTTTTTTAAAGACCAGACTTAAGTTACTTCCTGGTAGTGAATTTTAATGACTACTACAGTATCCCTAATGGGATCCTAGTGACCTAAAATAATTAATGCGCCTCAGAAAGGGCCAGCGTTGTAAATCAGGAGCATGCTGGGAAAATCCTGCAGATCCAGCCCCACAGTGCGGGACTGTACCAGCCACAGGCGGATGTGGGATTTTCCACTCTTGGGTTTACATTTAGCCCTCAGAACTGAATCTTTGCCTCTGTGGAGACAATCACAGAGTCAACCATGGGTCGATGATGCTTTATTGCTGCTGTTTTTGTTTCCTCTCCACTCTTGCATTTTCTCTATGCAAATCACTAACTAACTATTCATCCTGCCTGTGGTTTCTTGGGTTCACGCTCCACAAGCTGAGAAGATTGCAGCACTGATGAGGTTTTATGATGAGAAAGGGGGTTGTCTGTTTAGCTGAGAGCACGGCTTCCAAAGCACCTGCCTGACAGAATAATAACCATGCACACGCAGGCATCCACGTGCACTGCAGAGTTGGAATGTGCTTTTCCGAAGTCTAACAAATGCTTGCAATTCTTCATTGTTTCTTTAGATACTAACAAAGAAAGGGTTAATCATGAGCATAAAAATTCCACCAAAATTCCATAACCAAGTAATTTATTGTCTGCAAGAATGTGAGAACAAAAGAGAGAAAAGCTAACTTCTGCAGTTCTTCAGGATATGCTGATGCTGAAGGAAGATCTGGTATTTTACATTAGACAACTCCTTAACTATCACTTGAATTATTGCAACACGTGACATCATTGAAAACAGTTCCAGAATTCAAACATCCACAGAATGAGGGAGGTATGCACTTAAACAATAGTATTATTAGTGCTGTGACCAAATTGTTTCTTCTCAGTTAACTCTGATTTTTTCCCTCTTCTTTTAATTTTGTAATGACAGTCGCTGTATTTCTTAGCTCCATTCCAAAATATTATTTGGGGAGCTGCTCATTTATAATAGTGCCAAACTTCTGACAGACAGAAATTTATAAAAGAGGCCCAAGAAAAGCATCAGAAAAAAAGGGAAACTTTTAAACAGAAATGGTAATTTGAAATACTGACCCCAGCTTTAAAATTTAGAAAAGGCCTCTTTTCTGGAGCAGGCGTGTGGACGGTCCAACAGCTCCCTCTACTCCTCCAAGAGGGAAATATGAAACGCAGCAGGGCTGTATGGATGTGTGAGCAGCCCAGGCTTGGGGACAGCTACATATGTCCTTGTTCCAGCCAGGAACTCCAAAACGGCCTTGTAAGTACAGCCTAGGCAGAAGACGAGGAAACCTCCTTCCCTCCCCCATAAACACTACCCAGGTAAAACCTGCCACAAGTTTCTCTTCATTAGCTGCCTTGATGACTGGCCGGAGGTAACAATTAAAGGGAGTTATTTTATGGCATTATTAGTCCAAAGAGTATTCAAAGGTGGCTCCATTTGTCATGCCTTATTACCAAAAGCATGGAAAAATATTAAAATAGCAATAAACTCAACCTCCCAATAAAAATTCTGCCGAATCGATTTGACTTTTCCATGTTTCCCTTTATTCCAGCTCCTTCCAGTTTGAAAGAAATGAGACTGGAGAGAATATATACATATAATATTATATACATAACATTTGTGCATATGTGCATATATTTATAACATTTGTGTATATGTGTGTGTATACATATATACTCTTGTATATACATATCAAACATTTATGATAAATTTATTTACCCTACTCAAAACCTTCCATGTTTTATTTGCCCCAAAGACCACTTATGGCAATTAATTACATGCTATATAATTCATATATTTAACATTTTCAAAATGTGTTTCCTCTGGGAAAATGATTATATATGCAATTATTACTGGTTAAACCACACTTATCACTTGAAATGCTTTTCCCAGGATACCTCTTGCTCACTATGGGTTAGCTTCCACTTTGAGTTCTTTTCCTGGCAAGTGTGGTATTCATTCATTCACCCATTCATTTACTCATTTAACATTACAAAGGACCTTCTGTGGTCTGAGTGGGCATGGGAGGGAGACATGCCTGGGAGCTCTGGGAAGGAGAAACACCTCGATTGCTCAGTGTTAGGCAGTGAGGAGAGCAGGCAGAGGCGACCACAGTTAGAGCTGCATGTCAAAGAAAATAAACATGCCAGCCAGGCATGGTGGCTCACGCCTGTAATCCCAGCACTTTGGGAGGCCAAGGCAGGTGAATCACGAGGTCAAGAGTTCGAGACCAGTCTGGCCGATGTGGTGAAACTCCGTTTCTATTAAAATAGAATTTTTCTATTAAAAAATACAAAAATTAGTTGGGCGTGGTGGTACGTGCCTGTAATCTGCTGGAACCTGGCAGGTGGAGGTTGCAGTGAGCCGAGATCACGCCACTGCACTCCAGACTAGATGACAGAGCAAGACTCCTTCTCAAAAAAAAAAAAAGAAAGAAAGAAAGAAAGAAAGAAAGAAAGAAAAAGAAATGAATGTGCCTAGGAGAGGCACAGGCACACAACTGTAGCTTCATTTCTCTTGTACAAGCCAGCCATGGCCTGAATTAACTATATGTGTATGTGTGTGTATGTGTATTTTGGTAGTCTAATGTCTTCATGTGCATATTTAGGGAGTATTGACTTTTGCATACAAGATACACAACTATTACTCTAAGTTAAAAAAAAGCTGTCTCCCATAGCATAATCCTTTCTCATTTCCTCTTCACTGTACACACATACACATGCACACTCAATGTAATACAATCATTTATCAAATTAAAACAAAACCAAATTACTTAGACTTTGTGCAGTACTAACAAAGAAATAGCCTTGTAAAAAATATGAGTTTATTAGCACCCCATCCTCCCAATGTACATTGATAGGAAACATAATTAAATCAGCATTTTTTACTACTCATTCAGCATAAATTGCCGCCAGCTCTGCAAGACTGATAAAATGCATTGTTTGTGTTCAGGAAGACAACAGTCTTTGAGGCTGAAATCTTTCTTTTTCCTCCAATTTACAAAGAATCTCTCTGCCCAAACCTTGGCAAATGGAGGAAAAATGGTGACTAGCTTCACCCTTGCCATGCCACCCAGAGATTCTCCTCCTGGCAATTGTCAGTGCCCTGTGTTCGTGTCAATGAACCAAGAGCTGACATGTGGTGGCTCTGCTAAGTCACCCACTAGTCATTTGACATCTAGCATTTCAGACATAATAAATCCCATCAACCGAGAGGCAAAAGACCACATATTGTATTGCCTGGTCCTGGTCCCTAAGCCTTCCAGTCCATTTGAACAGGCACTGTGTTGGCTTGAAAAGCTCTAATAAAATCCCACAGACTAGGTGACCTAGACAACTTAAATTTATTTCTCAGTTCTGGAGGCTGGAAGTCCATGCCAGTAGATTTGGTGTCTGGTGAGAAGGCCTCCTCCCTGGTTTGCAGATGGCCAACATTTCACTGAATCCTCACATGACCTTTGCTCAGTTCATGTTTTTAGAGAGACACAGAGAGATCTCTTCTTCTCATAAGGGCACTAATCCCATCACGGAGGCCCCACCCTCATGACCTCATCTACATCTACTCACCTCCCAGAGGCCCCACCTCCAAATACCGTCACTTTCTGAGCTAGGGCTTCAACATAGGAATTTTAGACAGAAACAAACCTTCAGCCAGGAACAGGTACTGTAATCCTTTTACATTAATATGACTTCTGAAGTTCACTTTTTTTTTTTTTTAGAATCGCAGACTGTGTCAAAATGGTGCAGAGTAGTTTTAAAAGACTCCTACATAAAATAAAGTAAATAAAAAACAAGACGGACCCAGCTTAAAAAGGTACCATGATTCCCAAATGTCCTCAGGACAGCTGGAAATTCCTTGGGGATAGAAGGTGCCCTCACACTCCAGCCCCGCAGGCCACAATGAGAGCAGAGGCTTGCCCAGGGCCTTGCCAGCACAGTGCTTGCTGTGACCTCAAGCTCTCCTCACTCATAGTTCACAGTTGTAATATTTTGGGCGGGAGCAGCCACAGCAACACTTTGGCACAGCCTTTTCCCGACCCCCGTGGTAATGATTTGCAGGTTGTTTCCCCAAGCTCTCCCTGGCATTTCCACAGACCTTGCCCCTCGTAATTTTCTTCGAACCTCCTCGCTACACAGGTGATTTGCAGGTTTGCCTTGAAATCCCAATTTTTTTCTGTAGACTGAAACAAATTCCTTAATTCTGCTCGACTTTAGTTTATTCTTATATTGTACATGAGCTCATGCTATTAAGAAACATAATCGTGGTGGCGCTGGACTGAGGACAGAAGCACCCTGCGTAATGTACAGTCCCGCACAGCAGAGGCATTGCCCGCGCCAGCGTCCTGCAGAAGAGCCAGCAAAGAGAGGCGCGCGTGGAATTAAAATCCGAGGCATCCCCCGGCTTCTCGCTGAGCACCCGCGACCAACAACGCTCAGAAGTGGAAAGTGGACCAACCAAGAGGCAACCCTTCCTGCTGCTGCTTCCACAGTCAGAAGGCGAAGACAGAGAGCAAACCTCCAGGAGAGGGCTCTGCTCCACTTTCTCTGGGACATGGAAGGGGCAGGTGTGTGCTTCACACTGGCGTGGGACACATCAACTTCCATCCCTGCTTTACCATTTTAAATGCCCTACAGTGGAGCTTACTTGAAGAAACTGAAAATTTGAGCAGGTTGGGTCTTTGCATATGTAGGAGAATCTTACCCACACTTGAAGGGTGCAGGTTGTCAGTGTTGATAAAACGAAAACTTCAGCCAAATCAAATGTAAAAGAGTTCAATTGAGCAATGAATGATTCGCGAATCAGGCAGCCCCCAGAACCACAGCAGATTCACAGAGACCCCAAGGGTGTCTCGTGGTCAGAACAAATTGATAGACGAAAAAGTTAAAGTGATGTACAGGAATCGGAAGTGAGGTACAGAAACAGTGAGACTGGTCACAGCTCGGTGTTTGCCTTATTTGAAGGCAGTGTGAATATTCAGCAGTTCGTGAGTGGTTGAAGTATGGCTGCTGTTATTGGCCAACACTCAGCCATTGTTACAGGTGCATACTATTAAGTTAGGTTTTCAGTTTTGTCTGACTATTAAGCTAGGTGGCAGTTCATCCAAAGGACTGATATAGAGAAGGATGGAGCCCTTCCCAGGCCCTGTGTAGTTTGCTTTAACAGTGTCAGTGGTAAGTGTGGGCAGCTGAACCACAAGCTTCCGTGCTCCAGAGCCTCTCCACGTAGCAGGTGAAAGCTGCGCTACCCTTTGTGACCACAATTTCTGAGCCTCCAATTCACAACCCAGACTCCAAACCCATCAGGAAACGCTTTCAGGTGAGCTTCTAAAAAATAAAAGTTCATAGATTTTAAAATAAAATGTGATCCTGGCTCACTGGGTGTCCATCTGCAAATTGACAAACGTGTTAAATAAAAGGTCTCCATAAGACATAAAGTATTTATTAGGAAATCCTTAATTCTCACAACTTCCTGTCCCTCCTCAAATTCTGTTCTAATCCCACTGGGTGCCTGTCTGCACATACATGAAGCAGAGCTCTTCGGGGCATGGGTCTGCCTTTGGTGGCTAGAAACAAGTGCCGGGAAGCAGAGCCATGGTGAGCAGCAGGGACCTGTTTCTTGTCTGGTCAAATTACTCCCAATGAAACGAGGCCCAATGGGATAAGCCCCTAGTTTTTCTTTTATCTTACCTTTCAGACTTCTGAAAAACTCCAACCTACCATCACAGGACCCAACATGTCAATGAAATAAATTCCTTACACTGAGACTAAAGGGATATTCTTTTCTTTTCTTTTCTTTTCTTTTCTTTTCTTTCTTTCCTTCTTTCCTTCTTTCTTTTCTTTCTTTCTCTCTGTATTTCTTTCTTCTTTTTTTTTGCAGGATCTAATTTTGTTGCCCAGGTTGGAGAGCAGTGGCACAATCAGGGCTCACTGCAGCCTCCATCTCCCAGGCTCAAGTGATTCTCCCACCTCAGCCTCCTGAGTAGCTGGGACTATAGACATGTGCCACCACACCCAGCTAATATCTTTGTAGAGACGGGGTTTCACCATGTCACCCAGACTCGTCTCAAACTCCTAGAGTCAAGCGATCTACCCACCTCGGCCTCCCAAAGTGCTGGAATCACAGGCCTGAGCCAGCTCAAGCAGCTAAGACCAGAGAGATTTTCTGTCAACATAAAGCTTCCTCCACTGTGTGACACAGAGGGATGTTGGGGCGAATGGGGGATGGAAGGTGAGCCAGGAGCAGGGTGGGGCGAATGGGGGATGGAAGGTGAGCTAGGAGCAGTAAAGATGAGATTCACTCTGAGCATTTTCCTCTGCTAAACAGGGTGGGACACACAGCTGGCCAGTGGACCGAGACTGGCACTGCAGCTCCTGAAGGCCAGCAATTCTCACGCACACAGTGAGCCTGGGCAGAACAGCAGAGAAAGCAAGTGAGCCAGGTCTGCCTCGCAGACTGCGTGCTCTCCTTTCTCCGTCTCTCTGTCTTTCTCTGTCTCTGCCTTTCTCTCTCTCTTCAGGAAAAAAAAAGAAGGCCGGCGGGGGGAAATGTATTTACAAATCAAAATAGATAGTGCCTACATAAAGCACAGGCTTTATATATAGTTACAAAAATACATACTGTATGATTCAACTTACATGAAATCAAAGGATAGACAAAACAAATCTGTGCTAGTTACAGTCAGAAGAGTGATACTGAAGAGAGACTGATGGGAAAAGGGTGCCATGGGACTTTCTGGATGAAGGAACTGTCATATGTCTTATTTGGGGTGGTAATTATTTAAATACATGCAATTGTCAATACTCATTGTCCTGAACACCCAAGATCTGTGCATTTTACTGTATGTAAATTACACCTCAACAACAATAGTAAACTTCGACGCTTTCTTTATCTGCTATATTACTAGACTAGCACTCAATAATGTTGATTTTTTAAAGAAACAAAATAACCTCAGCTCTGAAATCTGATGTCAGCGGGCAGCAGCTGGGCCTTCATTTGCAGGTTTTTTGAGTGTTCTCTGTGCCCCGTGACACTGTGGAGTTATGTGTAAATAAATAATGGTGGAAGCAGCACATTGGAACACTCACTTAACCTGTGAATCGCAAGGTTATTTTTGTAGCTGTGTCCTGTCTTCCAGCGTGGAGGGTGATTTATGGTTTTCAGCCGCGCTTCATCATCATTGTTCTCACCTTTGTTTCCATCATAGTTAATTAAAGGGAAGGTCATTGTCACCTTATGTTTTAAACCTTCTTAACATAATATATCACCCTTGGTACACTTTAATAAGGGGATTTGTGAAGGAATGGTGTAATAGGAAAAAAGTTTACGGCATAATCCATCCTGTTCACAATTACACTTTGGCTATTGCACATAATGAAAGTTAATAAGTAGACAAAATGAAGGGTCTGTCTGGGGATTCATTCAAGTGTTGATTAATTGGCTGGGTGATGTAATGGAACAAGAAGATACCTCGCTTTTCTAAACTGCAGGCAAATGTGGCCAAAATAAACTCTATTTAAAGGACAATATCTCCTTCATTCTTCCATTGCGAATTGTCACCCCCAAACAATATGAAATTAATTAAACAACTGTTTATTGAATGCCTTCCACGTGCCAGGCACAATAAGAAACCCCGGCCAGAAAGGGTGAAGTAAGATCCTGCTCCCATCCCCAGCGGGACCGAGGCTCATGTTGGTGAGATTCAAAGAAGGACAAATTATTTATTCTACATGGTTCCTCCTGAGGATACGAGAATTAGTTAAGATTCGTAAGAATGACTGAAATAATATTATGTACACCAGGCACATCTGCCAGGAAAATGTTAAATCCTTTCTCCAAAGCCATTTATTTTATTTAACAAACACTTTAAAACTGAATAACAAAAGACATAAATTGTTTAAAGCGTTTTCCAAATAGTGAGTCATTTGATACCCACAGCATCCCTAGTAAGGAAGATACTGATATTATTCCTCTGTTATACATGAAGAAACCGAGGCAGAGAGGGATCAGGTAAATGACCCAAGGTTGTGTAGCTACCAGGTGATACAGCCGGGAGCCGAACCCATGCAGGCACTTTCCAGAATCTGGTGCACATTCATGAGGCTATGCTACCTTCAGAATAATGTGTAAGTTTCAGAAAATAATGTATTTTGCAAAATGTTATGTTTATAGGGATTATGTTACATGAAGATCTTTTCTGTAAAATTTTCTGTATCTCCAGCAGCCATCGGTCCTATTAAATAACATAACTCACCTAAAGTAGAGAATCCACGGACTCAGAAGTAAATTGCCGACCCAGTTAAAATCTACGGGGAATGTGTTCTACGGCATATCCCCCAATACACCTTCAAAAGGAAAGAGGTTATGTCCAAGCGAAGATGAGGAATATCTGAGGTGAAACTTCAAGCATCTAGAGAAACATTACAATGCTGGCTCAGCAGTGGCGTGATTGCTGTTGGAGCTGTCAGCAAACCCACTTTTGATCCGCGTCTCTCCAGGATGAAGGTGGATACAAGTTTGCATCATGCAAAAGACAGATGTGAACTAAAACAAATCACAAATGGTCAAATAGGAATTTGTTGCGGAAGGGTCCGCCGCACTTCCCATTCCAGAGTTGACACCCTTCTGTAATCTCCTGCCCTTAAAAGCCTGCTGGACCTGAGGACTCACTTCATGGAAGCAGAGTGTGGCAGAGGGGCTGGGGTGTTCATGGGCTCCAGAGATGCGGCTTCTGTCTCTGGCGTTTTCTTGCACTTGTTTATTCGGACGCAGGCAGATGTAAGGTTGTGAGCTACCCTGTGAAGAGGCCCATGAGAGAAGAAACCAAGGTCAGGCTCTGGCCGAGGCCAGCAAGGTACCGGATACTGCAACATTCTTGCTGCAACAACTGCAGGAGTGAGTTCGGAAGTAGAACTTTCCCCTTCACAGGTGAGTTTCCAGATGAGACCACAGGGCAGTGTGACACCCTCCCTGCAGCCTCATGAGGGATCTTGGGTCAGAAGCACCCAAGGTACACTTGCTGTACCTTGGTACACAAGGTACACAAGGAAGCTGCACCCAAGGTACACAAGGAAGCTGCATCCACCTTTCCACCCACAGAAACAGTAAGATGATATGGTTTTGGTTGTAAAACATTAAATAAATTTCAGGGACAATTTGTTATGCAGCTATAGATAAGGAAACACCTTTACTCCACACATTTATTTTCTACCAAATACCAATAAACTGAGCAAGACAGTAAAGAAAAATAGGTGAGCTAGCCTCTGCTTCCAGGAGTTCAGAATCTTGTGGAGGACAGTTGAATCCATGATCACAAAATTGTCCTGGTAAAAGCCTGCATCGTATCACGTCAAGAACATGGAGCCCCGGGGCCCCTGAGAACTTGTGGGTAATAGACTTGACACAGGAAGTCCTGACTGATGGAATGCAGGTGTGTAACACTGGCCAGTATCTTTACGCCTCATTTAGGGTCAGTGAAACAGAGAGGATTAGCTGCAGTGGGAACAGATGGCTTTCTTCATCTCGTAGGTGGACACAAGCCTGGTGAATCTGGGTGGGTTCCTGTAGATTGGAAAACGTTGGCACGCCTGCCCTTTTGTTCATCTCCCATTCCTTTACTCGGTATTTGGGCTGCAGTAATGCAGTGAAAGAATGGCACAGGAGGGACAACCTAAAGAAGGCCAGGGCTGCTCTTCCTCCAATAAATGCTTATTTAGCACCTCTCTGTACCAGAGGTGGTGCTGGTGCTGGGATGCATAAGAGAAAAGGCCTTGCCCTTGGAGAAAAGGTGATGCAAGAGAAAGAGAAGGGCAAAGCCGAATGTATTGAACATTGAACACCTGCTTTGTGTCAGGCAGTCAATGCTTTGCAAGTATAATCTAGTGTATTCAGTTAGAATTGAGGAAGCCAAGGTTTGGGAAGGTTGAGAAAATGACTCAAAGTTGCATAAGTTAGTTTTGGAATCAAGATCCGAACTCAGTTCTAATTAATCAATTGACTCTGAAGCCCCATGAGAGATGATAGCTGGAAGTCAAGCAACATATTTCCTTGAAGGTAGGGCATCCCCTGAGCACCTGCCCCCGCTGAGCCTCGTCTGTGTTTGCAGCAGGTGCTGGGACTGGAAAGGTCTCCTTCCATCCTTCTAAGTCCCTGCACCATCTGCCATGCAGAAGATAATCGGGCAAAGAAAAACAAAAAGACAGCTGAGGAAGAAAATGGAAAAAAAAAAAAAAAAAGAGAGAGAGAGAGAGAGAGTAGTTGGGTGGTGAGAGTTCCAGAGCACAAGGTGGCCTTTCGGTATGCTTTACACCTCTCCAAAGTCAGAGAATGAAATGACAGCCACACATAGGGAATCCACTGGGCCACCTTCTCTCCTTTCCCTGCCTCCTCTCAGCCAGCGGCTCTCACCTACTCAATGAGTGTCTCACCTCAGGAGAGGTGGGGACATTGCCTGCTAGTATCTGTTCAAGGTGATACTTCCTCTGCTTAGATCTGGCACCTTCCTTACATGCAAACAGAGCAAAACCCAAGCCCTTGCCTTGGTGCCGAAGATGGGGCTGCCTCCCTCCCTCAATACTGGGCCATATGGAAAACCCTAAGACTATTTTAGAGGTTAATGAAGTTATGATAAAGGAAACACATCTAAATTCAAAATACATCTTATGCACATTGATGACTTTTAGTCATCTGTTGCCTGTATGTGTGTTCTAAAGGATGCTAAAAGATCTTCAAAGGTGTTACAAGCTCACTCAAATACCAGTTATTCATTCATAATTTGCATCTCCAACACAGCCTCTTTATATCAATTCTAAAAAGGAATAGGATGCTGGGTATATATCTATTTATTTCTTGGGGAAATATTTTTACTTTCCAATAGTAGGAAACAGGAATATTTTAATAGATATTTTGAAACATAAATCTGGTGGGATTCTTGTTCTCTTATTAATGTGGAATGCAGAACACATATTCATGACAAGGGCACTGCAGCTTTATCCATCCGAGGACACAAACTAGCCTCACTGGCTCCTGCATGACCTTCTTCCTTGCTGACCTCTGGGAGGGGAGTTGGACGGATGGCCCACAGGGGATCCTGGGAACCTCTTCCTTGCTGGCCCGTGGGAGGGGAGTTGGACGGATGGCCCACAGGGCCCTGGGAACCTCTTCTTTGCTGGCTTGTGAGAGGGGATTTGGACAGATGACCCATAGGGCCCTGGGGGTGGTACTACGTCTCCATAGTTTATGGTTAAAAGTATCCTCCACTACTCACGAGCCCTGGGGCTTTGAGTAAGTGACAATCACTTTAAGCCTCCGTTTCATTATCTTCGAATGTATCAAATACGCACCCTATAAGCTGAGGACTTAAACAAAAAAGATAACTTTTAAGAAGCACCTACCAAGCAACTGTCACAGAATAGGTGCCGTTTATAATGATGGTTATTAGTTATGCTTCTTAAATTCAATGATCGTTATTTACATTCACGACGCATTACAATGGTGATTCCTGAATCTCTATGACAAAGTGAAAATGTTACACTGGTGGAATTGGCAAATAAAAAATATATAATCTGGCTGTGAAATCCTTGGAATGATATGCTTGTGTCATCAAAATGGCACACTTCAACGCCCTTCATCCGTTGGAGGGTTAAGCAAAGACTTCCCAAGGCCTGCAAGAGCAGAAGCCAGATGTGTTCATCTCTCTGCTCTGTCTCTGGGTGCTGTGACTGGCACAAGTAGGTGCTCAAAAGGACGGGATTCTGTAATGCCTTTAAAAATATTAGAGAAACCATCTGATACCGTTTGGTTCCATGTTCCCACTCAAATCTCATGTTGAATTGTATAATAATTCCCGGTGTTGAAGGAGGGGCCTGGGAGGGGGTGATTGAATCCTGGGGCAGGCTTCCCCCTTGTTGTTTTCATGATAGAGTTCTCATGAGATCCAGTTGTCTGAAAATGTGTAGCACCTTCCCCTTCTCTCTCTCTTCCTCCTGCTCTGGCCAGTGAAAATGTGCCCTACTTCCCCCTCACTTTTTGCCATGATTTTAAGTTTCCTGAAATCTCTGCAGCCATGCAGAACTGTGAGTCAGTTAAAGCCCTTTTCTTTGTAAATGACCTGTCTCAGGCATGTCTTCATCGCAGTGTGAGAATGGACCAATACACCATTTCTTCTAGTGTTTTGAGAATGCTTCAGGGTGGTGGAATTCCCCCGAATTCCTACCTGGAGGAATGTCTACTTCGTCTTTGAAGGTTTCATCCTTTCCTCTTTCTTGGCTTATATTGAGGAACGGAGGAATTATCTTAGACTAATTGCGTTTCAATTTGACTGTTTTTTATGGCAGAATCTCACAAGCAATTTTTCTTGTTCAGTAAGTACAGCACAGAGATTAGTGTGACTTTCTGTGATCCTAGTCCTTGAGAAATGTGGGAGTTTAAGAACATGAACATGCATGCATATATAGCAACTGGAATTTATATATACTTTTTAGCAAGTCGGGGAGAAATGCTGAGTCAGAGCCACAGGAAGTTGAAAGCAGGGTTGTTGGTGATGAAGGTGAGTTCACATTAATGAGGAAATCACTATGCTGCTCAGGCTGATTTAGTGAGTTCTTTGTCCATGGTTTCCTTTAGTTTTATGAGCATACGTAAGGTGGGTGAATTAACATCTTTTCTAGTTAAGCCCAGTGCCTGGGATTCCTAAGAGACAGTTCCTATTAATTTTGTTTTTCTATAATCGGGCTATACTGTTTTGTTTCTTTGCATGCCTATAGTCTTTTTATTAAAAGTTGGAATTGTAAATATTGTAAAGTGACAATTCTGTAAATCAGATTCTTCCCCTCCCTGGGGTTTGCTACCTGTGATGGCCTATTGTTGTCTTCCTTTCTACTGGCCTCTCTAAACTAGAGCTCCAGTTTTCATGTATGTGAAATGAAGACACCGGTCTAGTTAAATTTTGTCCTATCCTAAACTTTAGTGATCTGCCTTAGAAGCGATTATCAGTTCTTTCTTTCCTGACTCTGAGCAATAATTAAACAGTACCTCACTTGTGTCTTCCATATCATTCCTGGGGGAGCGTTTCCCCTGCCCTTTAAGTCTCACAGCAAAAGGAATAGAATGTGCTCTGAAACCCAGAGGTCTTACCTCTGCTAAGTCAGACTCGGTGACATGGATATGCAAGCCAATAGATTTTTGTGTTTGACCAACAGCAATAAACCAAACAGCAATGTTTCATTAAATATATTTCCAACTCTTTATAATCGACTGTCCTTCTTTCCCTTATTTCCCTTCTCTAGCTAGCTCCACATTACCTGGGCTCACAAGACAGATCCACTGTGCCTTAATCTGCCTTTCAAAAATGCCCTCCAAACTCAACTCTATGAGCACTAAAGGAAGTCTGTAAAATATAGAGCTTGCTAAAATTTTGCAAAGTGCTTCCTCATTTATCCATGCCATAAGCAAGCTGAGATTTGGTAAACAACTTTTAAGATCCAAGTAAAGGGGCCAGGTGCATCTCTCCCTGTCCCCAAGTGATAAAAAAAAAAAAAAATGCATGAAACAATGGCTACTATAAAATTCCTCAAGATGAACGTGTTGTTTATAAATACACCTTCTTGAGCACCCTTGCCCTTGCTGTCTTGTAAAGGTAAAGAATTCTCCCAAAGGAAGTTTCTCAAGGTGCCCCGGACTGCTTAACAGCCATGTGCATATCTGTCTTAGTTTAGGTTGCTATAGCAAAAATAGCATAGATTGGGTGCTTGAACAACACAAATTTATTTCTCACAGTTCTGGAGGCTGGGAAGTCTAAGTTCTAGGTGCCAGTCTGTTCAGTTCCTGGAGAGAGTCCTCTTTTTGGTTTCTGATGAGTGCCTTCTTGCTGTGTCCTCACATGGTAGAGAGAAACCATTTTTTTCCTGTGACTTTTTATGAGTGCTGATCCCATTTATGAGGGCTCCAACCCTCATGACTTACACTTCCATAAAGCCCTCCCTCCTCATATCATCTCACTGGAGATTAGGATGTCAATGTATGAATTTGGGGTAACACACACATCCAGTCCACAGTGTCATCTGTCTGTGTCTCCCCTGCAGCCACCTCAGCTGTGCCATCCCCAAGCTGCTTCCACAGGCTGCTGCACACAAAGCATAAAAACACCACTGTGTCTCTGTGACCCCAAGGATCTTGGTCATGATTTGACAGTAGCCCAAATCTCGCAGGAAATATTTTAAGTCATAATCAATGCATTTTTTCAGATTACCTGTGACTTTATTAAGGTACTACTGTAGTAAAAAATTGCATAATAAAATTTATGTTCCAAGATTATCAAACTCCTTTAATGGATGACTTGCAGAATACTCTCTCTTCTTCAATCTCCTGGTTCATTCCAAGGGACCAAATCTTTCTCCAGCTTTGATCTTTAACTTAAAATTTCAAGCAGAAATAGCCTTGTCAAGTTTATGCTCATTGAAACAAATAACAGCATTGTCGCTGTATCAGGACAAGAGTGTATTTGATGTTCTGTTAGAATGCTGCCCACTGGACCTTGCCTTGGAGCGCTGCTCACTGGACTTTCTGTCGGAATACTTCTCACTGGATCATAAGGCACTCTTCTCTGAGGTTTCTGCCAGGTCTACTCACTGAGCACTGGGCTTTTTAAAACTTTCTCTTTGCAGAAGAAACACGCATTTCAGAGTGTCCTCACACAGAGGCAGATATGTTTCCTCTCTCTATCTCCACTGGCCAAAATTAGATTCTGCAATTTTAGCACCGCTCTAAATAAAGAATAGTTTGCTTCCTGGCTGAATATCAAACTTCATAAAATAATGATTAATAAGTAAAGCTATTTTGTCGTATCTAAGGTTTCATGATATCTCCGGGTTTTAGCTCATATTTTCCATTTGGTAACACAACTTTGACTGGATGGAGTAGAGTCACCTGCTCATGTACATATTTGGCTATTTTGGGTTTGAACATTCACACTTCCATAACCATAGTAGAATTTGATTGGTGTATTAGTCAATTTTCATGCTGATGATAAAGACATACTTGAGACTGGGAAGAAAAAGAGGTTTAATTGGACTTATAGTTCCACATAGCTGAGGAGGCCTCAGAATCATGGTGGGAGGTGAAAGGCACTTCTTACAGGGTGGTGGCAAGAGAAATTGAGAAAGATGCAAAGGTGGAAACCCCTGATAAAACCATCAGATCTCGTGAGACTCATTCAGTACCATGAGACCAGTATGGGGGAAACCACCCCCATAATTCAAATTATCTCCCACCAGGTCCCTCCCACAACACATAGGAATTATGGGAGCACAATTCAAGATGAGATTGGGGTGGGGACATAGAGCCAAACCATATCATTTCACCCCCGGCCCCTCCACGTCTCATGTCCTCACATTTCAAAACCAATCATGCCTTCCCAAGAGACTCCCAAAGTCTTAACTCATTTCAGGATTAACCCAAAAGTCCACAGTCCAGAATCTCATCTGAAACAAGGTAAGTCCCTTCTGCATATGAGCCTGTAAAATCAAAAGCAAGCCAGTTACTTCCTAGATACAATGAGGGTGCAGGTATTGGGTAAATACAGCCATTTCAAATGGGAGAAATTGACCAAAATAAAGGGGTTACAGGGCCCATGTAAGCCCAAAATCCAGTGGGGCAGTCAAATTTTAAAGCTCCAAAATTATCTCCTTTGATTCCAGGTCTCACATCCAGGTCACACTGATGCAAGAGGTGGGTTCCCATGGCCTTGGCCAGCTCCACCCCTGTGGCTTTGTAGGGTACAGCCTGCCACCCAGATGCTTTCATGGGCTAGCATTGAGTGTCTGTGGCTTTTACAGGTAAATGGTGTAAGCTATTGGTGGATCTACCATTCTGGGGCCTGGAGGATAGTGGCCCTCTTCTCACAGTTCCACTACTCAGTTCCTCAGTAGGGACATTGTGTGGGGGCTTCAACCCCACATTTCCCTTCAGCACTGCCCTAGCATAGGTTCTTCATGAGTGCCCTGTCCCTGCAGCAAACATCAGCCTTGCTATCCAGGCTTTTCCATACATCCTCTGAAATCTAGGCAGAGGTTCCCAAACCTCAGGTCTTGGCTTCTGTGCACCCACAGGCTCAACACCATGTAGAAACTGTCAAGGCTTACAGCTTTCACCCTCTGAAGCCACAGCCCCAGCACTATAGTGGCCCCTTTCAGCCCTGGCTGGAGCGGCTGGGACACAGGGCACAGAGTCTCTAGGCTGCACACAGCATGGGGACCCTTGGCCCAGCCCACAAAACCATTTTGTCGTAGGCCTCCAGGCCTGTGGTGGGAGGGGCTGCCACGAAGGCCTCTGAAATGTCCTGGAGACATTTTCCCCATTGTCTTGGGGATTAACATTTGGTTCCTCATTACATATGCAAATTTCTGCAGCTGGCTTGAATTTCTCCACAGAAAATGTGTTTTTATTTTCTATCACATTGCCAGGCTTCAAATTTTTCAAATTTTATACTTTGCTTCCCTTATAAAACTGTCTTTAACATCATTCAAGTTACATCTCAAATGCTTTGCTGCTTAGACATTTCTTCTGCCAGATATTCTAAATTATCTCTCAAGTTCAATGTCCTACATATCTCTAGGACAAAGACAAAATGCTGCCAGTCTCTTTGCTAAAACATAACAAGAGTCATCTTTGCTCCAGTTCCCAACTAATCCCTCATCTCCATCTGAGACCACCTCAGCCTGGACCTTATTGTCCATATCACTATCAGGCTTTTGGTCAAAGCCATTCAACAAGTCTCTAGAAAGTTCCAAGCTTTCCCACATTTCTTCCCTTCTTCTGAGGCCTCCAAACGCTTCCAACCTCTGCCTGTTACCCAGTTCCAAAGTCACTTACCCATTTTTGGGTATCTTTTCAGCAACACCCCACTCCCGGTACAAATTTACTATATTAGTCCATTTTCATGCTGCTGATAAAGACATACCTGAGACTGGGTAATTTACCAAAGAAAGAGGATTAGTTGGACATTCAGGTGCACGTGGCCAGAGAGGCCTCAGAATCATGGCAGGAGGTGAAAGGGACTTCTTGCATGGTAGTGGCAAGAGAAAATGAGAAAGATGCAAAAGTGGAAACCCCTGATAAAACCATCAGATCTCGTGAGACTTATTCACTCCCACGAGAGCAGTATGATGGAAATCACTCCCATGAATCAGATTGTCTCCTACTGGGTCCCTCCCACAACATGTGGGAATTATAGGAGTATAATTTAAGATGAGATTTGGGTGGAGACACAGGTATTTGATGTCCTTTGATGTTTTGTGCTTCATTTCAGAGACTGTATGATATTATAATAGCTACCACATAGGTTTAAAATACTCTCAAGTTTATATGATTCATATGTATATTTGTATAATCAGTTAATTAGGACTCATTGGTTTTCAATTTGTTTACATCTAAAAAGTAAGTTATGTCCAGGTGCAGTGGCTCACACCTGTAATCCTAACACTTTTGGAGGCCAAAGTGGGCAGATCATTTGAGGTTCAGAGTTTGGGACCAGCCTGAAATCCTATCTCTACTAAAATAAATAAATAAATAATATAGATAAACAATAAACAAAAATTAGCCAGATGTGGTGGTGCCTGACTGTAGTTCCAGCTACTCAGGAGGTTGAGGAAGGAGAATCACTTGAACCCAGGAGGTGGAGGTTGCAGTGAGCCAAGATGGTGCCACTTCACTCCAGCCTGGGTGACAGAGTAAGACCCTATCTCCAAGAAAAGTAAAAGTAAGTTACAATTTAAAGTAATTGTCGATTATGTTTTGATTTTATTATAAGGTAATATCTTCATTAATGAGTAAAATCATAGTTTTCCACACATAATAAATTCTATAAAAAGTTTATTGGCTGTTGGCTATTCTATAAAATACTTGAAGCCTAGAATATACAGGTTTCCACCTGAATTTCAAAAATATGTGAGCCTGATAGCATTTTCAAGAACACAGAAATTAATCACTAACCATGTGCACTACTTTTGTTTTGTGGCTGTAACAAATGACCACAAATTTAGGAGCTAAAGCAACATATATTGATTGTGTTACTGTTCTAGAGATCAGAGTCTGGAGTGGGTCTTGCTGGACTAAAACCGAGGTGTTCCACAGGGCAGCATTCCTCTCTGGAGGCGCTTGAGGAGAACCTGATTTCTGGACTTTCTGTCTTCTAGAGGTGGCTGCATTCCTTGGCTCCTGGCTCCTTCCTCCATCAGCAAAGTCAGCAGTGCTGGGTTGAGCTTCTCTCAGATCACATTCCTCCACCCTCCCCTTCTGCCTCCCATTTCCACTTAGAAAGACCCTGTGATTATATTGGGGACACCTGGATTGTCCAGGCTAATCTCCCCATCTCAAGCTCTTTAATCGTATTGGCAAAGTCTCTTTTCCCTTTTAGTTCATAGTCACAGGTTCTGATAATCTGGACATCTTTGGTGGTCATTACTCTGCCCATCACATTGTATTTATGCAAGACTTTATTATTTTTTTCATTCTTTCAAAGTGACACGTAAACCCAGGTGAAAATCAGGGAAGGAGGCTCCCACCAGCTATAGTTAAGGTACATGGGATATTGGTGGCTCCGCTTGGACAAGTTATAATAGCTCCACAGAGGGGTCAACACTTGAATCAGAAGAGAATTGCTGGGATCGTGACTGGCAGGTGCAAAGGAATGGCATGGCCATGCTACATGGCCACACTTGGTACATTGTAGGTGGCTTGGCCAAGGTGCAATAAGAGGATGAATGAGGCCAGAGAGACAGGCCTTGTCCAGATCAGGAAGGAGCTTGTCGCATGTCCTGTGCAGGCTGACCTTTATGCACACTGAGGGGCACTCAAGAGATCCCAAGCAGTTGAAAACATGAACAGATTTTCATTTTGGAAAGATAACTTGGGCAGTCATTTGGAGGCGGGTCAGAGCAGTGCAAGGGAGAGAGCAGGAAATCAAGTAAGAGATGATCTCAGTCATCCTGAAGAGATAGAGAGCTACAATTAAATCCTGAGAATGGAGCAGAAGGCTCAAGTCCACTCGAAGAGGTAAAAATGCATGGCTTGAGGATAGCTGTAACAGGAGTCATGAGGAGAGGGGATGAGGAGGGCCTATTGCTCAGACCCCTATCCTGGCTGGCTGGTGGAGTCAAGACCACTGGCCAGAATGGGGGAATAAATTTGGGGGCAAGGCCAGGAACTGGTTTAGTTATACTGAGTCTGAGACCCCTCTGGGACACTCAAGCTGAATGGACCATGAAGCCTCATCAGTGTGGGATCTGATGGGGTACAGACTTAACAATCACAAAAGGGTCTCTGGAAAGAGAACAGGGAGCTTTAGAAATGTCCCAGAGGACTATGGAAAGAGGAGGCTCCGGATACTCAGGTGTCAGCCCTGGATTCTAAAGTTCAAAGTTTCATTTAGTCAGCAGGAATGAGTTCTGGAGATGCAATGTGCAGCACAGTGACTACAGTTAACAATCCTCTGCTAAACCCTTGAAATGTGCTAGGAGGGTAGCTCTTACATGTGTTCTCATCACAAGAAAAAAAGAAAGGAAATGGTAGCTAAACAAGGTAAGGAATATTTTAATTAGCTTGATTGTGGTGACTATTTCACAATGTCTACATATATCAAAACATCAAGTTGTACACCAGAAATCTATGGAATTCCTATTTGCCAATGTGTGCCTGAATAAAAAAAAAGAGAGAAAAACCATGGATTCCAGCCCTCGAGGAAATGCACTTCAAGTGTTGACCAAACTTTCAGGTTGTCCCTGAATATTCTAAAGCCTGAACTACATAAGAATTTCTGTTTAAAGGTAACTAAATGTGTGTTATGCCTATGTGGGGTGAGAACAATTCAGCTTCCCTCTCAATGAGCAGTGTCTCCTACTGATGGCTTGTTACAGAAACTGAGTCCGCAATGGAGACTCTTTCCGCATGCATGTTATGCTTGCTGTGTTTAGGGCTCCTACCAGGTCAGCTCACGTTCACATTGAATTTATAACCATTAGCAGCTCAACATCGTAATAAAAAACTTTCACAGTAAAATAAAGCAGTGAACTGAGTTCTGTCTTCACTTGCTAACTTTCAAATCTCTCTGCATATCTAGTATGTTCACTTCCTTCCTGTTTCTCACAACTCCCTGCCACTCGCAACTTCTTGTGGATCACAACTTCTTCCTTCTTACAATTTTCTGTGTTTTGCAAAGAGTGGCTTGAAAGACCCAGGCCTTGTTTTGGCTTTGTGTCCACAGGATGTCACTAAGATACCATCAGCTTTGTTGGACGTCTGCTTTAGCAAATACCTGTCACATTGGAGCCCCTCTACCTAATCCATCCTTTGTCCTTGCCTCCTCTCTGGGCTTTTTTCTTGTTCCACCCAAGACGTTTAGGATAATGCTCTAATACTTGGTTATTGCAGTACAGAACCCACAACAACAAAAAATGCTTCGAAGTTTTAAAAGTTGTTGAGAAACACAAACTTCCAATCTCTCTTAGCTGCAATAAACCTGCTACAGAGAAACAAATTCTACCACCTGAAAGGCAAGAAAAATAAGGTGCTTATTCAATCCATTTTTAAATGTGTAATCAATAAAACCTACTAACTTATTGTTTCTAGGTTACCTTTAAAATGGTACCAAGGAAAGGGCCTATGTACATTAATGCATGCAAATAATTCGGGATTTAACAACAGCATGAAGATTTTCTCAAAGGAAGAAACACATACACATGCTTTCTCATAGGCTTTCCAATTTATCATTGTATTCTCTTAAACTCTGGGTTGTTGCATTTTAGGGTTCTATTAAATAAATCAAAAGAGAATATTATCTGAAATTAGGAACCAGGCAGGACCGCGGCTAAAATTAATTCACCATAGTAATCTCCTCCTAAGAAACTCCCCTGAGGGAAAACATTAATGCCCATTTCTGTGGGCAGAGATTTAAATATATCTCCCCTATGAGTTTTACATGCCTAAATCCCTATGCATTAAAATAAAAATATATCTATCCTCTCAGAAGAGAACCCTGGAAGTCGGTACTGACCTCTAAATGAATCCAATTAAATTTAATCAAGTTACACATCTATGTTTTAGAGTCACATTGAATATTTGAGAGAGAAAACTGGTCTAAAGAGAGATGTGCTCATGTACATTTCCAAACATTTCAACCCTTGCCTTGCCACTGAAAGGAAAACCCAAACGGACGGCTATCAACACAGACACACGCATGCAAAAATCCAATCATCCCAACCCCTTCATCTTGAAGCTACACATGCAAACATAATAACTGTGTTCAACAGAAGTGTTGTTAAACATTGGTACCAAAATTCCATTTCATTTCACCTCCAGTGGGTTTGGGGTGGGGGGCACTAAGCATGGTTGGGTTCGTTGAAGATAATATGATATGGAGCTAGAAGCCCTCCTCGGATTTCAAACAGGTCAACTTGTCAAAGCTTTATTTGGGAGCCAATTACATTAATTTTCCACAGCAGCCAAATACATATTTCATTTCCATCTCCCACCAGAGATGGGGTCCAGGGATCCTGTTTCGAAAGGCTCTTATCACTAAGTAACATTCATACCCCCAGAGGAACCCTTGGCAGCCGGTGGCCCATTGATGTGATTGCACAAGGCCCGGGCTGCCGGACGCTGCTGGGGAGCAGTCACAGCCTCACACGCTTAGGGACAATGAGGTTTCCACGTCAGCCACATTGTCAATAAATTTCAATTACGCTAATTGCCAGGAGTTCAATGAGTGCACTTTGAAAGGGGGGAGAAAGGAATATATACAAAAAAGAAAGGAGCTTATGCCTTATAGGGCTAAAGAAAAGGAAGTAATAAATAGTGTGTGTTTTCTAATGGGGGTATTCAAGTATTTTTCAACATGGCTTAACCAGATTTTACAAGCTGTTCCAGCTTCAGGGATCCTGGCTTACATTTCTTTGTTACTGTCCCCCAACAACATATACCGAAACTCAATTATGTGGCATTGTATTACACAGGGCATTTAATTTCTGCTTTTTCTTTTTTCACACATCGTTCTGCTCTGCTTGGGCAGATAGGACGCTGAGTGAATTTGGGGAGGCCATTTTCACAAACAAAAGTGGGTGCTTTAAAAACAAACCCAGAGGATGACAGGAAAGTCAGGGTGATGTGTCCTGTTACACATCTTCAAAAACTGAGGACCTTGGAGAAGAAAACCCGGCAGTATGCTCATGGTCACATTTTCATGTTAAAGTCAGGTCGCTTGGCTGTGCACTGTTTTTGTAAGGTCCTGGGATCGTGATCTGTTTGTCAGGATCATTCATCATTTCTCACTCATTTTGGTCCTCCCAGGAAAAGAGAGAACAAAGGGTAGGCATGGTTTTCAAGAAGTTTGGGAGCACTGGTGGCTTTCCGAAGCCTGCTTAGCACCATGGAAACACCCAGGGCAGCACCCCAGGAAGGTCAGGACTGAAGGAAGCTCTCTCCCTGAGGCTGCTGAGCGGAGATCAAAGAACCCGGAGGACGTCCACACACTGCATGCGTTTACGTGGCTTGTCCCACTTGCTGAAACCTTGGCTGTCTGGACCATAATGAGGCCAAGATGGCTAAGGAGACAACACACCTGCTGGTGTCTCCCATAACCTAGTTTAAAGGAACTAAATTGGGCTTTCTTCACAGAAGGCATCGTTTATCACAGCTTGTTACAGGAGAAGGAGCAAGGCCACGGAGTCAGCTGCAGTGTGAACCGCAGCCATTAACCTCTCTGGGCCATCTCTTCCTGCGTAATGGAGATAATAGCAGACTCCTTCCTTAGCGGACACTGCATCAGGCACTGTACTAAACCCTTTACGTGCATTAACTCATTTCATCCTCAGATGGAATCCTCAGTGTCATCCTTTCTCATCTTCCAACACAAAACCTGAGCACTAGAGAAAAGTGGTGTTAGTCAATTACACCTCAGTAATACTTTTAAGTCATTGTGTTGCTTCTTCCAAGAATACTTTCATTTTAAACAGTATCTCTGCTTATTGAATGAAAAGCTTTGTGCTCTGTGAAGGGGTTTTAAGCATCAAGGAGCAGATGGGGGAAATTGTAATAGCTTGATCTTTGGAAACATGGTGCTAATTACATCCTGGGAGGATTAACAAAAACGAGAGAGGAGGATGACAGCACTTCTGAGCACATCCCAGGGAGGTAGTCACCGGGCTGTGTTCAATGGAGGATTGTGTCCTGGTGAACAAAATATTCAACAGTGCGATGTGTGATTTTGTGAATGCCTCATGCAAATGAGCTGTCTTTCCTCAGCATGACGACAGGGCTATTTTTAATATGGCTCACTGACTTGTCAGGCTCTGATGGGCCTTTAGTTCATTGTTTGGTCACATGACCTGCTCTCCCAATCATCCCAGACCCTTTATGGCAGAAGGTTAAAAAAAAATTGAAAAAATTGAAAATGTGAGAAAGAAATGTTTGGGGCCACTGGACTCTTCGTTCCTCAGAGTGTTTAGAATAAAACTCAAGGGCACTCGCATGTATGTGAATCTCATAGATCCTAAATTCTCTTCTCTTGTACTTGTGTATGAAATAATTACACAAATACAATTCGAAGAAAAGTTAAAGTGAGATGCTCTTCATCCCGCAAAGCTGCCACATCTCCTGTGCTTCTGCTGCTCAGTGGGAAAAGGCAGGCCTATGACACAGGGCTCTGGTCCCAGACAGTAAGTTTTCTTTGCGGGGACACCTGGCCCTCAGCGGTGCCGTGGCTGCTTCTGTTAGAGAAATTTCAGAAATCCATGTATCTCAGAAGATCCTGTTAGCTTTCCAGAGCAGGAAGCATGCCTACTGTGCGAATAAAGCATCTTGGCGTTTTTTATAGATTTGAAATTAGCTCAAACACATCTATCTAGAGAGTCTGCCTTAAGACAGAATACGCAAATCTTTCGAGTATATAGGAAGAAAATTATTAGTGTTTGCATTTCAGCAACAGATAAAATGAAGCAGCATTTCATTAATAGAAATCTGGATGTGACTGCAAACTTCCAGGTAACTCATAGTCATCATTCAGGTGGTGAGAGAAAATCACTTGTATTTGGGGCACAATAAACCCAAACTTAGATGCAATAGAGACAGATGTGTGCGCTGTAGCCTTCCAGGGAGGCTTTACAGTTCGAGTATTAGAAGGGAGCAACCCTACTGGGCCAGGAACAAATTAATTTACTAAATGCATGGAAACAATGAAAATATGAACTAACATGAAAACAAGACGGTGGGGGTAGATTAGAGCAAAACAGAAGAGGATTATCTCAATCTGAAATGTAGCATTCAGGCAGACTCTCTAGATAGATGTGTATGATTAAGGAGGCTGAAAATTGTCCTATCTTTGACATTTAGGAAAATTATTTATTTTTACAAATTGAGTTTTCTTAAGTATTTGCTCCTACCATGGGGCCTAATTAATTATTTATTCATTTAATGTAGCATATGTCAGTGTTCTCCAGCTATCAATTATGGCATTCTGATCAATATCCTTAGAGAAATTCATGAGATAGAATGAAAAAAGCATCATCCAGACCTGGAAGAGTGTGCAATATTAATTCCACTCCAAAGGCCCCACCCTTTACTCAGGAAGCAGAATCAGCCCTGGGGGATCATTTAACCCACAGGCGTTAAAGGACTGGAGTAAAGAATATTGCTGCCTTGGCCTTCAGGAAGATTAAATGCCCATGAGAACTATTGTCTTGTGTGATTTCAAAACAAAGAACAGGTATAAATGATCATTCCCCAATTCTGACGTTGTTTCTTAAGAGGAGGCCCTCTCTCTGTTTTTCCCTGAGTTGTCTCTATAATAACAATGGTAAGAATGAGGATGGTCTCACCAGGAGATGCTTGCTGAGATCTTCCCAGGCTTCAGGCTATTTTTGCATGAACTATCACATTCAACCCTCTACAATATTCTGTGAGTAGGATCTGCTAAGTATTACTACTGATTCTGTTTTAAGGAAAGGGCATGGAATCTCAGAGAAGATATGTAACTTTCTTTTTATAACACAATTCGTAGATGGTGAAGCCATTTTGAATGCAGAACACCTATCAGCTCAAGGCTGGGTTGTTCATTACTCCTGTGCTGAACTTCTGTTCCTCATGAACACACCACCCACATAGTCTGGCAAGGCAATCCTCTTGCTGCTAGAGTTGGACAATACAAGCCTTCAGCGAGCATTTGTCTGTATAGGAAGGGCGGTTAGTAATATTGGCCAGGTCTGCAGACAGACACCACCATGGATCTTTTTGATGCAACTGCCCAGGATGGACGAGGGAAACAGAATGCCAGCTGGGTCTGGATTTCCCGTCACTGAGTACACCGGTGCATGGCTGAGGACACCTGCCTCATCTGGGCCTGTGGGCTCCCAGACTCCTGCGAGGACTACCAGAGAGGCTCTGTGGCTAAACCCTATCTATGGGACAACCTGAAGGCCATCTGGGCCACACTAGTAGCCTCCTGGCCCCTTAATGCTATTTTGTTTTTGATTGTAGAATCCCAAACCTGCTAACCGGAGGCAGGCTTTGAGACATCATGCCTGATGATGGCAGGAAGGAAAACCAAAGTGAAAGCAGAGGGTAATTCATCTAGGATCTCACTTGATGTGTTTTACATTATAGGTTCCAATATGTCCCTGTTTTAAGTCCCCTAACTCTATTTTAAGCCCCAAACAGACATAGTTGTGGCTCTAAGCTCTGGGTTTACTGGTGGTGTAAAGTGTCATATTTATTCCTTCCATTTTCAAAAAAAAAAAATGAAAAGAAAAGAACCTTTAAGTGTCAGTTGTATTCTGTGATTTAATTTATTGTCCGATTCTTGCAATTTTCTTCTCATAGCTCTTAAGGTACCTGCTAACCCAGCCCAATGGAGCACACAGTCCCGTGCTGGTTTCAGTGTCTGCACACACAAGGTTGCTTGTCAGTGGTGGCTTCTATAGAATTTCTCAGCAGTTTTGTGCTTTTCTCCCCCTCATGTGGGAAATAATAATCCTTTATATTTACAAGCTTTGAAAGGAGAAATTATTTAAAACTTACACCATTGTTCTTTTCTGCTTTAGTTGTGTCTTTGTTTTTGTGTTTGACTGAAACTTCCAGTAAATCCTCAAGGTGTTTTTAAACTCCAAAGTAATGACTGCAGCACATAGGCTAAGTCAACTCCAGAAGTGTGATGTATTAAACCTGGCAGGAGCCTGCTCATTCATCTTTGAAGTGTAGCTGGAGCATCAGTAATTCCAAAAAGCATTGCATGAAAATGAAAAGCCTCCCCTTATTGCGATGGAAGGTGGTTTTTTGTTTCCTGTCATCATCCATTTGTATCTGCCAATAGCCGCTAGTTAAATCAATACTCCTGATAAATACTGCTTGACTGAGGACATAGAGCAAATCATCATTTTTTAGTAATGGATATTTATCTCATGTGTGATAGTATTTATTTTTCAGATACACACTTACACAATTTGTCCCAATTATATAAGCAATTAAGACAGTTCAATGAGCGACTTGAAATTAAAACTATTAAACACATGATTGTTTGCTTTCTTATCTTTTCATTTTTCCTTGAATTAGGATAAATTATAACTGGTCAATACTGGAAGCCCAGGGAAGGGTGGAGGCAGGAAGCTGTGGTTACCCAGCTCCCAGACTCTGCTCCAGCTCCTTAACTCTGGGCTCCCTGATGTCTCCGCCTTCACCTCTCATCCCATGCCTTCCCTGGGCACCTGCACTTGCTCTATGCTGTGCCCCAGGGGAAGTGCAGAAAACCATGCAGCCTCAGACCTGTGGTCCTGGAGCTGGCAGATACACCAGCACATGGGAAACCACAAGTCTGATTAGTTCTGCTCGGGAAGACCAGTGCGTTGAGATCTACAGCAAGGAGATGTGAGCTGTTCACAGAGCTTGAGGAAGCCTTCTTGAGTGAGCAGCTCTCAGCCAAGTTTTGAATAATTTGTGTGGGTTCCTAAAGCTGGCCTTGAAAAGAAACAATTCCAGAAAAAGAGAATAACCTTGCCAAGTTCCTGAAAAGTAACAACTGTGTATAGTGCAAGACAGTGTAATGTTGATCAAATGGAGTAAACACGATGAATATTGTATCCATTCTCATGCTGCTAATAGACACACCCAAGACTGGTTAATTTATAAAGAAAAGAGGTTTAATTAACTCACAGTTCTGCAGGCTGGGGAGGCCCCAGGAATCTTACAATCATGGCCGAAAGAGAAGCAAACACATCCTTCTTCACATGGTGGCCGCAAGAAATGCCATGTGAAAGAGGGAAAAGCCCCCTTATAAAACCATCAGGTCTTGTGAGAACTCATTCACTATCATGCAAACAGCATGGAGTTAACCATTCTCATGATTCAAGTACCTCCCACTTGGTCCCTTCCATGACACATGGTGACTGTGAGAACTACAATTCAAGATGAGATTTGGATGGGGACACAGCAAAACCATATCAAACATAGAGAGATGAATGCTGTAGACAGACCCAGACTATGAAGGTAGCTATAGGTCAGATAGTCTTTCTCTCACAAGCAATAGGAAGTAGGAAGTCTTTCTCTCACAACCGGTTATAATTTATTCTTATTTATATAAAATAATTGAGAAGCTAAAAGGTAGGTAGGGTGGGAAAGGGGGTATTTATGTTCATACATATATTTTGAAATGATGTGAAACGATGGCACCATCTGGATTATAGAAATTGGATGGAGGAGGATGGAAAAGAGGGCAGAAACCATGCACCAACCCACCTGTGGGGTTAACAGCCCTTCAAGTATGGGCAAGCATGGTCGTGGTGGAGGTGGCGGCGGTGGTGGTGGTGGTAGTAGTGGTGATAAGGGTGATGGTGGTGATGGTGGCGGCGGTGGTGGTGGTGGTGGCAGTGGTGGTGGTGGTGATAAAGGTGGTGGATCAAAGTGGATGAATTAGAAAGACATGGAAGATAAAATTAGCAGGATTTGATGCTGAGTTGGATGTTTCCTGGGTTTGGGAAAGCTAGTTAAGATGAATACTGTGCTATTACTACATCTAATGATAATAAGAGAGGGTCCTGTTTGTAAGAAGATCACATCTGATTTCAACCAATAAAAGGAAGCTCATTTGTAAAGACAGTCTTTCTGTGGATAATTCATTGATTTATGTGGCTGCATAGTGCTGACTCTGTGCCAACCCCAGTCTAAGTTCCTTACATGCATTAACTTAATGTTTTCTCATCACAAACCTACAAGGGGGTTCTGAATATTGTTCCCATGGAGCTTAAGAAGAGTTGGACACAGGTATGAGAACCAACCACCAGCAGTTAACTATAGGCCCATGGCCCTCATCATGGGCAAGGCTGCCTCCCTCTGTACTACAATGGCTCAACTTGTTCAGGGTTTCAACATGACACAGTTTTTGCTTCCTGTATTTCTGTGTTTACCTGTACTTCAAGGAACCAAAATGTCTCCTTTTCCTGCTAAGCAGTAGCTTCCTTGGCCAGATTCCATAATTTCCCAACACTGTGAGTCTCTTTCAAGTGCTTAAGACTGCAGTGGAGTTCAGCAGAAGACTTCACTCACATATCCTTCTGCTCAAAACTCTTCTTCCCTCACCTTTGTGCAGACCGGAGCTACAGCTTGGAATGTGGGGTAAAAGTGGTGTGGTTCTCAGAGGAGCCACTCTTTCACCCAGATCTTAATTGCCCTGGGGTTGATGTGGGAGGCACCAGGAAGCAAGAGGGAAAAGCAATAGTCCATTTAAATGGCCAACTTAGTTCCCTCCTGTTTGCCCTGGTTCCAAATTTTAGAGGGCTTCTCCATATCAGAAACAGAAAAAACATATATGCATTCACTGAAGAGCAGAAAAGTGCTAGGCTCAGCTTTGGCCGAGTGGCTGGTTTCCTTAAATATCTGGCCTCCTAACACTGCTGAGGCCCCAGGGAAACAGTCCTCCATTTCCCTTGCCCTCTGCCCTTGCAGTAAAGTCACTGTGTACGAAGGCCGTGAAAGAAGGTGCGGTAGATACCGCTAATGTCAGAGACACACTCTTTTGGAATACAAGCAGGTTTTGAGTAGTTACATAGGTAAGATAAAAGACAAATTAATTAACCCATCAATCCCTTTCAGAGAAATCATGAACACAACAAATTATTGCAGAATGAAGTATTGTCTCTCAGAATGCTGAACATTCATTTCTTCCTTCTCCTTGTGTTTGAATTTCTGGTTCAAGAAGTATTCCCAAATTACCACAGTGTGCATGGTGGTGTCAGACAACTTCACAAAATAGAACAATTCATATTGAAGAACTTAAACTTTTATATAAACAGATTTATACCATATCTTTGTGAACACTAATTATTTACATTAGCAACCATATTATCTACATCTTCTCACTCTCTCTCTCCTTTTCTTCCATTTTCCCTCCTTCCCTACTTTTGTCTAACTGAAATGTTTAAAAGTTCATTTTAGAAAGAAAATAATATAAGACCCCAGGTGTTCTATGTGTGATTCTATGTGATCAAGCCATCAAAGTCAATTTGTTCTGATTTTAAAATCTCATTGAAGACTGGAAACATGAAATAATTTCAGAAATCAGACCAACCACTCAAAAACAATCTAGAATACAAAACCCACACCACCAGTTGATTCTTTCAAAATAATACTCTTTTCAGGTTTTTGTGTTGAGGTTAAGAGGAAATATAGAAAAAATAGACATTTTATAATCTTAATAGATTTTTACAGCTTCAAAGTCAAATGACTATTTTAATTCATAAGCAGACATAACTCTTTCAAGGGACAAAGTCCACCTTTTCCACAAAGAAGGGAAAAACTGTGGTTAATATATAGCATGATATAAGAAAGCATTTTGGCTTCCAAATAGAAATGTAAATTCTAGAGTATGTGTAAGTTTTCTGTGGAGTCCAGAGTTTCAGAAGCAGTACCTTTTAGTGTAAGCCTCTCTTGTAGTCATGAGAAGTAAGCCCTTTGACTAGGACATGGATTGAAGAAGCAGTTGTTTTATCTGCATACCTAGTTTTGAACCATCAAACCATCCGTATTAGTCTGTTCTTGCACAACTACAAAGAAATACCTGAAACTGAGTAATTTATAAATAAAAGAGGTTTAGTTGGCTCATGGTTCTGCAAGCTGTACAGGCTTCTGCTTCTGGGTAAGCCTCAGGAAACTTACAATCATGGTGGAAGCCATAGGAGAAGCAGGCATGTCTTACATAGCCAGAGCAGGAGGAAGAGGATGAAGGAGGAGGTGCTGAACACTTTTAAATGACCAGATCTCATGAGAACTCACTCACTAGCACCAGAACAGCAAAGGAGAAATCTGCCCCCTTGATCCAATAATCTCCCACCAAAACTTTCCTCCAACATTGGGAATTACAATTCAACATGAGATTTGGGCGGGGACACAAATTCAAACCATATCACCATCAGAGTCAGCTAGTTCTGATCCTAAATAAATACATCGATTATAACTAAGTATGAATGACATATGCTAAGGTGGTTAGAAGTCGATAAACTAGAACATAGGTGTACTCTCATGAAACTCACAATTAAGAAGACTGTATCTTATCATGAGATCTTGAGGGCACCCATCCAAGTCAGTTCCCATGCTGACTCACAGATGTCCTATTTAGAACTAATTCGGAAACTGCTTTCCACAAGCCAGGCCTGTCTTTTTCTCATAACCTGGTGGCAATGGTCAAAATGGATTATTCCCAGCTTCTGTAGAAATTCCAGCCTTTTCAAAGTATTCCTACAATCCTTAGGTGCTACCTCACCTTATGTTGCCCTCACTCTGGAGCCTGCTACTGCCTCTCCTTTTTCACCACCACCCCTGAGTTGACGTACTCAGTCATTTCACGATCGAAAACAGTATACACATACTGTGTAGGTGCTGATGCCTGCTGAGGAAGTTTCCCCACTGCAGCTGCCTCCCAATAACCTTGCCTGATGGCTTGCCAGTGTGGGGGCTCTGTGTGCACCAAGGGGACACCTATCTGCCCTTGAAGGTCCTCTGCTAAGAAATCCACTGAATTTGGGTTCAGAAGGTCGTGAGTCTTTGCTTATATCATAATTTCCTCCTACTATCAATGGCATAGGAATCCAAGTAGTGGGTTCCTTAAATTTTCAACCTCCCTGACATTTGGGGGAAATAACACTTTAGTTTTTTCATTTTTTGTCCTTTTGCAAAATCGTTGCCCTGGGTAATATATCCTTATCAGTGACAAGCACAAATTATACTCAGTGTATTAATTTTCTAGTGCAGTAGAACAATTAGTGGATTTGAGCAATGTATATTTATTATCCCACAGTTTGGGTCACTTTCTCAGGGTCTCACACATCTTAAATAAGATGCCAGCCAAGACGCAGTTTCATCTGGAGGCTCAAATGTTACAGAATCCACGTTGGACCTCTTTCAGATTGTTGGCCTTATTTGTCTTCTCTTGGTTATAGGAGTGCTATTCCCATTTTCTTGCTGGCTGTTCGCCAGTGGCCACGCTCAGCCCCCAGAGGACCCTGCAATTCCATGTTGTGTAATGCCATTACAACGTGACAACTGTCCTCTTCTGTGGGCAGGAGAAGTTCTTCTCTCCAGTTTGCCCAGATGGAACAGTCACGGAGGTTGTGAGATCCCACCACATTTGCCAGGTTATATGGATGAGAAGCAAGCCAAAGTTTCCACTCATACTCAAGGGGAGAGAGTTACCCAGGCCCCAATTCACTGGGGGTCACATGGGTGTGTTCACCACGGGAAGCATCCCCTGAACAAAGCCCCAGTTTCCTTTGCCCTCCATGGTGTGTGACATTTTCCAAATGGCTTTATCACACCTTATTCACGTAGGATCCTCGCTACGCTCCTTGCCCTGATCAGCCCATCAAGCTTCCTGCATGTCCCCTGACAGCCTCATAAACGCAACTCAAAACCCAGGTGGGTCCTGCTACACTGAACAAAATGTGTATAATAATGAAAATTAAAATGTTCAGTTTTTCTATATCTTTTAATAAGACAATCAGTATCATTTTAAATCTGTGACCTCTTTTCAACTTTCTGCATAAAGATTATAGAAAGGAATACATCTATTTATGTTAAAATCATTAACCGGTATACATTTTAAAGCAGATTTATTAAACTGTAGTAAGGCCCTCTTCACATTTCTACTTTGGAATAGATGCATCCTGAGAGCTTTATTCAATTTATAACTTTTAAGAAATTGACACGTAATTACTATAATTGAATTGCAGAAGCAAATTCATGTTGACTTATGATTTCGTTAGGGTGATCTCACTGGAGTTCCTTCATTCATCAGAATTTTTCATCATGCTCTTATTATTTGTCAGGAATGAAGAGTAGACACTAAAAATGATAGTTATGGTTCTTGTCCCCAAACTCTTGTGTAAACCAACCCACCCACCTAGTTTCTCATTGAACAGGGGCTTCCCCTCCCACGAAGTCTACAGGGAGCTTTCTGGCTGGGCAGAGGATATGGCGCTGGCTCCAGAGCCTCTGAGATGGCACCAACTTGATCACTTCCCAGGGGTAAGCAGAGGGGCACCTAGGTTTTCCTTTCACTTCTTGTAGATTCCTGGTCCCAAGTCTCTGAACTTTGGGCTTGCATTTTCTTGCTGTGCTTCCTAATTCTCTGCTGAGTCTTACTTGCTATTTCCTCGAAGGTATGTCTTCTGTGCATCCCCAGACCCGCAGGAATTCCCCAGCTCCTCCTCTGCTTGGATAGCAGCAGCTCTGACTCTTTCTTTGTCTTCAGTTTCCAAAAATCCCTTGGGTTTCACCTCCGCATTCACGTTTCAGATTCTCCAAGTCCAGCCTTGCCTTTGCTCCTAGCCCCATAGTCACACCAGGGCGTTAGCCCTAGACATCCCAGGAACCATTCGTCATCATTGAGGTCTCAGAAAGCTCTTAAATTCTTCTCAATGTATGACTCACTGATTGCAGATTAATAAACACGAATTGCTTTTAAAAAAATGTTAAGGGTGATGAGAGATCACTTATAAATGCACATGCCAATGAGAAAGTAAAGGAAAGGGAAATGTAATCATATTTTAAATTTGTCTTTTAAAAATATCTGTGTAGTTGTTGGTAAACGCCAAGTGTTCTATAAGTTGAATGAATTATGTTATGAGGCCAATGCCAAGCCACACTGGTACAGCGTGAAGGTCCACAGTATATACGTGATGGTAGAAACCAGAATAACTAATCTGCAGTGCCTCCGTTTTCTGATCTGTATAAAATTTTCAGATATTTTACATCTGTTTTCAATAGGGGTACATTGTCTCTAAAGAGACATTTGGCAAAGTCTGGAGACATTTTTGGTTGACATAGTTGGGGAAGGGGGACTGCTCCTGGTATCCAGTGAGCAGAGGCCAGGGAATGGCAGCATGCCCTGCAGTGCAGGGGGTAGCACCCAATACAAAGCACTGTCTGCCCCAAGATGTCAATAGGCTGAGGTTGAGAAACCCTGCTTTACATAAAACAGACGTTAATGGGGCTGTTAGAAAGATAACTGGGGGTTACTTTGACAAATTTTGGAAGAAAACTAGTCTCGTAAAATAAGGTATCTAGCTCAAAAGCTATATGTGTAGCTTGTGCTTGGTGAGAGATGTGTGAGGCAACTATGTGTAGGATGTTAGACAAAGCCTCTTTCTTCCAAGGAGACTTCCGAGAGGCGTTATAGATAGGCGGTGCACAATTGCAAGCTTAAATAACCAGGAGGAGGGCAAGAGGAGAAAAAAGACCTGCAGGGTACAGCCATCACCGCTGACAGCCTGAAATGCATAAGCCAAGTAGCCGTGAAGTGATGACAGCAGACACCTCTTAAACTATAACACAGTAGGAAATGTAACTTCCAGGCTGTATTCCTCATGTGGACTATTACTGTGACCTATAACACATAAAATCCTAACGCCTACACTTTTTTAGTTCCTCTATGTTTATGAAAATAAAAAGCTATAGGTTATTTATTTATTTTTGAGACGGAGTCTTGCTCTTGTTGCCCAGGCCGGAGTGCAGTGGCATGATCTTGGCTCACTGCAACCTCTGCCTCCCAGGTTCAAGCAATTCTCCCACCTAAGCCTCCTGCGTAGCTGGGATTACAGGCATGCGCCACCACACCAGGCTAATTTTGTATTTTTAGTAGAGACAGGGTTTCTCCATGGTGGTCAGGCTGGTCTCGAACTCTTGACCTTGTGATTCGCCCGCCTCAGCCTCCCAAAGTGCTGGGATTGCAGGCGTGAGCCATCATGCCCGCCAGCCATAGGTTATTTAAAAGTAACTGAATGCAACGAGAATCTAAGAATGATGCCACTCCCTTCCTGGGGCATGAAAGATGTGTTCAACATTTAGAGAATTAGAAAAACTGGTTGTGATAGTCAACAGCAGCAACACATAAAAACAGGCACATAAATTGCCTCCATACTAAATGTGCAGTTACTAAAAAAAACATACTCCCTTTGCTTCCAGCAAGAGTGATCTTCTCTCTGTTAGAAGCCAAAAACAACAGCTATTCATGGTTCCTGTAAAGAGGTCTCATTGCTGCATTCCTCATTCCCTCCGGTTTGTGGCTGATTTTTCACTCTGACCATCAGAGGCACTGCCCATCAGCTTGGCCTGCAATATCTATGGAAGCGTGAGAGGTGTGATTTATTCATTCCAGCCTAAATCTTTAGGCAAGAGTACAAAATAACCCAGCAGAAAGTTCTGTGCTTAAATCAAAGCAATGACTGCAGCCTGACCACACCCTCTTTTTACTGAAGATTAAGACTGTGCTCTTTAAATCAGTCCAGATCAGAGTTTGAACCAGCGTGTCCATACTTGTGGTGACGTGTGCTGGGACGTGTTCCTTGTCTCTGATGTGACTTGGACCTTAAAGCAAACCACCAGAACAAAGGAACGTGGAACATCAACACAGAACATGGAGTGTCATTGTCCTGAAACGCTCTCATGTAATGAAGACGCGAGTCGTATATTAAGATGGTCCAGTCTAACTGTGAGAATAGTTTGCCCAGATAAAGAGGTTAGAAATGGAGTCAGTGTTTGTTTTCTTTCCTTTTTTTTTTTTTTCTTTGCTGGTTTATGCTGGGTTATCCTGAAATATATTTACTGGTGAGAAAAGAAAGTTTAGTTGACTTACTAAATCTTCTAGGTTGGTGCCAAGGTAATTGCTACTTTTGCCTTTCAAAGTAATGGCAAAAACTGCAATTACGTTTGCACCAACCTAAGAGAAGACTATGGTATGTGAGAGAAGCCTAAGGAAACATTTGTAGCAGTTGGAGTGAGGCCAGAAAGCACCGACACAGCACTGGGCCAGGGTTCGTAGGTAAGGTGGGCAGGCACTGTTCTTCCTCCTTAGTAAAACGTCCTGCTTTCTAACTTGCTAATATCTATGTAGAATTGGATGGGGAAAGGAGACAAAAATAAATCGTGTAAAATGTAATACTGGCAGCTGTTATTTAAATAATCAAATTTGCAAAAAATGGTAGAATATGTGTTCTTGGAAGGATAGTGAACTGATACAGGTAGAAATGAGTTTTCCTCACTCACAAGATTCTTCAGTTAAAGAATCAGAACTGCAACTTATTTAAATCTCCATCTACATATGTATCGATCTAGCCTACATTTAGTGCCTATTATCTCTCTGACACTCAGGAGAGGATTGGAGATGAAACAAGGTCCCTGGCAATGAGAGACTTAGAGTCTGCTAGGAGGAAATTTAAAGGTAAGGGTCAGTAGCCAAATCACCACAGTAGTGATGCTTTCCAGTACATTGCCTGGAAGCCCCTTGCCAACTCAGAGCTCTGGGCCCCCTCTCCTTCTGAAGTAGGAGGAACTTTTGATAGGTGTCTACTTTTGATAAGAGGCTGCCCCCTTCTAGGTGTGCTGCTATGGGCCCTGTTAGAAGCAATAGTGCTATAGAAATTTGCTGAGGAAGAGTTTGGCTCCCAGCTCCTGTGGGAGCTACATCAGCACCAGCTTTAAGCGAGGAGGGTCCTTTGGCTATGTCTCCGGGGAAGGTTGCTGGGGGTGGGGAGGTAAGGAATGGGAAGCAGGCATTCCAGTTGAAAAAGTAGCATATGAAGACCCATGGGGGCAGACAGAGTACCTGGAATCTGGAGACCCACTGGTGGGCTGGCATGGCCCAGGCATGGGGATGCTGGCAGGAAAGCAGATGTGGCTGGGGCCTGCCTGCCCCCCAGACCCCTTTATATGTCTTTACACTGCTGTACTTCAAATGCTACAATCCTCAGCCTTACCCTCTCTGGGTTGGAGTTTCTTCACATACAGCTCAAGAAAGTTGGGTCACAGCCATCCCACTACTGGGTATATACCCAAAGGATTATAAATTATTCTACTACAAAGACACATGCACACGTATGTTTATTGCGGCACTATTCACAATAGCAAAGACTTGGAATCAACCCAAATGTCCATCTGTGACAGACTGGATTAAGAAAATGTGGCACATATACACCATGGAATACTATGCAGCCATAAAAAAGGATGAGTTTGCGTCCTTTGTAGGGACATGGATGCAGCTGGAAACCATCATTCTTAGCAAACTATCACAAGAA
>NW_016816648.1:2024173-2054981 GCF_001698545.2 Rhinopithecus bieti
AAAAAAAAAAAAAAAAAGAAAGTTGGGTCAGATGTTTCCTAAGGAGCTTCGTAGGAGGTACAGAGTGTGTCTCTCGCCCTCCGTGAAGTCTCACAGCAAATCAGCTTCATAAGTAAAAAAAGAACAAGTCTCAATGCAAGCCCAGAAGCCTCTGACACGGCATTATTTGAATACTATTTATATTGGTTCTTGATGTTCAATGAAATGATTGAATTAATCCTGAAGGCACTTAGAATGTTCCAGCTAATACAGACAACATCGTTTTTTGGCATTAACAATGACTAGAATGACAATGGCAAGCATATCTCTATCAAAATCACTTTGTCACGTGTTCATTAATGAGATGATATTAAGGTTTTGAACATAAAAGAGTTCATCTTTTAATTCATTTAGGAAAGTTATATTGAAGTCTATAGGAAAGGACAGAAAGACAAAGAAATCCCCAATTAATTTCCATCTGGTCACATTCAGAAGGGATTCACATGCTGAATAAACTATTTTATTTCCTTACGTAAATGCCTTTGCAGAGTTCTAGCTGAAATTCATTTGGCACGAATCATGAGTCATTCTATAAAACTGCTATCTGTATAACATAGCCAAACAAATTTTTACGTAATTGCTATGAACTGTGTTATCTCCTGTGCTACTCAGTGTCAACTAGGCAGAGAGAAAATTTCCCACAGAGTTACAAAGTAAAACAAATTAAATCATTCATTTAATAGTATAGTATTTTAATTAAATAATGAAGGCCAAAATACTGAACCTTATCACTATTTTTTCCACAATAGAAAAATTGTATGTTATTACCAATGAGCCATGTTTGCCAATATGTTTAATTTGAACTGGATCAAACCCTTGCCTCAAATTCTAATTTGCATGAAATAAAAAGGCATTACAAGAAACAACATCATGAAGACATAATCAAACAAATGCAAACTGTGGGGTGTTCATCAAGTTACTTGAACCAGATAATTAAACGACATGAAGAAAAAACATAAAAGCAAACTTTAGGGACTATTTGACTACAAAGAAGTATGGCAACCTTGTAGTCTTGGCTAAAAACAGTCCAGGTGCGGTGGCTCACGCCTGTAATCCCAGCACTTTGGGAGGTCGAGGCGGGCGGATCACGAGGTCAGGAGATTGAGACCATCCTGGCTAACACGGTGAAACCCCGTCTCTACTAAAAACACATGCGAGCGTGGTGGTGGGCCCCTGTAGTCCCAGCTACTCAGGAGGCTGCAGCAGGAGAATGGTGTGAACCTGGAGCTTGCAGTGAGCTGAGATGGCGCCACTGCACTCCAGCCTGGGCGACAGAGCGAGACTCCGTCTCAAAAACAAAACGAAACAAAACAAAAAAACCACTCTATTTATTACTGGAACAAGTGGGCAAGTGGAAAAATTTTAAAGTGGTTGAGATATTAGACAGAGATGATATTAGATGTTAATAATGAATTATTTTTGATGGGATCATGCCTTGTTTATGCAATACAATACACTTGTTCTTAGGTGAAGCAAGCTAAAGTTGTAGGGGTAATATGTCATCATGTTTTGAACTTACTTGAATTTTTTCCAAAGGATGAGTCAATATATATGTATGTATGTATCCATGTGAGTGTATGGATGTACAGTTCTGTGTGCGTGACTGTGTGTATTTTTGGAGAAAGATCAAACAAAAAAGCGAACATTAACACTTATGAACTCCCAGAGAAGGCTGAATGACTGAAATAATGGCTTAAATGATGGAAATTGCTATTCCAATGATACCTTTATGGCATTATAGTTATAGCAAGTCTAGGAAAGTTAAATTTAATAATGATAGGAGCACACATTTTAACTGATTATAGGATACAAAGCAGACTAATGAGTATTAATTTTTTTTTTTTTTTTTTTTTTTTACCTGAGATGGAGCTTTGCTCTGTCACCCAGGCTGGAGTGCAATGGCATAATCTTGGCTCACTGCAACCTCCACCTTCCGGGTTCAAGTGATTCTCCTACCTCAGCCTCCCCAGTAGCTGGGACTACAGGCATGTGACACCATGCCTGGCTAATTTTTTTTGTATCTTTAGTAGAGATGGGGTTTCGCAGTGTTAGCCAGGATGGTCTTCATCTCCTGACCTTATGATCTGCCCACCTCCGCCCCACAAAGTGCTGGGATTACAGGCATGAGCCACCACGCCCAGCCTGTGGTTCATATTTTAATAAGTCACTTTCCCCTCTGTGTCATATCTTCTTAGCTATTAAATATGTCATTAGAATTACATAAAAAGTGAGCCTCAACATTAAGGATGTATACAACCATATTTAACCAGACCTAATGTCTCCATGTCTAGGATGCCCTTACTGCAAGCCTTATCAGCGACTGACATACAGTGGCATAACCTATGAAAGGGGTACCACATATCAGAAATCAAGGAAATCCATAGAGTTCAGTAGAGTCCAGAAGACCAAGACTAAGGAAGGTTGTAGAGGTCAGGCCCTCCATGTCAGAGGAACCTGAGTGCTAACACTGGAAGAAATACATACTGGCATGACACATGAGAAAAAGAATTGGGGCCATATTATTATAGTTACAGGAGGATCAGGAGCATAAAAGTCCCTTTATTTAATCTTGTTTAATATAGCAATTTGGGATTGACACAACCATTGGAAGAAATGGTGGGTAAAGTTCAAGGAGTCTATCACAATGATTAGGGAAGATAATGTTTAGTATGTCAGCCTGCAGCACTGAAGAGAATGGTTCTCAAGAGACTACTGGAGGCTGCTGCAGTTTTTAACAGGCTCTCTGAAGCTACCAGGGACTTTCTAAATCTGTGGTCCTGAAGCTGGTGTTCAAAACTCTGAGGAGCTCTGGCAAATCTTGCATCTACCAGCACATGGGGCTACCACTGCCAACAGAGAATAATGGCTTCTCCTTCTTCCTGACCTTCTAAATCTCATGAACGTGTGTCTCATTGGAAGGAAATGCTGAGAAATATTGTCCTTAAACTGCAGAGGAGCCCTTGGAAAGAGATGGCACTGATGTTCAATTGCAAACAGATAATCAAGTATAAGCCATGGTTTTTATGCAAGTGAGAATCTATATACCCCATTTACCCATAATTAACCTCCAAATAAAAACAATAAAAGAATGCTTCCACCTAACTTTCTGCAACTATTACATGTACCATTGAAGACATGTTCACTTTCTTTCCAGAGAGACAGAAGCCTCAAGTGTTAATGTATCCATCTCGAAAACATATCCATGCTTGCTCTTGTTCAGTAACAATACCTCTTTGAATTAAATAGCTAATCATTTAATTTGCATGAGATAAAGTAGAATGAAGGAGGAAAAAATAGTTAATGTAAACACTAATATACATATGAACACAAAGAAATGTGGAGAGATTTTCCTCCAGGATAATTTATCTACCTGTCTACTTATTTAGCTATGTCTTCCTGAGCCATACACACCCTTTTCTCCCCTGCCTGGGAAGGTACATACTTTCAGTTTAGGAGCTTTATAGAGATGCAGACTTCTGCTGAATTCTACTTTTTTTCCAATATTTCAACTTTCCCATCGACTGTGTTTATAATCTACAAGCCTGGTGTCGAACTGTTCAGTTTTTCTCCAGAATAAACACCTAGGACTTGGAAAAGCAACATGAGATCAGTTGATGGGTTGATCAAGGTAGGTATTTGGATACTCTAAGGACTTTAAAGTATTCTGTTCTCTAGGCTTCAGTCCCATGATCTGGTGCCATTGCACGGTTCTGTGGGCCAATTCAAAGTTCTCGATAACTAACGTCCAGTGATTTCTGATTCTCTTTGCTCTTAGAAGTCTTGTATATTTTTATTCCTTTTATACAATTTTCATTGAGTTTAAGGAAGGAGAGAAAAAAATCATACAACCAATTCTTAGACAACTAAGCAATACCAGTTATTTGAGGAAAATCTCTACCATAACAAACACCAAAATGAGGCAAATAGAAAAAAAAAAAAAAAAAACTATAATGGGGAAACTCGGCAATGTAAAAAACTTTTAGAAAATGTAATAATAGAATTAACATAACATAGTGCCAATAAAACATAGAGTCACAAACTAAAAGTATCAATATGGGAAAATAAAGAATTCATAAAATTTAAAGATGAAATAATCTGAAACTAAAGTACAGAGGGATGAAGGAAAATCAAGGACATCTATCAAAAGTAGAAGAAAACACAATGAAGTAGAAAACAGGAAAAATGATTAGAACATAAAACAATCAATCCTAAAATATTAAAAGTTAAAAAAAGACATTTGGAAAGAAATTATAAAGGCAATAGTGGAGAGAAAAATATTAAAAAACAATAAACGGGAGTTGTCATGATGGAGGACTGACTCAAAGCCTAGTGAGTTGAATACAAAACATACCTACACTAAGGTAAAACACCAAACACTTAGAGAACCCCAGGATTAAAAGACAAATTCCAAAAGGCCCAGAAAAAAATTAGATCACTTATAAATAACAAATTAGAATAAGTCTAGCATTTTAGAGGCAACAATGGATATTAGATTTGTCATTAATTAGAACTACAAGTCTCAAATATTTTCATTTCGGGATCATATCCTCTTAAAAATTATTAAAGTAACATGTACAGATTCCTAAAAATATACAATCTACAAAGACTGAATCATTAAGAAACAGAAAATACAAACAGACCAATAGTGACCAAGGAGATTGAATCAGTAATCAAAAATCTCTCCAAGAAGAACAGCCCAGGACCCTATGACTTCATTGGTGAACTCTATCAAACACTGGAATAAGAATTCATGTGCATCTTTCTCAAACTCGCAGAAAACACTGAAAAAGAGAAAACACTCTCAGACTCATTTTATGAGACCTGTTACCAAAATCAGACAAGGACGCTATAAGAAAAGAAAATAATAGGCCAATATCTCTGATCAACATACATGCAAATGTTCTCAACAAAATACAAACCAAATTCAATGACACATTAAAAAGTTTAAGTGTAATTTGTTCCTGGGGTGCAAGGACGGTTCAATCTATGCAAATCAATAAGTGTGATACATCACATTAACAGAAGGCATATACAAATATATTAAAATTTCAATAGATGCAGAAAAACCATTTGAAAAAATTTAACATCTTCTTGTGAGAAAAACTCTAAACAAATTAAGGATAGAAGGAATGTACCTCAACATAATCAAAACTATAAATGACAAGTCCACAGCTAACATCCTACTGAACAGTAAAATCTAAAACATTTTCTCTAAGATCAGGAATAAGACAATAATAACTTCTTTTATTCAACATAGTACTGAAAATTCTAGCTAAAGCAGGTAGGCAAGTAAAATAAAAGCCATCCAAACTGAAAAGAAAGATTTCTCTTTTTGCACATAACACAATCTTACATACAAAAAATCCTAAAGACTCTATCAAAAAGGTAAGAATTAATAAAGAAATTCAGTAAAGTTGCAGATTACAAAATCATCATCAAAAATCAATAGCATGTACATGTGCTACCCATGAACTATCCAAAAGAGAAATCAAGTAAAGCAACTCATTTGCAGTAACATCAAAATGTACTTTAAGAATAAATTTAACAATAGAGGTAAGTTTCCTACATACTGAAAACTATAAAACACTGATGATAGAAATTAAAGACAAAAATAAATGGGGCCAGGTGCAGTGGCTCACACCTGTAATCCCACCACTTCAGGAGGCTGAGGCAAGAGGATCACCTGAGATCAGGAGTTCAAGAACAACCTAGCCAACATGGTGAAACCCAGTCTCTACTAAAAATACAAAAAAATTAGCTGGGCATGGTGGTGGGCACCTATAATCCCAGCTACTTAGGAGGCTGAGGTAGGAGAATTGCTTGAACCCGGGAGGCAGAGGTTGCAGTGAGCTGAGATCGCACCATTGCACTCCAGCCTGGGCAACAAGACCAAAAAACTCTGTCTCAAATAAATAAGTAAATAAAATAAATGGAATGATATCCCACATGTAGAGACTGGAAGAATTAATATTAAAATGTCCATGCTACCCAAAGAAGTCTACAAATTCAGTGCAATTCATATAAAAAATCTAATGGCACTTTCATAAAAACAGTGAAAAAAGAAACAATAATGTATCTGGAACCACAAAAGACCCTGAATAGCCAAAGCAATCTTGAGCAAAAAGAAAAATACTGGAGATACCACACTATCTGATTTCAAAATATACTACAGGGCTATAACAATCAAAACAGCACAGTACTGGCATAAAAACACACATTTAGACCAATGGTGCCCAATAGAATGGCCAGAAATAAATCTACACATTTGCTCCTCAACAAATGTGCCAAGAACACACAATGAGTAAAGACAATCTCTTCAATAAATGATATTGAGAAAACGGGATACACACATGAAGAGAAATGTATATGGACCCTTATCTCACATTGCATACAAAAATCAACTCAAAATAAAGACTTACCCAGAAGACCTAAAACTGTAAAACTATTAGAAGAAATCATGGGCAAAAAGCTCCTGGATATTGGTCTGGGTAATTTTTTTTTTTAGGATATGACCCCCAAAACACAAGTAACAAAAGCAAAAATAGACAAGTGGGATTTCATCAAACTAAAAATTCCCTGCATAGTAAAGGAAACAATCAACAGAGTGACGAGACAACCTCCGGAAGGGGAGAAAATAGTTTCAAGCCAAACGTCTGGCAAAATACATAAGGAACACAATCACCTCAGTAGCAAGAAAATAATAACCCAATATAAAATGTGGGCATAGAATCTGAAAAGGCATTTCTACAAAACAAGACATACAGATGGCCAACAGGTATACTTTTAAAATGCTCACCAGCAGTAATCATCAGGGAAATGCAAATCAAAACCACCAGGAAATAGCACTTCACACTTGGTAGAATGGCTGTTACCAAAAAGGCAAAAGATAACAAGTGAGTGCGAGGATGTAGAGAAAAGGAAACACCTCACCGTTGCTGAGAAAGTAAATTAGTACAATCGCTACGGAGGACAGTATGAAGGTTCCTCAGCAAATTAAAAACACAATTATCGTAGGCTTCAGCAATCTCCTTTCTGGATATATATGTAAAGAAAATGAAATTCACGTCATTAGGAGATACCTGCAACTTTCATGTTCATTGCAGTAGCTAAGATACAGAATCAACCTAAGTGTCCATCAGTGGATGAATGAATAAAGAAAATGGACATACACATGTGCGCACACACACACACACAAATGGAATACTACTTAGCCTTCAAAAAGAAGGAAATCTTGTCATTTGCAACAACATCAGTAAACCTAGAGAATATTGTGCTAAGTGAAATAAGACAGGTCCAGAGAAGCAAAAACCACATGATCCCACTTATATGTATAATTTAAAAATGTTGAGCGCATGGAAGCAAAGACTAGAATGGTGGTTGCCAGGGACTGGAAAGTGGTTGGTAGGGAGATGTTCATAAAAGATTACTAAATTTTCATTATAAAACATAAATAACTTCTGAAAATCTATTGTACAGCACAGTGATTATGGCTAACATATGGTACTGTATACTTAAAATTACCGAGAGTAGATCTTAAATGTTCTCATAACAAAAAGTGATAAATATATGAAGTGATGAATATATTAATTAGCTTTATTTTAATCATTGTGTAATGTATGTGTGTATCAAAACACTACATTATACACTATAGATATACATAATTTTTATTTGTCAGCTGTATCTCAATAAAGCTGGGAAACATAAGACTTTTATATATGTTGGTTGTATCTATTAATACTTACTATTTTAGAAATAAAATCTGAAATTTTGTATTTTTTATTTATTAAAAAACAATTAGCTGAATGCATGTGTGTATACATAATGTATATTTTGTAAAAAGTAATTTTACTTTTAAAAAGAAAAGACAGAGGAGAAGCATTTTTTGTTTTCACCTTTTGCAAGTATCTTGAGTGTCTGGCTTCCTAGAAGACAACTGGATGTCAATAACTGCTTCTGCATTTCACTCTGTTGTCATGTGTGGTTTTAGTCTAAGTATATGAAGGAAATCTGGCTTACAAAAAAAGAAACATTGTAATAACCTTTTATTATAATTGCGGATATTTTTCTGTAATACTACTAAAACTAGATAGGCAGCAGTTTCTTGCGATGTGAATCTGAAACAAATAAATCAATTTTTCAAGCTGTTACATTAAAATCCACTGGTCTATTTTGTACTTTGAATGATGGATCTTTTACCCATGTATGAAATTGTAACATCCTGCATTGGTCATTTGGAAAATACTGGTTCACTGAGTTTTACAGATCTTCCAAATCTTGACACATTTCATTTTAAAATATCAAAAAATTGCCTTTATTAATACCATCACCAATCTCATCAGAAAAGCCTTTAAGTATTGAGAAGCTGTCAAGCTCAGGCTTAAAAACTTAAATTTTATCCTTGGCTACAAATACTGTCAGTTGTTTTCCTTGAAGTGTCAGGTTCATTTGATTTGTTTTCAAGAAAATGTCTACCAAATGTCTACCAATGTCTGAATAATTACAGTTTGTCTGTCAGATGTTGTTTCAATTAAATATGGTGTTCAATGTAGAACACGTATAGTTCAACTTGCAGCACACTCACACTAGTTTCCAGGCAACCTCTGCCAGGCTCAGTATGCAGCAGCCACGCTCTGTGGTCACTTCCCATTCCAGCACACAGGGTACTGGAAAGACAGGGATCCCAGAGTGACCAACTCAGAGCAGGGTGGGTGAAGGGACCCTGGGAAATGCAGTCCCAACCCTGGAGGACGTTGAGTGTGGAGCCGAGTCTCAACAGGCTGATGTCACCCTGTATTTTCCTGTACAGGCTGATGTCACCCTGTATTTTCCTGTACAGGCTCCTGGTTAAAGGCTGCTAGCAGACAATTTTGAACTAAAAATGTTAGGAATTTTTTAGAATATAACACATTTAAAATCACTTGATGTATTAAACCATGCATTTCATTTTTAAGATTTGCAAGATCTTATTTTCTGAGAATATTTTATTATTTATATTGTATGTTTTCACTTTGTCAGAAATGTAAAGTGTTCAAAGAGACACTCTAAATGTATTAAACTCAAAATGGAGTTGGAATACTTAAGATAACATATTCAAATAAATAATTAAATGGTCCTGAGTGCTTTAAACTTATCTTTGTCAGCCCATTAGATTTAATTAATAATAATTTAAAAACAGAAAAATCTGCTAGATTAATAAACTGAACAGTAAGGTTAGTAAATAATTATTAACTACTTAAACAAAACTAAGGCTATGAAATTTTTATATTAACACACTGCACATTACAATAAAATCCAAATAACTGTAACTAGTCCTTTCTGACCTCCTCTTGGACTTAGATACACACATGCACCCACACACACACGCACACATGCACACATCTAGGCATTCAAAACAATATAATAATTGGGTAGAACTTTTAAATAATTAAAGTTATAACAATTTAAAAGCTAATAAAAGATCCCAAAATACCAAGAAAATAAAAAATATTAAAATAATAAAAATAGTGTTTAGAAGTAAAAACACAATAAGCAAAATGTATAACCCAATAGATGCTTTAACAACCAATAGTTTGCTTCAGCGAAAGAGAAATGGTAAACTGAAAGACAGAATAAAGGAAATTATCAGGAAAGAATAAACAGAGTAGAAGATGGAAAGTGGAAGTGACAGAGCAGGAGGACACTGGAGAATGGCATGAAAAGATGTGACTCATAATCAACATGGAGAAAGCAGAGAGTACAGAAAGACTATATTCAAAAAAGTACTGGCGACTTATTTTTAAGAATTAATGAAAGGAGAATAAGCGAATTCTATCCCAAGCAGAATAGAGCAAATTAAATCTCCACCTAGACATGAATTAGTGAAATAGCAGAATTCCAAAAACATCGAAAGCTTAAAAGATCCAAAAAGAAAACATCGCTTATTTATAAAGAAACTAGAGTTAGAATTACAATTGAAAAGCAACTATGTAAAACTAGTTTTAAAAATGAAGAATAGATCCCATTTGTCAATTTTGGCTATTGTTGCAATTACTTTTGGCGTTTTGAGTGAAAAGGCAACCTACAGAATGGGAGAAAATTTTTGCAATCTACCCATTGGACAAAGGCCTAATATCCAGAATCTACAAGGAATTTAAACAAATTTACAAGAAAAAAACAAACAACCCCATCAAAAAGTGGGTGAAATGTATGAACAGACATCTTCTCAAAAGAAGATGTTTACACAGCCAACAAACACACAGAAAAAAGCACATCATCATTGGTCATTAGAGAAATGAAAATCAAAACTACAGTGAAATACCATCTCATGCCAGTTAGAATGGTGATTATTGAAAAGTCAGGAAACAACAGATGCTGGAAAGGATGTGGAGAAATAGGAAAGTTTTTACACTGGTAGTGGGAGTGTAAATTAGTTCAACCACTGTGGAAGACAGTGTGGCAATTCCTCACGGATCTAGAATCAGAAATCCCATTTGACCCAGCAATCCCATTACTGGGTTTATACTCAAAGGATTGTAAATAATTCTACTATAAAGACACATGCACATGTATGTTTATTGCGGCACTGTTCACAATAGCAAAGACTTGGAACCAACCCAAATGCCCATCAATGACAGACTGGATAAAGAAAATGTGGCACATACACACCATGGAATACTATGCAACCATAAAAAAGAATGAGTTCAGAACTGTCCTTTGCAGGGACATGGATGAAGCTAGAAGCCATCATTCTCAGCAAATTAACACAGGACAGAAAATTAAACATTTTTAATTTTTTACATATTCTCACTGATAAACGGGAGTTGAACAATGAGAACCCATGGAGACAGGGAGGGGAACATCACACACTGGGGCCTCTTGGGTATTGGGGCAAGGGGAGGGAGAGCATTAGGACAAATACTTAATGCATGCAAGGCTTAAAATCTAGGTTGGTTTATAGGTGCAGCAAACCACCATGGCACATGTACACTTATGGAGCAAACCTGCATGTTCTGCATGTGTATCCCAGAACTTAAAGCAAAATAAAAAATAAAATAAAATAAACTCAATACATAGATAGATAAAATAAAGATAGAAAAAATAAAAAGCAAAAAGAAACCTAAAGAAGCAATAAAATTATGCCAGACTTTTTTCAAAAGGTTAAACAATCTCTGTCAAAAAGAATTAAGAGAATGGAAAATTATGGCCGGGCGCAGTTGCTCACGCCTGTAATCCCAGAACTTTGGGAGGCCAGGGCGGGTGGATCACCTGAGGTCGGGAGTTTGAGACCAGCTGGACCAACATGGAGAAGCCCTGTGTCTACTAAAAATACAAAATTACCTGGGCGTGATGGCACGTGCCTGTAATCTCAGCTACTTGGGAGGCTGAGGCAGGAGAATTGCTTGAACCTGGGAGGTGGAGGTTGCAGCGAGCCGAGATTGCACCATTGCACTCCAATCTGGGCAACAAGAGCAAAACTCTGTCTCCAAAAAAAAAAAAAAAAGAAGAAGAAAATTTGTAAAACTATATTCAATTCGTAAATTGTGACAAATTGATACAAAATATGTAAAATTATGAGAAACTACAAACTATTTTATCCTGACAAATCTGACAACTTAGATAAAATATACAATCCCCTAAAAACATTGCTTATGAAAATTAAGTCAAAAACCTAGAAAGCCTGGATAGATTTGAAAGCATTAAGTAAACAAAGTCCTCAGTAAATTTCTATTCTCTCTCCCCCTCCAACTAAATATGTACAGGTTATATGTTTAATGAGATTTATCAAAATATCAAGGAATATATCATTCTTGTGTTATACAAACTCTTTCAAAGGAAAAAATAAGGAGAGCTCCATAACTCACTTACAAGGTTAGCAGAATCTACAGTTTATTACAAAGAGGTTAAAAAAATTCTCGAATGACTTCACTTGGCACCATAGAAGGAAAGACTAAATAAGACAGTAGCAAAGCAAATTCCTCTGTGTACAAAAACATAGGTCATCACTAAATAGTAGTATAAACTTAACAAAAATTTAATGCAATTTAATTATCACAATTAAGAACATGTATTATCTTAATCAATTCAGAAATATTATTTGATAAATTTCAACCAACTCTCATAACAAATTATATGAGATCTCAAATTTGGAATGGAAAGTATATTCTTTAACACTATAAAACATTACTTTAATAACACTACAGTGTAAGCCATACTTAGTGTTGAAACATCACAATAATTCCTCTTGATGCCAGGAAGATAGCAAGGGTGCCAGTTATAGCTGATTTGATTCTATGTTGTGCTCAGGTTCTAGCCAAACAGAAAACCAAGAAGTAATATATAACGATTATAAAAAAAGAAATATAGCTATTAATATATGTGATAACAGTATACATACACACAGACATGCAAACACATGTACATATATACAAGTGCATACATACATACATACATGATGGCAACTATACTATATATAACATTATGTATATACATAGATATGTATATTAGTATTTTGGTGAACTAGTATTAATTGTAAAATGTAATAGAAAAAAATGCAAGATCTACTTTATTGTAGAAATAAAATTATTGAGCTACCTAGAAAATGACCAACAAAATATGCTAATAAAAGTCATAAAAGATGACACAAATAAAATAAGAACCCTATCATATTATATTTATTTATGGGAAGAGAAGTCATTACTTCTTCTTTCCTTGATCTATAAATACGACACAACTTTAATCCATACATTTTATGCAACTCAATAAAATTACGTAGATATTGACAAGTTTTTTATTACAGTCCTATGCAAAAACAAAGCACCAAAGTAAGCCAAGAAGACTGAGTAAGCATTTTCACCTAATCAGAATTTAAGGACAAAGTTATAACAATTTAAAAAGTGTACATTGGTGTATGGATGCAGATACTGACTTTTTGAAAAAATAAAGATGCTCAAATATCCATGTATATGTGAATATTTTGTTCATGAAAAAAGATGAAATAACTAGTGAGAAAAGCAGACTATTCAATATTATAATTATCTATATTTGAAAAAGGAAAAAATGGAATACAAAAAATACAAATTCTAAACAAGTCCCAGATGGACTAAATAATTAATTAAAATGCACAAGTACAAACTTTCAGAGGACAGCATAGAAAATATTGATCTAACATCAGTGTAGGGAAGTACTTTTTAAGTAATTTCAAAAGATCAACAAGCTGTCCTCAAATCAGTTGTGCATTTTGACTACATTAACGTTAAAACTTCTTTTTTCCAAATGACTCCATTAATAATAATGATAACAAATTGTTATATAGTGCTTATTTCGCACCTGGCCTTGTTCTCTTCCCTCTGTTAATATTAACTCACTTGATCTTCAAAATATCTGTCAGGTAGATAATGTTGTTATCACCATTTTTCCTGAGACGATATTGAGGCATGGTAGATTAAGTAATTTCCTCAAGATTAAACAACTAGTTCAATTTAATTAATGTAATTAAAAGGTGAACCAAAGATTTAGAGCCTTTTAAATGAATAAATGCATATACAAATAACACACCACACCGCAAACCAAAAGAATACTCTCTAGAATAAATTAAAATTCCAACAAATTAATGAGAAAAATTAAAAATTGGAAACCTTAGAGAAATAAGTAAAGTTAAGGTTTTGTTGTATTAAAAGGCAAACTGAAGCACAGCATGATTGAAGGGTTTATTTGAGAAAACAGTGATTAATGAACTGGGAAGCTCAAAACCCAGATATGGTTTGGGAGTTCCACAAGGGAACCCAAGGGGAGGCTTTTATAGGATAAACATGGAAGTAAAGGAAATATATTGTTGATTGGTTACAGTTATCCAATTACCTTATTTGGTCTGTTTTGCTGGAAAGGTTCTAGTTTTATAAGTACAAGTTAGTTGGTGGCTTCTCACTGGTTAGCCTTAACTTCATTTTTTTAAAATATAGGCCTTTACAATAATATTGCAAGTTTTGCTTATGCATGCAATTTTTTAGGCTGTTTTTGTGTTGCCATAAAGAAATACCTGAGACTGGGTAATTTATAGTGAAAAGAGGTTTAATTGGCACACAGTTCTGCAGGCTGTACAGGAAGCATGAGGCAGGCATCTGCTCTGTTTCTGGGGAGGCCTCTGGGAGCTTCTACTCATGGTGGAAGGTGAATGGGATCGGGGGGGTGCATCTCACATGGAGGGAGCTGGAGCAAGAGACAGCGGGGGAAGTTGCTACACACTTTTAAAACAACCAGATATCACAAGAACTTTTACTACCACAAGGACAGCACACAGGGGATGGTGCTAAACCATTGATAAGAAATCCGCCCCCATGATCCAATCACCTCACACCAGGCCTCACTTCCAATACTGGGCATGACAAGTTGACGTAAGATTTGGCGGAGACACAGATTCACACTGTTTCACCAATCAAGCAAGGTGAAGGTGGCTCATGAGACCTAACTGGCTTTATGTGCTCAGGTACTTTTCAGGCCTGCTGGTGTCCTTTTTTGTTGTTGTTGTTGTTTTCACCTGGGCTGGAGTACAGTGGCTCAGTCTTGGCTCACTGCAACCTCTGCCTCCCAGGTTCAAGTGATTCTCCTGCCTCAGTCTCCCAAGTAGCTGGGATTACAGGCACCTGCCACCATGCCTGGCTAATTTTTGTATTTTCAGTAGAGACAGGGTCTCACCATATTGGCCGGGTTGGTCTCGAACTCCTGACCTCAAGTGATCTACCCGCCTCAGCCTCCCAAAGTGCTGGAATTACAGGTGTGAACCACCACACCCAGCCTGCCTGGTGTCCATTTTAATTTACTTCACCAGTTGTCATATGTGACTGATGGAATTACGCATCAGAAACAGAGGGCAAAATATTCTCACTCAGAAATGAGTAGAAACTTCCATTTGGAGTTCATCAGCGGGGGAGGCAGCTTACTTCCATGGTGTGTTCCAGGCCGCCAAGTTTCCTTTCAAGGGCACACAGGCCCTGGCAGTAATGGATGGAACTGTATGATAATCCAGCAAGAGTGGAGAATCTCAACTCTGCTATCCTCAACAGGAGCTTTATCTCACCTGCTTATCAGTCTGTCCCCAGACTCTTTCCAGATGTTACCTGCATGTCTCTTGCCTCATAGGTTTAAGCAACTGTGGAAGAAAAACCAACCCAAATGTATTCATGTATTTACTGAAGACTGGATGAATAAAGATCCCTTCCTTGCCATAGAATTCCAGGACACACCAGACTCCAGGTTTGAGGTCCCTTCCCAGAGAGGAGCAGGCAATTTACAAAGGAAGGAATTTGAGTCACTAATAAACACGTGGAAACGTATCAAATCAGTCTTAAGCAGGAAACATAAATTAAAACTCCTATGAAATGACATCATGACATCAGCAAAAGTTGAAGAGTCTAATAATGCTGTATGTGGAAGAAGATTATGGGAAACAGGAGGAAATCTAGATTGTGGGTGGGAGTGCAGATCGGCTCAACAGCTTTGAAAAATACCTCAGCAATAACTAGTAAATGTGAAGATGCTCACATCCAATACACAGCTTCATTCTACATACATATTCCACACTACCGAACTATGCTCACCAGGACGCAGGCACAAGAATCCTTATTGCAGGATTATTTAAAATAATGAGAAACAAAAACAACTTTCCCTCAAAAACTGAATGTGTAAGCAAGTTTTGTTCATTTAATTCAGTGAAATATTACATGGCAGATCTTTGGATGAACTATATCTACATATCACCATTGTTAAAATTTCAACAGAATACTGTTGAGTTTTAAAAAACAAGTTGAAAACAAATATATAATAAGTATTGTGATATTATTTATATGTTGAAAAACATGACGATAATATTTACATTATCTATATGTCCAAATATACCTTCTAAAAGCATAATAATATAAGCACAAATACACATATTAAACTAGAGATGATTGTTTTTGTGGAATGAAGTAAAGGAATGGATGTGGGTTAAGGTTTTAATTGTACATATAAAATCATGACTTTTAAATTAAAAGCAGCAATAGAGAAATCTGGGGCTACTAAAGACAAATTATCAGTTTAATTTTGGTGATGGGTTTATGGATGTCTGTCATGTTTTTCTTACAAATTTTGTGTGTAAGAGTAATATAAAATGTTTTATTTTTAGAAACAAAAGACAAAATAAAGGAGGGAAAGAAGAAAGTAAGAGAAAAAAGGGGGAGGCAGGAGAGGAGGGGGAGAAAGAATGGAGAAAGTGGAGACAGAAACCCACAGGAGCTAAAATTGTAGAAGTCATTTACAGCCAGGGGAAAGTCTAGAACTGACGCTGATGCAGGCCAAGGGGTGGAGGCTTTGCATGTCACACCCATGGCAGAACAGATGGCATGACCACAAGTCATTGAGAGGTAGGGAGCTGACCCTCATGCTCCGATAAAGCCAGGAATCTCAAGGAACATCCTTCATTCATGGGAATGGAGCTAGGACTACTTTGTTCTCCAGCTGAGAGAGTAACAAGTCAGCTGATGTCCACCCATGAACGTGGGTGAAGGTCTCCCCGCAACAATCACTCTATGTGTCTTGCAGGAACTCCAAGCAGAGAAGTTACTTAAAAAAACGTGTCAAGAACAAGAGAAATGTTATAGAGAGCTTTCGCAAACCAGGGTCCCTAGGGTTACCTCTAAATTAAGGCCCATACGTGTATAGTGTGATTGGTTTCCAGAAGGAAAATTGAAGTGATCAGTGTTTTGCAAGAGGCTGGTGTACTTGTTTCTGAGATCTTTGGTTAAAATACAGAAATATTCTCAGGTAACTTTGTTTAAAGCAGTGATTATTATTTATATTTACTCATCTACTTATTTTTAAAAACAGTAATTCTTTTAAAGATCTTAGACTTTACACTCACAATTACTGATGGGTTAGGGATGACCCAGATACTAGCCCAGCAGACATGGCGAGTACTACACAGCAATATTAGAGAAGAAGGAAGTTAACATATCAATGACCTCAACCTTCACGTTAGGGAAAAAAAACAGAAAAGGAAAGTTAAACTATATTCCAACTGAGTAAAAAAGAGAAAACAAAATGAGAGAGTTAATACATGAAACAGAAAATGTAAAAACAATAGAAAACATGAACAAAACCCAAAGCTGATTCTTTCCGAACAGCAACGAAGCTGCTAAACCAGTAATCAGGAAGGAGAGAGGGAGAAAGAGAGTGAGCAAGGACTCCCAACATAAAAGGTATAATAAAGAACTAAAAGAACTATTATAAATAAACTTTCTGCCAACAAATTCAACAACAAAGACAAAATGGATCAATTGTCATGCCTGTAATCCCAGCACGTTGGGAGGCCGAGGCGAGAGGATCATCTGAGGTCAGGAGTTTGAGACCAGCCTAGCCAACATGGTGAAACCGCATCTCTACTAAAAAAAAAAAAAAAAAGCTGTAATCCCAACTACTGGGGCAGCTGAGCCTAGAGAATCAACTGAACCCGGGAGGTGGAGGTTGCAGTGAGCTGGACTTGTGCCACTGCACTCCAGCCTGGGCGACAGAATGAGACTGTCTCAAAAACAAACAGAAAAATATTTTTCAAATTATTGTTTGAGGCAAGGAATAATCTGATACCCAAACCAAGAAAAAGACATTGCAAGAAAAGGAAACTATAATCCAGCATCTCCCATAAACACAGGTACAAAAATTTCAAAGAAAATTATGCAAATAAAATTCAGCAATATGTAAAAAGGGATGATACATCATGACCAACTGGAGTTGATCCCAGGAATTCCGGATGGGCTCAGCATTTCAAAATCAATCAATAAAGTTCATCGTATTAACAGACTGAAAAAAATAAAGATACTACAATCATGTAAATACATGCAAAAAATGACAACAACCAATATCTACTCCTTATAAAACCTCTCAGAAATGAAAGAATACAAGGAAGCATCCTCAACCCGATTTTTTTGAAAAAATCTACAGCTAGTATTTATTTAATGGTGATTTACTTAATGTCCCTCCCAAGATTAGGATATCTGTTCTCACCACTTCTAGATATTTTACTCAGAGCAATAAAGAAAGAGCATTCTAATTAGGAAGAATGAAGTAAAACTGTCTTTATTCACAAATAACAAGATTATCTATGTAGGAAATCTGAGGTTATCTCCAAAAGCTAGGGAAACTAACAAGTGAGTTTAGCAAGTTTGCAAGATACAGGATCAATAAACAAATGCTAATTGCGTTTCTACTAGCAATGAATAATCAAAAATTAAAATGTAAATATCAATAGCATCAAAAATGTACATGTGACAAAAGACTTGCAAGAAGCAGAGCACTGAAAAACTACAAAACATTTCTGAAAGAACTTAAAGAAGACTGGATAAATGGAGTGACAAACTGTGATCTCGGGTTGGCAGAGTTAATATTGTTAAGATGTCTATTTTTTTTTTCAAATTGGCCTGAAGTTTAAACTCAATCCCAATCAAAATTTCAGCAGATATTTTTGGTATAAATGGGCAAAGTCCTCTAAAATTTATAGGGGAATGCAAAGGACATACCTCAAACAATATTGAAAAATAACACATTCGAGAAATAATATTCCCTGACTTCAAGACTTATTATAAAGCCCATCAATCAAGGCCATGTGGTATCAAGATTGACTGATAGATCATTAGAACAGAAGATAGAGTCAAGGAACATAGCCACACATATATGAACAAACGATTTTTGGAAAAGTGGCAAAGACTGTCTGGTGATGATGTGATAGTTTTTTGAACAAATTTTGCTGGAATTTTTTTTGGTTTTTTTTGTTTTTTTTTTTTGAGACAGAGTCTTGCTCTGTTACCCAGGCTTGAGTGCAGCTGCGCTATCTCGGCTCACTGCAACCTCCGCCTCCTGGGTTGTTCAAGCGATTCTCCTGCCTTAGCTGGGACTACAGGCATGTGCACATGCAGCTAATTTTTTGTATTTTTAGTAGAGACAGGGTTTCACCGTGTTAGCCAGGATGGTCTCAATCTCATGACCTCATGATCTGCCCGCCTCAGCCTCCCAAAGTGCTGGGATTACAGGCCTGAGCCACCGTGCCCAGCTGCTGAAATATTTTAATATTCATTTGTAAAATAAAAATAAACTTTGAACTATACCTTTATATGGTATACAAAATTTGTCTAAAAAGAGACCACAGAGCTAAATACAAAATCTAAAAATACAAAACATCAAGAAGAAAACACAGGAAGCCTTGTGACACTGGCTTAGATCAATATGTTTTAGACATGACACCAAATCCCAGTCTGTAAAAGAAAAAGGTTCCAAATTGACCTTCATCCAAATTAAAAACTTCTCTTCTTCAAAACACAGTTTCAGAGAATAAACACAGAACAAAAGATTGAGTAAAATATTTGTAAATCATGTGTCTAATAAAGAACTTTTACCACAAATGTGAAAATAAACAAACTTGATAAGAAGAAGACAAACAGTCCAATTTAAAAATGATTTGAACAAACACATTGTGAAAGAAAGTACACAGATATCAAATGATCACATCAAAGATGTTCAGCATCCTGTGTCATTAGGGAAGTGCAAATGAAAACCACAGCAATACCACTGCATACCTGCTAGGATGACCAAGTTGCAGAAAAATAATAAAATAAAATAAAATAAAATAAAGCCTATAAAGCGTCACGGAAGATGTGGAGGACCTCAAGCAGGTGTATACTGCTGATAGGAATGTAAAATGACAATAAGTTTGGAAAACAGTGCATGTTTCTGCAGAAGTTAAACGTGCCCTCCCGATATGATTTGACCATACAATTTCTAGAAATTTACCCTCCAGAAATGAAACCAAATGTATACACATATACATTTGCACAATGTATGTTTATTACAACCATATCAGCACTAGTCAGCAATGAGAAATAGCTCAAGTGTTCATCAAGAGCTGAAAAGATAAACCAGCCAGGGTATATGCACCCTGTGGAATACTACTCAGCCATGAAAAAGAATGAACTATGGATACACACTACAACATGGATGAATGTCAAAATAATTATTCTGAGTGAAAGAAGTCAGAAAAAAATGATACATTGTATGATTCCTATACATTTCTAAAACAGGCAAACTCATCTGTGGAGGTCGAAAGCAGATCAGTAGTCATTTGAGGATCACAAGGCAGGGTGAAAGGGAGGGATCACAGTGAAACTTTTGGAGATGATCAACACGTTCATTATCTTGATTGTGGTGATAGTTTCATGGGGAGAACTTATGTCAAAGCTCATCAAACTGAACACTTTAAATATGTGCAGTCAATTTTATGTCAGATAGACCTCAATAAAGCTGATTTTCAGTCTTACTAAGATCATCACGTTAATTAGCTTAATAACCATTCCAGCTTCCACATTGAAACACGCATTTTCTTTTATTTCCTCCTAACATGCAAGGCTGCAGGAGGCGGCTGAATCGTCACTTTCGGCTTGACCATGCTCTTTCTGGCTGCTGGTAAAGTGAAGCCCGCCCAGGGAATGTTCCCACACGCACAGGAAGCACCCGTTGACAGGTCAGATGTGATAAGAACATGGAGTTGGAACATAGGGAACCTGCCCATTTTATAGGGGCAAGTCTTGGTGTTCAGAATGATGTGCTGATTTACTTAGGATTCAGTTTATGTGTCTTTGTTCACTTAGTTAAAGCAAGAGGCTGACAATATCCCAGTGATGCCCATATACGAAAGACAACTCCAGGGCAGCATTTATCACAGTGGATATCTTGTTATAAAGCATGTCCACCTCAGAGATATGCAAAAAAAAAAAAAAAAAAGACATAATTGCTTTTTTGCTTCTGTGGAGGGTATAATTTTAGTCATGTGAGTTCTTTATAAACTCACATCGACTTTATTTTTTAACGTGTATGTCTTGCTTGGAAAGAAACCTTCATTCCTTTCCTCAGTTCTGTGACTCTACCACTGCACAAGTGCCACTTGTCACCCCTGGACTTGCCCGCCTTCCCAGACCAGCTTATTCCACTCAGAACAGTAATGGCAATGCAGTTTCTGGAAATTTCTCACTGGTAAACATCAGCTCCTTCTGTATTCTGAATACCTTACTGTTTTGTGACGTTATGGTGATGTCAGAGGAATCATTCTTGGTTGATCCTGAGATTAACTGGGTCTGGGAAACATTTGTTTGTGTGAATATGTTTTCACCTTCCCTGCCCTCAGGTCACCATACGGCTCTGAGACTTACGGCCGCCTGTTCATGAGGCAAACTTTCTGAGTTTCAGCCTCTTCGTTTTTGAAATTGTGCGTTGTTTTTGCCACAGTATTGACATGATTGCCTGAAGAGGTATTATGTGTATGTGAAAATATTCAGTAGAGTGCCCCGGGAATTTCTGGCTCTCAAGAAGTGTTAGTTTTTGCTCAATAATCAGCCTTGCCATCTGACTGCTATATCAGAAGGTATTCACTTAGCAGTAATTAAGAGGAAAAGCTGATTTTTATCGGTTGCAGTTGTTAAGATTAGATTCACATACTGGCAGCTGCCCATGCATTCCTGGTGTAAATGTAGTCCTGTGGCGCCACCCACTGACTGATTCTGGACAGCCGCGTGCCTGGTCGGTCTCTAGACCAGACACTTCAACCAGATTCACGCCCAACTGATTTCCCAGACCCTCAATGGTGACTGTGAAATTCATGCAGCTCACAAAGGAAAATGATTTCTCTAAAAGCCTTAATGGTTTTTAAAGTCTTTGGTCAAGAGCCAAGTCAGGTTTACAATGGTAAAAAAAATAAAAAACAAAAAATAAAAGCAAGAAAGGAAAATGAAATGTTCTCTGTGTTTATGTATGTATTATGGTCAGATACATTTCAGAAGACATATTTTAATTAAACTCCTGAGTAGTGAGAAGCTAACCAGTATTTTTTGTCTTCTACGCATCAAGAAAAGTACATGTAAATCAATATGTTTAAAATAAATAGTAAATCACAAGAATATTGTAGGATTCATTTTTCTTCATTCACAATGGATAAAATCAGCATTAAAAGAAGTGCTTCGCTAATTTTATTTTATGACATTAGTTCCACTTTCTCCATTGAAATAAAGGAATATCATGCCATTCAAACTAGAATTGAAAAGAGAAGGTACACTAGGAAAACCCTCCAAAATATTCTGGAACACCTAATAAAACCAAAGAAATTGCTCTTAATAGGCCGTGGAAAATGTTGCAATTATTACCCAGTGAACCACATAAATTCTTTCGAGTTACATTTTAACTGCAGACTTTCATTTCTATTCCCCAGCAATACAGAAGAAAAACAATTCCAGGCTAATGTTTAGTTTAAATTGAAGGGGAAAAAAATGCTTTTCTTGATTCAGATGCCTCATATAACTGCACTAGTGACAGATGCTAACTTAAATATAACCTGTGTGTCTCTTGTCCTAAAATACGAGTTGGAAAATCCCAGACCTTGTTTCTAAATTTTGTATTTGAGAAGATTGAAGCTCAGAGGAGTTAAATGTTGGAATCCAGTTAGATTACACAGCTGGTTAGTGATTGAACTGGAGAAAGAGATAGATTTTTGGTTCTCAGTTGAGTGGTCTTTTCCCCTTCACTACACGCCTCTCAATGAAATATTAATATTTATGTGGTCATATACATGAGCATATTATAATTTATACTAAAAGTAAAAATGTACTTTCTAAAAACTTTGGAGGAAATCTACCTTCTTAGACATATGGTGCAGAAGTCAAAAGCAAATAAAATATCTTGGGTTATAAAATTTATAAATTTAGAATGCTGTTTCTGCTTTCATGACTGCAGAGAGGATATTTTTCTTAAGTCTTTGAAATTTCCATGGACTTCTTGCCGCTGACTGATAGATTTCAAAGTCCTGGCACTTCTCAGTTGAACACTGTTGTCTGCAAAATGAATTGTAGGTAACCACAAGATAACCGGGATTATGTACATTAAGATGAATCATTCATTAATTTTTGTCTTCATGATAAAATCAATGTCTGTTCATTATAAGCTTCTTCAACAGGCAAACATATTTCAAAGTGTAAAAAACATAATGAAATCATCAATAATTCTGTTACTGAGCATGTCCAAACAAAATAAAATTGTAATTTTGGTATACTTCCCAGAGTCTCAGTCTCTCTCCTCCTTTCTACTTCTCATCTCAATCTCTAACTTGTCCATATTGCTTTTCTCAGAGTAAATGAGGTAAGCTCATGGTGACTGCTGAAAAACTTCCTTATTTGAGAATATTTTCTGTCTTATATAGGAATATAAAAAGTGAACAAACATAATTTCCAAATAGAAGGGCTGTGTGCTGGGAAAATGTACACATTTTCTGAATTTGAAGGGCCTAGGATTCTCAGGCTCTTTTCACTTGGGATCAACTGTTCCAAGTATAAGCATGCCTCTGTGTGTGTGTGTGTGTGTCTGTGCGTGCGGGCGCGCATGTGCACATGTGGGTATGTGGGCTCAGGCCCTGTCGCCAGTATTTACTGGGGTCTTCAAAAAAGGCCTTGTTTGTGTATTCTATTTTTCACATTCTGCATAAAATTTTAATGTGAATACTGATTTGGTTAATCTTTGGTCTATTTGGCAAATATTGATGCTTTCTTATTTAATTATGATTCCTTTTTTGATGTCCTGATATGAAAATTCACAGACAAATTTATCAAATGTTTTCAAGGTTTTCTTTTTCTCTTTCGTTTTTTGAGTTAGCAACTTCCTCTTGCCCTTGAGATCTGATATATCTTCATTCATCTTCATTCATCTGCCTTTTGTGGTTCATTAATAGATTCATTAAATATATATTCTAGCCAAAATTTATTTTGGAACTCTCAAAAATGAACCATCTAAATTCATCTTTTCTAGGAAATTAACAAAAAGTATCATGTTTTATCACCAATTTAACACTTCTTAAAACACAATTTTTATGTTTGTTTATGGTTTTTTTCACAAATTGAATTAGAAAAGTTGGTTGTGGAATTTGTTTTGTTTCACTAATATCTTCTGTTCATCTACTATAATTTTTTATATGAGTAACATACTTTCTGATAAGTGTTTTAGAGCCAGGAGTTCCTGATCATCGGTTTTGGATGTAGTTTTCTGTCCCTTTATTTTATACTTCTTTTGTATAATCATATTTGAATAGACACCAATAAAAAGGGTTATAATTTCTCTGGATGTAATTAAAGCTTAAGTTTAAAAAATAAAGATATTATTTTAAAATAACATTTTAAGGCATGTCTTAAATATTTCAAAGCATGTCATGCCTATTTATTTAAAAGATACTCAGCCTTCAGATAAGATTTGACATTTTCTTCATGTGCATTCCCTGCATTTTTTGTTTTAATGTTTTTACAGATATCTTCTACTCTTGTGGCCATGATGAACAGGATGTTAGTAACCATTATAGTTCTACAGATTGTAACATTCTATATTAAAGAATGCTCTTAATTTTGTACAATTAGTCATCTGATAAAATTTTACAGTACTTTAAGTTATGTTTATTCATTTCTCTGTAGTTTGTCAACTAGAATCACAGGGCTTGAAGATACTTACCTGTACTTTTTATCTTTATAGAAAGTCATTTCATTTTATTGCATATTTCATATAATTATCTAAAATTTTTTAAAATCTTAAGTGATAAAGAGGATATTCAGTTTTTTACCTACATAAAATTGTTCTAATTAAATGCTTTTGTAAGATTTTGATTATTTGCATGAATAGAGGTGATTTATGTTAAAGAACTTTCTACTTCAAGTTTCCTGAGTGATCTTCATTTACTTGCTTTTTTTCTTGTTTTAATCAGGAAGGAATATTGAAGATGATCAAATTACTTTTATAGCTCTGTTGGAATTATCACTATGAACACATAGGCCATATAAGGGGATTTACTAATATGTTTATTCTACTTCACTTTTCTACAGCTGATGTCATTAAATCTATTCTATAATTTCTTTGAGTTTGGTAATTTAATACATTATTCACTAGGAATGTTAGTATATTTAATTTAATTTTTTGGTTTAATTATGAAACTAATTAGGACTTTAAATTTGCCTCTGAGCGCTCTATTAGTTAAATCTCATAAGGACTTTTTGCAGATATATCTTCTTAATTTTAAATGTAATTAACAGATGTTACATAAATTTTAGAAAATAATTTAGGTAACTCTAACATTTATTTTACAAGAGTCCCAGAAATAGTATTATTTCCATTTTTATTGTCTGTTGCTGCAAAAGAAACTTTGTAATGTTACAACAACAATATGGTTATTCTGCGGATTGACTGAGCTCAGATTTCCAGTTTCCTGCAATGTTGAGTGGAGCTGGAATCACTGGAAAAGTTCCAGCTGTCTTGTGACTCTGCATTGTTTACAACATTACAATACCACTTGTAGTTTCTAGAGAAACTTTTCACATGAGGATAAAGAAATATGCACATGGACATTCATAGCAGCACATCCGTCATAGCAACAACTGGAAATAACCGAAATGCCTAGTTACGGGAGAATGGATAACAGTATCTCACAAGGGAAAACAAGACAATGGTGCAGATAAACTCATTACAATTACATGCAAAAATATGTGTGAATTGAGCCGGGCATGGTGGCTCACACCTGTAATCCCAGCACTTTGGGAGGCCAAGGCAGGAGGATCACTTCAGGTCAGGAGTTCGAGACCCGCCTGGCCAATATGGTGAAATCCCATCTCTAGTGAAATATTACCAAACTTAGGCAGGCATGGTGGTGGCGCCTGTAATTCCAGTTACTTGGGAGGCTGAGGCAGGAGAATCACTTGAACCCAGGAGGTGGAGGTTGCAATGAGCCAAGATTGTGCCACTGCACTCCAGCCTGAGAGACAGAGTGACACTCTGTCTCAAAAAAAAAAAAAGTGTGAATCTTAATGATGTAACTTGAATGAAAAGAAAGCCCCACAGCATATCTATTAATATGTATATGTGTGTATACACATATAGCAATGTTTATAGCTATATAAAAATATTTTATATAAATGTAGGTATATGCATCTCTATATATTATATAACATATATTACATATACATCTATAACATATTATATGTTACATATTACATATACACATATATCACATATGTATATGTAATGTATGTAATGTTATATGTATATAATGTATGCATTTGTATATAATGTATGTAACATAAAACATTACATATGTACTTGATATAAATGTAGGTATATGCACCTCTATACATTATATAACATATATTACATGTGGGTATATGTAATATATGTAATATGTTATGTATGTATATAATGTACGTGTGTGTATATGTATGTAACACATATGTAAAACATTACATATATACATATTATATATTACATATAGTGCACATATATATAATACATATATATGTAATCCAAAATGAAGCAAAGTACTAATGTTAAGGGCAATAATTAACACCCACAGTCAGGTGAGCTTAAACTTGACGTGTTTGAGAAGTCAGGAGGTTGCATAGATTCAGAAACCCTTGGGTAAGCTGCATAACATTGGTAAATGCTCTTAGTTGTTTGAGTTGGGCTGCAGGCCTCCTTGTATACTACATCAATGGCATCCTTAATTAAACATAAGAGAGTCATGATTCGTGGACCAAGGCCAGTATATAGTACACGTCATGTTCTCCGCACGTACCGCTTTATCCATCTTTTCCTGTGGCTGTTTTCTTGCAAACAATCAACCCACCGCTTTATAATACTGATCTTTCTCTTTCACAAGCACTTCTTGCTGTCCCTCTGGAGAAACTTCAGCCATTTTGGCTCGACACAACCTACAAGTTTAAGGATTTAGCCCCTTAGGGAACTTTCCTGCGACCAAGGGAGATTAAAGGCAATGGGGACAAATTGTGGAATTTTCCAATGAAGCCCGGTCTGGCCCTGGAAGCCTCTTGCTGAAAATTTTTTTTTTTTTTTTTTTTGAGACGGGAGTCTTGCTCTTGTCGCCCAGGCTGGAGTGCAGTGGGCGGATCTCGAGCCTCACTTGCAGCTCCGCCTCCCGGGTTTACGCCATTCTCCTGCCCTCAGCCTCCGGAGTAGCTGGGACTAACAGGCGCCCGCCACCTTAGCCCAGCTTAGTTTTTTTTTTTTTTTTTTTTTTTTTTTTTTTGTATTTTTGGTATTTTTAAGTAGAGACGGTTTTCACCGAGTTAGCCAGGATGGTCTCGAATCTCCTGACCTCGTGAATCCGCCCGTCTTTCGACCCCCCAAAGTTGCCTGGGATTGCCCGGCCGGAAATTTTTTAATTAAAAATTTAATTTCTTCAAAGGGTAAGTGACTGCAGTTTACCTATTTCTTTTTGAATGAGTTTGGTTGTTTATGTCTTTGAAATAATTTGTCCATTTGATCTAAGTTGGTAAATTCGTAAGTCCTAAGTTGGTCATAATATTGTCATTATCATTTTAACATCTGTACAGTTTGTCATAACTTTCTCTCTTTTATCTGACATTGGCAATTTATGACCCTTCTCTTTTTACTTGTCAGTCTAGCTAGAGGGTCATCAAAGACCCAAGTTTTTGTTTGACTAATGGTCTCTATTGCTTTTCTGTTTTCAATGTAATTAAATTCAACTCTCATCTTTATTATTTCCTTTCTTTGTTTTGGCTTTAATTGGTTCTTCTTTTGCAGTTTCTTAAGGTGGAGTGGTGCACTGTGTTTGGTAAGACTAGAAAAGAGTGAATTGTGCTACATGGTCCCAAAGGACTGACAGAAAACCCTTCTGACATCTGTTTAGATAAGGTTGGAGATTAAAAGAGTTAAAGTTGTTAGAATAGTGCTTAATTCAAGGGAAGCACGGTATTACTATTATTCTTCTTATTTAGTCTTTAGAATTTTGAATACTTGTGTTTTATGGCTTAAATCATTCACATTATTTCATACTCTTGCTGTTTTTCTCTCTTTCTGACTCCATAATATCTGCTGAACATACTGGTTTCTCATGAATTAGACAACTAACTGATTTGATGTCTTTTCCTGCCCATTCTATAGTAAATGTTCTGCTGTGTTTGTATTCTTAATATATACTTATAAAATTATTTTTTATCCCTAAAGTTATATACAGCATAGCAAAATAAACAAATTGCCACTACTTAAAAAAACAGTACATTCATAAACGCTTGAATTTTTGAAATTCTCCCATGTTCTTTCTGGGTATTTTATAAAGGTTTTCATTTGTAGGTTACATCTGTCTTCAAATGGAGCAACTACTATGTATAATTTTGTATTTGTAACTGTACTTTATCATTGTCTTATTTTATTATGAATTGAGCCCATGTTTATATGCATTTTCTAGTTCTTGATGTTTTCAATTGTCTAGGTTTCTTTAAAAAATGCTTCTTTGGACATTTTTATATTGAAGAATACACATTTGTTGTACAGGTGAAATAACATAAATCAAAAGTATAAAATATAAAATAAAATCTAATTTTATTCTTCATCCCTGGTCTGATCTGGCTCTGTGTCTTCATCAAAATCTCATCTTAAATTGTAATCTGAATTGTAAGCCACACGTGTTGGGGGAAGGACCTCATGGGAGGTGATTAGAACATAAGGGCGGTCCCCTAAGTGCTGCTCTCATGATAGTGAGTGAGTTGTCACTAGATCTGATGGTTTTATAAGAGGCTTTTCTTCCCTTCACTCTGCATTCATTCTCTCTCCTGCCACCATGTGAAGAGGTGCCTCCCACCATGCTTGTAAGTTTCCTGAGGCCTCCCAAGCCATGCAGAACTGTGAGTCAATTAACCCTCTGTTCTTTATAAATCACCCAGTCTCAGGTATGTCCTTATAGCAGCGTGCGAATGGACTGATACAATCAACATCTGAGGTATCAGATTAACAGCTAGCTATGTTCATTTCTAGCGGATTGTATTTTTCTCCAAACAGCCACAGCAATACATCTGAACCTACAAGCTCTTCCAGAACCTTGCTGATCTCCATAAGAGATGCCTTTTATTTCACTCTCTTCTTTCATTGTCTACTAGAGTGCTGGATGTCGTGCATCTTCCTTCAGCATAGAATTCCATATACTTAGAAGAGCACAAAGGCGGAGAATACTGTTACTGAAGGCATTATTAGAACACGCATACTTGGAAGGGAAACTATAACTCTGATATTTGCAATTCCAGAGATTTTTGAAAAAGGAATCTATAACAAGAATGATCAAAATAGATTTGATGACATTATTGTCAGTGGGGTCAAAGAGATTAGGGAAGTCCCAAAACAAACTCTGTATAATGATGACTGACTCATCCAAAGCAGCAGGGAGAGCCACATACACGTCTCTCTGATACTTACATGTCCATGGCTTCTAGTAAGGGAAGGTGACCACCAACTCTCGCGTTGGACAGAGAAGCAGATAATTCAAAAGTAGATGAGGAACCAGAAAGAGAACAAGGAGTATCCCAGCCTTTTTGACCAATGTAAAGTCACCATCATCTTTCCCACGTGAGGGGAGGTTCACTGTCACAATTATGTCTATTACTTTATGTTAGACCCAATGTCAAAGTGCAAGGAAAGTATAATGATGCTTATGTATCATTTCGCATTATCTTCATTCTCCTTTGTGTTGAGTACAGAAGAATAGGTGCCTCTGTTGTCGCAACTTTCTTCTTGACTTCTAGCATATAGCCAAGTTAGCTGTAAAATCATCTCATATCCATGCATCCTGCAAGCATGCTGGATGATTCACATAGTTTTGTGAGGAACACAGTCAGGTTGCAACTATTACTATACTATCAGAGCCTACATTTTCTCCCGTCCTAGTCCTTTTAGGAAGCATCTGAAAAAGCTACCTCTCCTATTTCCAAACAAAACAAATTACACATAGCTCAAGAATTATTTGTGTAGCCACATGTTCTGGAAGAGTTAAAATTTATTATGTCTTAGAGCAAAGAAAAGAAATGAAGCTATCAGAAATGACAACTTGTGGCTGGGCGCAGTGGCTCAAGCCTGTAATCCCAGCACTTTGGGAGGCCGAGGCGGGCAGATTGCTTGAGCTCAGGAATCCGAGATCAGCCTGAGCAACATGGCGACACCCCATCTCTACAAAAAATACAGAAATTAGCCAGGTGTAGTGGTGCATGCCTGTGGTCCCAGCTACTCGGGAGGCTAAGGTGGGAGGACCACTTGAGCCTGGGAGGTGGAGGCTGCAGTGCACTCCAGCCTGGGCAACACAGCCAGACCCTGTCTCAAAATAATCCAAAATGAAGCAAAGTACTAATGTAAGGCAATAATTAACACCACAGTCAGGTGGAGCTTAACTTGACGTGTTGAGAAGTCAGGAGGTTGGCATAGATTCAGAACCCTTGGGTAGCTGCATAACATTGGTAATGCTCTAGTTGTTGAGTTGGGCTGCAGGCTCCTTGTATTACTACATCAATGGATTCCTTAATTAAACTATAAGAGAGTCATGATTCGTGGACCAAGGACCAGTATATAGTACACTGTCATGTTCTCCGCACGTACGCTTTATCCATCTTTTCCTGTGGCTGTTCTTGCAACAATCAACCCACCAGCTTATAATACTGATCTTTCTCTTTCCACAAGCACTTCTTGCTGTCCCTCTGAGAAACTTCAGCCATTTTTGGCTCAGACACAAACCTACAAGTTTAAGGGATTTAGCCCCTTAGGGAACTTTCCTGGACCAAGGGAGATTGAGAGGCAATGGACAAATTGTGGAATTTTCCAATGAAGCCGTCTGGCCCTGGAGTCCTCTTGCTGAAAATTTTTTTTTTTTTTTTTTGAGACGGAGTCTTGCTCTGTCGCCCCGGCT
>NW_016816648.1:2058516-2188924 GCF_001698545.2 Rhinopithecus bieti
AAAAAAAAAAAAAAAAAAAAAAAAAAAGAAACGACAACTTGTAAACTACCTCTTTTACTTTCCTTTATACTCAACTAAATTCTTCTTCATTGCACTTTTTACCACTTGACATCATATTAAGATTTGGTTCCTCATTCTCTCTTTCCTCTTCATAATTTACATTTGGTCTATGTGGCTATTGAAAACTTTCCTTTTCACCATTGTATCTCCAGTATCTAAAAGCTGTTAGACACTCATCAAATATTTATTAAAGAAATGAATATGTGATCTAAGAAAGTGGTGCCTCAGTCAAGTGACAAAATGAGCTCTGGTATCACTGACAACTATGTAAATTCTTTGCCGCAAGTCACGGAACAAATGACAGCACTATCACATCCCTCCAGGTTACAACCTAGAGGAAAGGCTGCTGAGGGTAGTGGACCAACTCCTGCATTTCATTTGTTGAGGAAACTCAAATGCTATCAAAGACAAATTCTTATATTTTGTAAAGTTCAAATACATTAATGTCTTCTAAACCAGGGAAATTTATTTTGCTAGGCAGAATATCAAGTTTAAATTCATCCATTTATTAATGTATTAATTTCACTTATTAATCATATGCCCCCACTTGACAAGGAGTGTGCCCCAAACCCCCAAAGCAGTGTGTTCAATGCTGTACAAATAGTTAACTTCATCAAAGCTGAGACTTTCAACCATCATCTTTTCATGACAATTTACTAAGGAAATGGAAGATCCCAGAGGACGTCTTTAAGTGTTTGATTGAAATGCTAAGCAATAAGAAAAACAGGAAGAAGTTGATTTTATGAACTATTGAACAGACAAGAAGCCATTCATGAGCTGATGTGCTGGAAGTATTTCTATATGTGTGAATAATGCAAAGGCTTTGATTCAAAGGCCCATTGGCCTCATTATGCACAAGCTTCTGCCCTAGACAGAAGTCTCACAGAAGAGATTGGGAGCACATAATGGTGTGAACTCTTCAGGGTTCAGGGAAATGCTATGAAGGCTCTGTTTGGGGGGGGGGAAATGGGAGGAGAAAGATGGCCGAATAGGAACAGCTCCAATCGACAGCTCCCAGTGAGACCAATGCAGAAGCTGGGTGATTTCTGCATTTCCAACTGAGGCACCCAGTTCATCTCATTGGGACTGGTTAGACAGTGGGTACAGCCCACGAAGGGTGAGCAGAAGCAGGGTGGGGTGTCACCTCATCTGGGTACAAGGGGTTGGAGAACTCCCTCCCCTAGCCAAGGGAAGCCGTGACGGACTGTGCCGTGAGGGGTGGTGCAACCCAGCCCAGTCACTATACTTTTCCCACAGTCTTCACAACCTGCAGACCAGGAGATTCCCTCAGGTGCCTACACCACCAGGGCCCTGGGTTTCAAGCACAAAACTGGGTGGATGTTTGGGCAGACACCAAGCTAGCTGCAGGAGTTCTTTTTCGTACCCCAGTGGCCCCTGGAATGCCAGTAAGAGAGAACCATTCACTCCCCTGGGAAGGGGGCTGAAGTCAGGGAGTCAAGTGGTTTAGCTCAGCAGATCCCAACCCCATGGAGCCCAGCAAGCCAGGATCCACTGGCTTTACATTCTCACACCTAGCACAGCAGTCTGAGGTCAACGTGGGATATTCAAGCTTGGTAGGGGAGGGGAGTCCACCATTACCGAGGCTTAAGTAGGTGGTTTTCCCCTCACCATGTAAACAAAGCCACTGGGAAGTTCAAACTGGGTGGAGCCCATTACAACCTGGCAAAGCCACTGTAGCCAGGCTTTCTCTCTAGATTCCTCCTCTCTGGGCAGGGCATCTCTGAAAGAAAAGCAGCAGCCCCAGTCAAGGGCTTATAGATAAAATTCCCATCTCCCTGGGACAGAGCACTAGGGGGAAGGGGTAGCTGTGGGCAGACCTTCAGCAGACTTAAACCTTTCTGCCTGCTGTCTCTGAGAAGAGCAGCAGATCTCCCAGCAAAGCACTGGAGCTCTGCTAAGGAACAAACTGCCTCCTCAAATGGGTCCCTGACCCCCATGCCTCCTGATGGGGAGACACTTCCCAGCAGGGGTCAACAAACACCTCATACAGGAGAGCTCCAGGTGGCATCTGGTGGGTGCCCCTCTGGCACAAAGCTTCCAGAGGAAGGAGCAAGCAGCAATCTTTGCTGTTCTGCAGGCTCTGCTGGTGATACCCAGGCAAACAGGGTCTAGAGTGGACCTCCAGCAAACTCCAGCAGACGTACAGAAGAGGACCCTGACTGTTAGAAGGAAAACTAACAATCAGAAAACAATAACATCAACATCAACAAAAAGGATGACCACACAAAAACCCCAATCAAAGGTCACTAACATAAAAGATCAAAGGAAGATATATCCATGAAGATGAGGGAAAAAATTTTCAGCAAAAATGCTGAAAATTCCAAAAACCAGAATGTCGCTTCTCCTCCAAAGGATCACAGCTCCTTTGCCAGCAAGGGAACAAAACTGGATGGAGAATGAGTTTGACTGAAGTAGGCTTCAGAAGGTGGGTAATAACAGACTCCTCCAAGCTAAAGGAGCGTGTTCTAACCCAATGTAAGGAAGCTAAGAACATTGGCAAAAGGTTACAGGAACTGCTAACTAGAATAATCAGTTTAGAGAAGAACCTAAATGACTTGATGGAGCTGAAAAATACAGCAGGAGAACTTCATGAAGCATACACAAGTATAAATAGCTGAATCAATCAAGTGGAAGAAAGGATATCAGAGATTGAGGATCAACTTAATGAAATAATGCATGAAGACAAGATTAGAGAGAAAGGAATGAAAATAAATGACAAAGACTGAAAGAAATATAGGACTGTGTGAAAAGACAAAACCTACATGTGATTGGAGTACCGGAAAGAGATGGGGAGAATGGAACCGAGTTGGAAAACACATTTCAGGATATTATCCAGGAGAAATTCCCCAACCTAGCAAGACAGTTCAGCATTCAAATTCAGGAAATACAGAGAACACCACAAAGATACTCCATAAGAAGAGCAACCTCAAGACACATAATCATCAGATTCACCAAGGCTGAAATGAAGAAAGAAATGTTAAGGGCAGCCAGAGAGAAAGGTCAGGTTACCCACAAAGGGAAGCACATCAGACTAACAGTGAATCTCTCTGCAGAAACCCTACGTTCAGAAGAGAGTGGGGGCCAATATTCAACATTCTTTAAGAAAAGAATGTTTAACCCAGAATTTCATATCCAGCCAAACGAAGTTTCGTAAGTGAAGGAGAAATAAACTCCTTTACAGACAAGCAAATGCTGAGGGATTTTGTCATCACTAAGCCTGCCTTAAAAGAGCTCATGGAGGAAGCACTAAATATGGAAAGGGAAAACCAGTAACAGCCACTGCAAAACATACCAAAATGTAAAGACCACCAACACTATGAAGAAACTGCATCAACTAATGGGCAAAATAACCAACTAGCATCATAATGACAGGATCAGATTCACACATAACAATATTAATCTTAAATGTAAACAGGCTAAATGCCCCAATTAAAAGACACAGACTGGCAAATTGGATAAAGAGTCAAGACCCATCAGTGTGCTGTATTCAAGAGATCCATCTCATGTGAAAAGACACACATAGGCTCAAAATAAAGGGATTGGGGAAGATTTATCAAGCAAATGGAAGGTAAAAAGAAGCAGGAGTTGCAATCCTAGTCTCTGATAAAACAGATTTTAGACCAACAAAGATCAAAAAAGACAAAGAAGGCCATTACATAATGGTAAAGGGTTCAATTCAACAAGAAGAGCTAACTATCCTAAATATATATGCACCCAATACGGGAGCATCCATATTCATAAAGCAAGTCCTTAGAGACCTACAAAGAGACATAGACTCCAACACAATAATAGTGGGAGACTTTAACACCCCACTGTCAATATTAGACAGATCAACGAGACAGAAGGTTAACAAAGATATCCAGGACTTGAACTCAGCTCTGCACCAAGCAGAACTAATAGACATCTACAGAACTCTCCACCCCAAATCAACAGAATATACATTCTTCTCAGCACCACATCACACCTATTCTAAAATTGACCACATAATTAGAAGTAAAACACTCCTCAACAAATGTAAAATAACAGAAATCACAAAAAAATTGTCTCTAAGACCACAGTACAATCAAATTAGAACTCAGGATTAAGAAACTCACTCAACACTGCACAATTACATGGAAACTGAACAACCTGCTCCTGAATGACTACTGCCTAAATAAGGAAATGAAGACAGAAATAAAGATGTTCTTTAAAACCAATGAGAACAAAGACGCAATGTACCAGAATCTCTGGGACACATTTAAAGCACTGTGTAGAGGGAAATTTATAGCACTAAATGCCCACATGAGAAATCATAAAATATCTAAAATCAACACCCTAACATCATAATTAAAAGAACTAGAGAAGCAAGAGCAAACACACTCAAAAGCTAGTGGAAGACAAGAAATAACTAAGATCAACAGAACTAAACTAAACTAAACTAAGATCAACAGAACTAAAGAATAGTTGAAGTATTATAGTGTGATGTATAGTTTGAAGTCAAGTAGTGTGATGCCTCTGGTTTTTTCTTTTTGCTTAGGATTGTCTTGGCTATGCGGGCTGCTTTTTGGTTCCATATGAAACCAAAAAAGTGGAACTAAAGAAGACAGAGACACGACGAAACCTTCAAAAGCTCAGTGAATCCAGGAGCTGGTTTTTTGAAAAGATTAGCAAATAGATAGCTACCCAGACTAGTAAAGAAGAAAAGAGAGCAGAATCAAATAGACAAAATAAGAAATGATAAAGGGGATATCACCACTGACCCCACAGAAATGCAAACTAACATCAGAGGATACTATAAACACCTCTATGCAAATAAACGAGAAAATCTAGAAGAAATGGATACATTCCTGGACACATACACCCTCCCAAGACTAAACCAGGAAGAAGTAGAATCCCTGAATAGACCTATGACAAGTTCGGAAATTGAGACAGTAATTAATAGCCTACCAACCAAAAAAAGCCCAGGTAAAATTCACAGTGGAATTTTACCAGAGGCACAAAGAGGAGACAGTACCATTCCTTCTAAAACTGTTCCAAACAATAGAAAAAGAGGAATTCCTCCCTAACTCATTTTATGAGGCCAGCACCATCCTGATACCAAAACCTGGCAGAAATACAACCAAAATAGTAATTTTCAGGCCAATATCCCTGATGAACATTGATGCAAAAATCCTCAATAAAATACTGGCAAACCGAACCCAGCAGCACAATAAAAAGCTTATGTACCACAATCACTTTGGCTTCATCCCTGGGATGCAAGGTTGGTTCAACATGCACAAATCATTAAACATAATCCATCCTATAAATAGAACCAGTGACAAAAAACACATGATTATCTCATTAGATGCAGAAAAGGCCTTCCATGAAATTCAACAGTCCTTCATGCTAAAAACACTCAATAAACTAGGTATTGATAGAATGTATCTCAAAATAATAAGAGCTATTTATGACAAACACACAGCCAATATCATACTGAATGAGCAACAGCTGGATGCATTCCTTTTGAAAACCAGCACAGACAAGGATGCCCTCCTCTCACCACCCCTATTCAACATAATATTGGAAGTTTTGGCCAGGGCAATTAGCCAAGAGAAAGAAAGAAAGTGTATTGAAATAAGAAGAGTAAAAATCAAATTATCTCAGTTTGCAGATGACATGACTGTATAACTAGAAAACCCCATCATCTCAGCCCCAAAACTCCTTAATCTGATAAGCAACGTTTGCAAAGTCTCAGGATACAAAATCAATGTGCAAAAAGCACAAGCATTCCTATACACCAATAATAGACAAACAGAGAGTCAAATCATGAGTGAACTCTCATTCACAATTGCTACAACGAGAATAAAATACCCAGGAATCAAACTTACAAGGGATGTGAAGGATTTCTTCAGGGAGAATTACAGACCACTGCTCAAAGAAGTAAGAGAGGATGCAAACAAATGGAAAAACATTCCATGCTCATTGATAGGAATAATCGGTATCTTGAAAATGGCCATACTGCCCAAAGTAATTTATAGATTCAATGTTATCCTCATCAAGCTACCACTGACTTTCTTCACAGAACTAGAGAAAACTACTTTAAATTTCATATGGAACCAAAAAAGAGCCCGTATAGCTAAGACAAACCTAAGCAAAACGAAAAAACTGGAGGCATCACACTACCTGACTTCAAACTATACTACAAGACTTCAGTAACCAAAACAGAATGGTACTGATACCAAAACAGATATATAGACCAATGGAACAGAACAGAGTCCGCAAAAATAATGCCACACATCTACAACCATCTGACGTTTGACAATTCTGACAAAAACAAGCAAAGAGGAAAGGATTTCCTATTTAATAAATGATGTTAGGAAAACTGGCTAGCCATATGCAGAAAACTGAAACTGGATCCCTTCCTTACACCTTACACAAAAATTAACTCAAGATGGATTAAAGATTTAAACATAAGACCTAAAATCGTAAAAACCCTAAAATAAAACCTAGGCAATACCATTCAGGACAGAGGCATAGATGAAGGCTTCAGACTAAAACACCTAAAAGTATTGCAACAAAAGCCAAAATTGACAAATGGGATCCAATTAAATGAAACAGCTTCTGCACAGCAAAAGAAACTATCATCAGAGTGAATAGGCAACCTACACCAATAGGAGAACATTTTTCCAATCTATTTCTCTGACAAAGGTCTAATATCCAGAATCTACAAGGAACTGAAACAAACGTACAAGAAAAAAAAAAACAACCCCATCAAAAGTGGGCAAAGGATATGAATAGACACTTTTCAAAAGAAGACATTTATGCGGCCAACAAACATATGAAAGAAAGTTCACCATCCCTGGTCATTAGAGAAATGCAAATCAAAACCACAGTGAGATACCATCTCACACCAATTAGAATGGTAGTCTTTCAGAAGTCAGGAAACAACAGATGCTGGAGAGGATGTGGAGAGATAGGAGTGCTTTTATACTGTTGGAGGGAGTGTAAATTAGTTCAACCATTGTGGAAGACAGTGTGGCAATTCCTCAAGGATCTAGAAGCAGAAATACCATTTGGCCCTGCAATCCCATTACTGGGTATATACCCAAAGTATTATAAATCATTCTACTATAAAGACACATGCACAAGTATGTTTACTGNTTTTCCAATCTATTTCTCTGACAAAGGTCTAATATCCAGAATCTACAAGGAACTGAAACAAACGTACAAGAAAAAAAAAAACAACCCCATCAAAAGTGGGCAAAGGATATGAATAGACACTTTTCAAAAGAAGACATTTATGCGGCCAACAAACATATGAAAGAAAGTTCACCATCCCTGGTCATTAGAGAAATGCAAATCAAAACCACAGTGAGATACCATCTCACACCAATTAGAATGGTAGTCTTTCAGAAGTCAGGAAACAACAGATGCTGGAGAGGATGTGGAGAGATAGGAGTGCTTTTATACTGTTGGAGGGAGTGTAAATTAGTTCAACCATTGTGGAAGACAGTGTGGCAATTCCTCAAGGATCTAGAAGCAGAAATACCATTTGGCCCTGCAATCCCATTACTGGGTATATACCCAAAGTATTATAAATCATTCTACTATAAAGACACATGCACAAGTATGTTTACTGTAGCACTATTCACAATAGCAAAGACTTGGAACCAAACCAAATGCCCATCAATGATAGACTGGATTAAAAAAATGTGGTACATATACAACATGGAATACTATGCAGCCATAAAAAGAATGAGTTCATGTTATTTGCAAGGACATGGATGAAGCTGGAAACCATAATTCTCAGCAAACTAACACAAGAAACTAACACAGAAAACAAAACACCACATGTTCTCACTCTTAAGTGGGAGTTGAACAATGAGAACATACGGTCACAGGGAGGGGAACATCACACACTGGGGCCTGTCAGGGGGTGGAGGGCTTGGGGAGGGATAGCATTAGGAGAAATACCTAATGTAGATGATGGGTTGATGGGTGCAGCAAACCACCATGGCACATGTATACCTACGTAACAAACCTGCACCTTCTGCATATGTATCCCAGAACTTAAAGTATAATTTAAAATAACAATAATAATAATTTAAACTTTCACATAAAGAAAAATTCTGGTCAATTTTCTAGAAAAGGAAATCTGTATCATCCTTAAAACTTTGAAGATATATTTTGTAAATATGTTACCTTGTGGATAACTTTTCAAATTAAATGTGCATCTGCATTAAAGGCACAGAAACCAGCAAAAAATAAAGTAATTGAATTGAGTGCAAAGGAAAGGATATGATACAACTTTAACTCTAGGATCTTAGAAGATCTAGGTACTTCTTGAATTAATCTATCCTTTTCTGGCCAAGAAACTGACAACACCTGTAATTTGCTAACATGTATCCTAAAGAATTTGTTTACTTGTTGTCATAAAAAAAACCAAATTGACTGTATTACAAAGAGAATGTCCATAGCTCTTTTGAAATCTTCTCAAAAATTTTAATTTCTTATCTAATGCAAACATCAATAATGTTCTTATTTATGTTCAAACTTTATCCAGAGTAAATTGTACTTATTGTTTAAACAATTTGTGTTTAATAACCTTTGCTTTTTTCAGGAAGATTTTATCGTATTTTCTCATGAAAAGAGAGACATTTGTTATAGTTATCTTTTCTCACTTAAAACTCAAAATAGTACTTAGTCAAGTTGAGCACAGAAACATCCTATATTTTTCTGTAGTTTCTCTATCTGTATACAGTAAGTTGGTCAGTTTGTTGAAAAATTTAAGATAAGTTCTTCTCTGAACTTTGTTGTATTATTTCTACAGAAGGTCATGCTTAAAGTTTCTCTTTAAATACTTTTAAGAAAAGGTACCAGGTCCACAGGAGCCCAATATTCTGTTTACTGACAACCCTGATGCCAAACATTGCATATGTCAGACACTGTGAAGAAAGATCTGTGGCAAATATTCTAATTTACACGTACTACTCCAGGCACAGTGAACTTGAGGCTCCTGTTTAATGAATCAGATGCACTCACTCTGTAACTACTGTCCTGAGCACTGCTTTAGACCAAGGATTTTAGAAGCCATGTCTTCAATCCTTTGCACAAGCTAAGCATTTCCTTTGCATTTGCAGCAGAACAATAGACAGATGATCATTATCCACCCACAGGCTGAACATAGGAAGGGGGAATAGATGAAAATGCTTCATGATGGGCTTCTGCCCACATAGGTGTTTTCATATTTGGGAGTTTTTTTTCAGTTTAAAATGCATGTTAAGGACAAAGACATAAACAATCTTCCTTTAAACTCTGCTTGTCAAGGAGCACCTATTTCTGATACATAAAAAACAAAACAAACAAAACAGCTCCTGATGAGCCTATGTTGAAAACAAGCATAAATAGTGGTGATAAAAAGAAAAGAATGTAGATAATATGTGTTTGTTGGAAGCTGGCTGAAAGTGCAGATGAGTTGGAAGGCTGGAAAGAAGCGAAGACTGGTGATATTCATCGTTTAAAAAATGAGTAGTTTTAAGGCTGCATTCTGCAGGGAAAACAATAATTACACATTTAAGTCAGCCTGGAGGGACCTCTGAGATCGCTTCAGGCTTAATATTTCTACCTCTAACTCAACATTATACTCAATTAGTCTGCCTTTGTCCAAAATTAGAAAGAGATTTTAAAGGGCCTGATTCTTTCTTGCTATGAGGAACTTTCCCCTTGGAGAGTGCAGCACACACATTGCAAGATTAAACCTTCCTTTTTGTTTCTGCAGCCTAAGCTAATATAGCAGGACCTTGTAACGTCTTGCAGCAGAAAACTGATATAGTGAGATCAGGAAAGATAAATTATAATGACTGAAAAGGGCATTCACAGCCAATTCAAAGGGCTGGGTGAATTTTTTTTTTTTTTTTTCATGTAAGGGAATTTATCTAAAAGAGTCATGTCTGTTGAGTTCAATGCTAGTATGAACTAGGAAAAAAAATTAAAAAGCTTGAAGTTGGTAAAAATATTGGCAAATTCAAGCACAGCCAAGCTTAGAAGTCACTATCAGAATTCTTGAATGTCCCAAATGACTTAATTTCTCTAAACGTTGACCATTATGTACAAGTGCTTCTGTTAAAAGATACATATAAGTCTTACCATTTACCTTTCAAAGTGAGAAACTGAAATGCAGACTTTGCTATGGTTCTGTAGCCAGAGTCGGAATTCCAGGTTTGCAAAATTATAACCTTCAAGGTATCAAATATGTGGCTGCCACATGACATGAGCTCTGACATGTGAGTGGTGCTCAGTTTTTACAGCAGCAGGAAACAGAAGAATTCTGAGGATGCTCTTGACTGTTGCCTTCAATATTAATAAAAGGAAAACAGGTGAATTATATTGTTTCGTCCTTCTACCCTCATAAAGATAAGCTTTCTTTTTGCGAGTGTACCAGTCCTTGATTGCTTATTTTCTGTGTCTATTTGTCATCATTTCCTTTAACAGTCAATGCTAGACTTTCGGATAATTGAAATGTTTTGCCTTCCTTGTGTTATCTGGGTCTCCAGTTATCTGTGTCTGATATACATTAGATAATCAATTTGGTGCAAGGCAGATCAGCTTCAAAACTGGTACTTGGCCTGGGGAGGTTCTTGGCTTTGCTTAGGAAGGATTTCAAGAGAGAGCCAGTATTAGAAGAAAACAGCCTTGTTGAGGCAGTGGTGTTACAGATCCATGACTGGTCCTGCAGAGCAGAGCTACCCCACAGGTAGTGTGCTGAGAGCAGCAGCTCAGGGCAGTTCTGCTGTCATATTTATGCTCACCTTTAACTACATGCAAATTAAGGGTCAGGTTATTCCGAAATGTATCAAAAAAGGGGAGTAACTTCCTGGTTTTTGTCATGGAAAGGGGATGTAACTTCTGGGTGTTGCCATGACATGGTAAACTGTCATGGCGTTGGTTGGCATGTCTTATGAAGAGGCATTTTAGTGCCTCTTCTCTGTTCCAGCCAGTCTTCAGTCTGATCTAGAGTCGAGTCCTGCATCTACTTCAAATAGATGTTAACTCCTTTTCTCATTTTTGTCTGATGGTGAGGTTTCTAAGTAAAGGGAAGGGACTTTGCTGAAAATGGTGACAAAGTCCCTCCCAGGGCAGGTTGGAGACTAAGAAATACACTCCAAAAGGTATGTAAAATCTCCGAGTAAGGTGCAATTGCTGTAGAAGGATCCCTGACCACTGAAGCATAAGGTGTCCTACCTTCTCTTGTATTGAGAGTGTGGGCCTCAATTCAAATTTCAAATTTCAAACACTGAATAAAGTTAAAATAGTTGTCAAACTGCTGACATTTTCTCCAAATGTAACAAAGAATGTGAATGTGGTGAGTAACAGGATATCGATGTTCAAAATCTATGTTTCTCATCTAAAAAATCATGTTTGAAACTCATATTTTAGTTTCCAAGGAGGAAAATTCCAGAAAGTTTAGGCATATTAATATTTATGAGTTAAAGAGAATAAAACTTATTTCAGGAAATGCAAGATGTTAACAGTATGAAAAATTTTCATGCAGACATTTGGAAGACGCTAGGAAGAGAAGTTTTTTTTTTTAATAAAGAGAATAAGGTTTTTTTTTCTTGTTTTCTTCAATGAAATTAAGAAAAAAACAATACCACACCATAGTGATCATATTATTAGTGGTAAGAAGAGGAAATAAGTTGATAATGACTAGTAAAGTGCATTTGGAACAGACCGGAATAGTTCTAATAGCTAAAAAGTCTCATCCAAGAATTTCATTTAATTTAAACCTTTAAATAACTATTCAATAAGAATAAATATTAACAAGGCTATATCAGAAAGATGCATAGCTTTCCTGGCTCTGTATGTACCTGACAAAAATTATGAAAGGCAGAACATTAAAAGAATTATAAAAAGAAATATATAAATCCACAATCATTGTGTATATATTTAACATAACCTCCTCAGAAACTGATAGGCCAAATAAAGCAAAAAGCAAAACCAAAGAACACATGTGGAAAATTAACAAAAATCGAACACACTATATTCTTCAAGACATATCTCAAAACAATTAAGACATCTACATTATATCTTCCACACTCCTTAATGGTAATTATTTGGAATAATTGTAAATGAAAACTGAAAAAATAACCAAATCATCCTATATGTTGGTAATATAAAAGCACACTTCTAAATTCTTATTGTATCAAAGACAAAATGATAATGGAATATTAAAAATTATAAAAATGTGATTTCCACCATGACTTAGTAGATGTATTATTCATCTATTTCACACTCACAGAGGTGGAATTTAACAACCATGCTTCAGTTCTTTGCCCAAGGATGTACTAAGTGAATGCCAGAACCAGAAATTAAAGTCCAATCTTCTGATTCAAGAAACTGTCTTCTTTTTGATGCTTTTATAACCCTGCCCATAAAATAAGTAGTGTTATCAATAATACTAACAAATACTTTGTTTTACCTAATGAAGTTAATATTCATAAACTTCATGGAATATCTTAAGATTTGCTTGGTTCATCGTAGCAAATATACATGGGCCCTTAAATAATCTACCTGCTGTCACCTTTGAATTAGGAGGAGGTTGTGTTAATGTGTATGGTGAGGAAGTGTAGGTGGTAAGGACTGGACATTGTGATGATTCACATTTATGCTCGTGAGTAATAACAATCATTATTCCAAATAAGCCACATTCCTTGGTAAGATTCTTCGTTACACAAAAATATGACTGATTTTGTGCAAGTGTGGTTAAATCTGATTTCAAACATATTATGGAATAGTCACATGTTTCTCTTCTAGACCTGCTTCCTTTTGGTCTCACCCTGTCTTTTGGCTTTGGATGTACCCGAATGCCAAGGAACCCGTCTTCTTTCTACTGCAACCTCTGTCCTAAACTGTAGACTCAGACGTCAGCCCCACCGCCTGCCCCGCTCCCATTTGGATGCCTGACAGACATCTCAAAATCGACAGGTCCAAACTGAACTCTCAGATCTCCAACTCACCCCCGTCCAAACCTCTTCTATCCCCTCTCCTTCAGCAGATGGCCATGGTCTTTCAAGCTGCTCAGACCAAAAAGCTTGAAGTCATCCTTGACTCTTATCTATTCCTTGTGTCCCACAGCCAGGAAGTGAGGAAATCTGGTTTGCTCAACCTTCCTATATCTTCAGAATCTGACCCCTTGTCACCATGCCACAGCTCTGACTCAGTCTGAGCCATCATCTCTCCTGCCTGCACATCTGCAATGCTTTCCAGCCGGTTGTCCTGCTTCCATGCTGAACTCTCGGCAGTCAAGGTCTTTCCAAGTCTCTCTGTGGAAGCTGAAGTCCTTAAGAAGATGTAATAGTTCATTCTCACATTGCTAATAAAGACATACCTGAGACTGGATAATTTATCAAGGAAAGAGGTTTAATTGGCTCAAGTTCAGCATGGCTGGGGAGGACTCACAGTCATAGCGGAAGGTGAAGGAGGAGCAAAAGCACATCTTACATGGTGGCAGGCAAGAGTGTGTGTGCAGGGTAACTGCTCTTTATAAAACCACCCAATCTTGTGAGACTTATTCACCATCATGAGAACAGTATGGGAAAACCCACCCTTATGGTTCAATTACCTCCCACCAAGTCCCTTCCATAACATGTGGGGATTATGGAAACCACAGTTCAAGATAAAATCTGAGTGGTGACACAGTCAAACCATACCAGATGACCCTCAGCAGGCCACGCAATATGCCCCCATTTCAGCCCCTGACTGTGTCTCCCACCCACAGTAGACCATGCACCGGCCCCTGGTGATCCTGGACCTTACCTGACATGGTACTCCCACCTTGAATATAGCAATGTAGGCAGCAGTCTACCCAGCCCTCCCAGGCTCTCCTGGGAAACCTAACTTGGGCCTACTTTTAATTTTTCTTCATTTCACAGTCCATCATATGTTAATATTTATTGAGTCATCTTGCTTATTGTTTACTTTCTATCTCCTTCTTCAGAAAGACGAAAGACATTATTTAATGTTAAAAAATGTGCTATCTGCTAATTGGTAATATTGGCCTAAGCCCTGTGCAAGTACATCAGCTTTTAGCAGGAACCAAACGACTCCCCACATATGAATTTCAGTCTTTACAATCAATGTGCTTCATGTTCCTGAGTCTATGGTAGAGCTTGCCTTATTCATGTCGTGAGCAACACACTTGATGAAATAACATAATAGAAATGCTTCTTTCATTCAGTGCAATGATTAACATGTCAGGTATCATTTTAATTTTATTAATAAAATAGTTCACAGTAGCATTTCTTTTAAACTAACTTAATAGAAACAATTATTTTTTATCTGTTTTCACAGTGAGGCTTTAATAGAAGATATTCTACAAATACATTAATTTATGCCTAATTTGTTTAAACAAAAAAAACCCACACAATATTTTTTACAAATTAATTATTAGATGTAGGGCTGTAACTTAATTTCTGAAGCCTCTTGGAGGGAATGGCATTACTACACTAAATGTCACATCAGTAGACACAATGTGGGATGAGGTATACACAGATGGAATCACAATAGGAGGCTCGAAAGAAGTAGGAAGAGACAGCTATATATCTTCTGTGCTTCTTTTTAAATATCTATTTTTCATTTCAGAGTTTCTCATTCCCTTAGGTGCAGTATGAACTTAAAAGCAACCTAGATTCTTCATAGGACTTTTAGAGTATATGATAGATCAATAATTTGTTGGTTTGTTTATGAAATATGCCAACTTACTAGGACAGAGTCATTTTTAAGAGGAAGCCAAGATCAATATATATGTGCATAGATTTATGGGTGTTTTTGTTACAATCAGAATAAGTCCGTTTAAAGAACTCTAAATGGCAAGGCTGGCTGTTTTTACTGTGATCTATTGGCTCATGGGTGCCACTTTAATTCCAGAGACTAAAAATATCACATCTGAGACTTTTATTCTGATAAACTCTCCTTGAATGTAACTAATTTTAACAGTCAGATTTTTAAATTGCAGACAAATAACAACCCAGCTGTAACTTAACAGCATAATCTCTAGAATTTGCTCCCTTTCTTAGGAGTACCAAATAATTGTACCTGCCAGTGGATTTTAGAGTTATAGCCTTCTGAATTTTTATACTGCATTTTTTCCTTTACAGAATTAAAGAAAGGAAGCAGAATTATGGACTTAAACATGTGTTATGGCTTAACTATCGAACCACACCTGTGTTCCCACATGACCCAGCTGTGATACCTTTCTTTGTGTAGCTAGTTGGATCTCATCCACGCCACTCTGGACAATCTAGCTTGGGCAAAGACAGAAGACACAAGTAAACGTCCTCATTTGGTTTATTAATTTCAGTGATACTTTCATTCTGTTGGTCTACTGAGCATAACCAGCTGGTCTATTGACATTGCACAATTAGCCCAAAGAGATGGGTTGGCTTCAGGTAGTCCAACTAAATAGAAGGGATGAGAAACATCGTGACATGGCAGCAGCATCTTTCTAAAGCTCTCATGGACATAACTTTAAGATGAGGTATGGGGCAGCTTAATACTCTCCAGCTACGGGGACGGGAGTGTGGTAGTTATCTCCATCTTACATTTCAGTTGTTATCATTCTCATCACACACTCCCCATGGTGCGGCTCACTTTAATGGTGAATGTAATAAACTTCTCTCATCCTTTCCCATCCTCAACTGCATGTAGGTTTCTGACTAGAAAGGTAAACACAGTATCATCTAACTTTTAAAGTGTTAATCACTAATCAAAGGATAAAGACTGTTGTCTTAAATCCTAAAACTATTAAAATGAATTAAAATTGTGCAAGCATATGGGGAAGATGAGATCAAGGTTATCTTAGCCACAATCTCTTATTTGACAAATAAGAAATTAAATTTATTTTTTTTCCCATTCATAGTGTTTGATAAGAGAATGATTCCAATTACATCACCCCTAGGTAAACAGATTTTCTTCCTTTTAGGGATCTGTGAGGAGAGACATTTAGAGTCTCCTCTCCTTGGCTCTTGACCTGAGCCTCTACTGTGCCATTGAGTTGGAGGGTGAAATCTGGAATCGCATACTCAAACACCTGCACTGTTCTTCCAAAAACAACCAAGTTGAAACAGTAAACGACTCATCTGGTATCTCTTAAGCTAAGGTGCAAAGGTGCATCAGTGAATACATTCGGTTGCATATGTACCTAAACAGTGTATTTCCAGCTTCCTCCTAATCTGATCCCAACTCACCTATCCCTCCTCTGCATCTCTTCCTGCTTCCCACCTGCATGGTCTCCTTCCCTTAGCCTACATGTGTCACTGCTCCTGATCATGTGTGTCATTGCTAAGTCCCTGGGACTTTGCCCAGTGTCTGTCTTCCCTAACTGCTGTGGTTAACATCAGTCCCAGCTTTTTAAAGCACCCGTGACACAGATTTTAGTGCATACTATCATGAGCTATTACATGCTGCCTTGCGCCATTCATTAAATGCTTTATATTTTCATTCCTCCACCAGATTGAAAGTCCTTTAATGGAAGAGCTCTATCCTGAGGATTCGGTCGAGAGTCAATCATGTGGGAGAGAACTGGTTGCTTTATTAAGAAATTTTGCTAGGTGCATCAGAAAAAATGACTCTGAAGGGGAAATAAAGATTACAGTAAAATAGTCACCCCAGGAACATCACAGAGACTTTGGACAAGAGGAGGAGGAGAAGAATACATGGGTGGCAAGGAAAGGAAGGAGAGATTAGGAACATTAGAAGAACGTAGAGAATGTCTTATAATGATTCGTAGATATCTAACAGTCATGTTAGTAAATATTTAGCAATATATAAAATTGTAATAACTATGTCAAATAAGCAAGGGTAGAATTGCATGCCATTACCATAAGGTTGACCCCTTGGGGAGTGCTTTGAGGGAAATGTTTACTATTTTGGGTCTCTTTTTCTTGCACCAAAGCTCAGCTCCACTGTAATTTCTAAGGAGAAACAAAATGAGAGTCAGAAGTTACAGTGTGGACTGTTTTCTGCTCCAGATCAAGCCTTGGTGTGGGGAACACCGATGGACGAGAGTTCCAGGCTTTGTACCATTCCACTCCCCACTCTGGATGTGCACTCATCTGGCTATCGGACGCGGGAAGCATTGTCAAGAGATGAGGGCCTCCATTCATGCTCCTTGGTCCTCTCCCAGGAAGGAAATCTCCTGGATGTTATCTAATTTCTCCAAGTCAGTTTTCTCATAGGTCACATAGGGATGATGATAGCATCCAGCTCATTGAGACACTGCAAATACTAAATGCATCGGGCCTGTATTGTAAGGCATCCATGCTAATACCTATGGGCCCTAGTTGCAAGGAATATAAAGGCAGTGTTATTACATGGTGCTAAGGAATCGAGGCTGTCTTCAGAGAAATGGGCCATGATGAAAAGGTCTCTAGTAGGGGAGGTGGTGCAGAGATAACAGGTCCGGTGGTGCAGACTGGAGGACTTATCCCTGGACAGAAACAGGAGCCACCACAGCAATCACAGCAGCAGCTTGCAGTCACAGCTCTGCACTTGCCAGGCTCTTATAAGCAGTCAGTGTTTTCTGGATTACTTCATTTAATCTTCCAAATGAGGTTAAGTCCCACTGTTCTGCCATTGAACTGATAAAACCACTACCTCAGGTCACCCAGAATTAGGAGAGCTTATATCTGAACCCCAGCATGCTGATCCTTGATCCACACTAAACTGTTCTTTCTCTATTTTATATTATTTTAAATAACTGAAATGATGTCTACGTATTTGGGTGACAAAAGGACAGATCCAGCTCCACAGAGTGAACCTCTGCAATTCAGCACTCTCAACAGATGTTGGCTGAGGTTCTAAGGTTGAAAAACAATGTCAAACGCAGGGCCTGTGCTTAGAACACACACGGGTCAGAAGCTGGGGAGTCCATCCTTTCATCTATTAGGAGGGCAAGAAAGAATTTTCTGAGCACCTGCACGACTGCAGACCAGTGCAGAGATGCCGCTTCCTCATTGCCCTCAGCAGACAGGTTGGTAAATGTCTGCACCTCTCATGTACTTCCCCCTAACAACACTGATTTTGGAAATAATGCTGAGTTCAAATAAACTCCTCGTTTTGTTGATGTTTATTTAAAACTGTATGTAGATAGCCAGGACAACACGGCTAGGAATGTGTGTTCAGTAGATTAGCATGAATAAAATTCAATAGATTGTTTTCTTTTAATATGTATCTTAGAAAAACAGTCAATAAATTTCTTCAACATTCTTAAAGGCAGCTATGGCCTTACTCTTTATTCCTAAGTCATATGTAAGAAATCACTGTTTTTATCATATTTCAGTACAATATTCTGAAACTGGGGTTGGAGCTGGGGTCAAGGAGCTCCCCACTCTTTGGCTGGTAAGTTAGGTCATCCGTGACTGGGAATGAAGACTCCAGAGGTCGGCACACCTCTCACCCGTGACTTCAGGCAGAAGACTACTCCTTGGCTATTTTTAGGCATTCCAAATACAGCATTTGTCCATTTCACTGTTCACGTGGCTACTATGCAAATGATGAAAATATTTCCACATGCATACACTGAGGTATGATCAATTGTGGGTGACTATAAAGTAGTAATAAAATCATCCTTTTAAATAACTGAAATGGCAATTCACCATTAAGCCTGTTATTCACACCAGCAACATTTTAGTGATTCAGAAATAAGGAAAATGGGTAAAGTGTTTATATTTTGCAGTTCCAAACTACTTGTATCTTTTAGAACAACAACAGCAACACACTCTCGGTCTCTCAATGTAGACACACACATACATACATAGACACACACATCCCTATATGCGCATATATAGATGTGTCTGTATGCAAGCAACAATAAAAATATACTTTTAGCATTTTATGCAAATTTTCTAATTTTGAGAATATTTGGCACACCAAGAAAGAGGCCAGTTGGAATATTCTGGCTCTTAAGGGTCACAGGAGAGAGGAAAAGAGAAGGGGAAAAGGACAATGCAGTTGTAGGGTCCAGGTCCAGGCCCAGTATGAGCTTGGAGATGCCACAACGATGGAGAAGTGCAGGACAAAGCATTAGAAATAGACACGAAGGTTCTGCTCACCTGTTTCAGGACAGTAGGGAGATCACCCTGGCACCACGGGCATGTTCATCACTGCCAAACCAGACAGCAGACCATCCATTAATGATGCAGAAGAATGATCCCTGTAGGGACGGGGGTCACTGAAGCGAAGCATCGGCACCAGAAACATCCATGTGTTCGCATGTGCCTTATGCCGAGTTCGTATTACTGAGCAATGTCTAGAATTCCCAGGGGTTCACGTAAAGGTCAAAAGTTTGGAAACCTATTATTTATAGTAATGCCCTTTTAAAGCATTCTCTAGGAAGTAACTATGAGCTTTCTGTAATTCAAATTCTACAGAAGTATATAGAGTCCTCTCCTCTTTAGACTCTAGCCAAGGGCTCTATAATGTAAACTTAAGAGCACTTCCTGTTTGTATTAAAACAACAATACCAGAGAGCTGTATGGCTCCCAGTTAGAAAGTGTCTCTCAGGTGTTGACGCTTCATGAAGTACAATGATGGTTCTGAGGAGGGTGCAAGTGATTTTGGATTAAATGACCCTAAGGCGTGACTTGTAAAGATGACACGTGGTCAAAGACAAGTGGTAAGGGGGAGAGAGCGAATCCTAAAAAAGAGACAAGCCTCATTTACACTTTATTCATAAACTTTATTTTAGAACACTTTTAGGTTTACAGAAAAGTTATGCAGTACAGAGAGTTCCTATATACCCCGCACCCAGTTTGCCTATTATTAACAGCTTGTATTAACATAGTACATTTGTTAAAAGCAATGGACCAGTATTGGCACGTTATGTTATCTAACATCCTATTTCTGTTCCAGCATGCCATTCAAGATACCCCATCCCATCTACTTGTGGCTCCTTAAGCTCCTTTTGAGTTTGAAAGCTCGAGGCATTCCCTGTCTTTAATGACCCTGGCAGTTTTGAGGGGCATTGATTAGATGTTTTATACAGCATTCTTCAACTGGGGTTTGTCTGATGTTTTTCTCATGATTAGGCTTGGGTGATGTGTTTTTAGGAAGAAGGGCACAGAGGTTAAGTGTCATTTTCCTCACAACATAGCAAGTGTATTGTATTGTGCTACATCAAAATAAATACCCCAAAACACATTTTCAACTCCCAGTTCCCAGAACCTGTAAATGTGACTGTACTTGAAATAGGTTATTTGCAGGTTTAACTGCATTAGAGATCTTGAGATGAGATCATCCTGGATTTAGAGTAGACCCAAAACCCAAGGACTTGTGTCCTTGCAAGAGAAAGTTGATGGAGATTTGAACACAGAAACACATGGGGAATAAGGCCATGGAAAGATGGAGACATAGACTGGAGCAATGCAGCCCCAAGCCAAGGAAGCCCAGGGCACCAGAAGCTGAAAGAGGCAAGGGAGGGCCCTCCCATGGAGCCTTCAGGGGCAGTGTGGCCCAGCTGACACCTTCGTTCCAGACCTTTGGCCTCTGAACTACGAGAGAATAAATTTCCTTTGTTTTAAGCAACCCAATTTATGGTAATTTGTTACACTAGCCCTTGGCGATGGAACAGGCATTTACTATCCACATGACTTCACCACTGATGTGAACCTTGATCACCTAGGGGAGGTGGGATTGTCAGATCTCTCCACTGTTATTCTGTGACTATTGCATGGTCACAATGATGCGTAGTAACTAACCTTACTATGCATGGTCACAGTTCGCACTCGAGGAATGGGAACTATGCACCACCTCCTTGCAGATACCTTAGATACATCTATGTTTGGGATCCTTTTGGAATTCTTCTTTATGGGAAACCTGTCTCCTCTTCACCTTATTTACTTATTTAATCATTTATTTATGACACTATAGACTCATGGATATTTATGTTTTGGATTTTAATCCAATACTACATTATTCTTTTTGTTGGTAACTTGTGCCAGATTTGGTCATTGGGAATTCTATCAGTTGATTCTTGCATTTCTTTGAAATAATCTCATTATTGCAGGATTTTTTGTTGTTGTTTTGTTTTGTTGTTGCTGTTGTTTGTTGTTTTTGTGTGTGTGTGGATTTGCCTTGTATTTTTTTGTTTTGTAAACACTTTCTGAATTTCTAGCAAATGGTGCTCCAGGCTCATCTTGCGAGTTTGCTGCTTCTGAATTGGAACCACCCATTTCTCCAGGAGTCCTCCTTCCCTTTCTTGGAGAACACCATCAGATGTAAAGAGCTGGATGCTAGCTGGGCTCTTGCTAGTGCGTTGAGTTTGCTTTTTGATTTGCTATATACTACCTATTTGCCCTTGAATATGCTACTTAGCCTCTCTGTTTCATTTTATTTAACTTTTAATGAGGGTTATAAAACACCAAAACTAATTCCTAACCAATCTTGATTTTATGAACTATCAAAATTAACACCTATCTTCCATTTGCCCTTTAAACCGTCTGACTAGTGACTACACAAAGGAAAGATCTGATGAAGTGAAGTCACTTAAAAATCCTAGAAAATGAGATATTTGAGCCACTCACAGGGAGAAAGCAAAGTGTAAACGCTGGAAGTGTTCAACATTCAAATTACTTTGCATATTATCTGTAAGATTTCACCATCTTTCTGGAAGCACAAGCACAGAAATTGTGAACTGAGCCTTTTGTGTACATTTTTTCAAGAAGGAGAACTTGGAAATCACAACAGCAACAGACCCATATTCAAACAAGTTGATTCTGCCCTTTTTGAAAGATTGATAAATAAATGTACACATTTTATTTAACTGGTGAGTCATGAGGGGCTTCAGCCAGTGGCTGATTACCAGCAGGTCTAGAATATTTTTGTATTTTAATAGCTCCCATGCTGTCTTGGTGTATACTGGCTAACTGTACCCCCAGCATGGGAGTCTGAGGTTAACAATTTCATGCCATAACTGACTCTTCAGTAACCAATTGGTTAACCTGCCAAGAGGGCTTTACCACGATGATTTCCTGAGGCTGGTGTAGGACAACTGCTGGCAGGCAGAGTCTTTCCACATTCTGGTCTGTGAAACCATCACTGCCATTGTCTCCTCCTTGTCAGCATTAGCCTTGACTCCAGGATGACTTGACTCTGCCCAACCAGAGATATTCTTTGGCAAAGGTTTTGGCTGCATTCTAACTGTGTCTGTAAATTGAAAGTGCAGAGATTTTGGTGAGACATTATGAAGATCAGCACCATCAGTGCAATCCCTAATCTCCTTACGTCTAGTTTTCTCATCTGTATGAAGGGAAGTATAATTCTTAATGTATATGGCAAAAATTAAAACAAGAAGTCAATGCTATGAGATGTTTGTAAGGAGCATTCAATAAATGTATCTATTGCCAGCTGCATTTTATATAGACAAAGATGTAAAGAGTGGGCAAGGCAGGCAGGCAGAGAGAAGACTGAGAGGCAGCATGGGGGCACTTCAGACAGAAGGATGCCTATGGTGCTGTGGGAGCAAAATGAAAACATTATATAATTACTTTCCATCTGCCAGGAATTGCTCTAAATGCTTTCCAGGTGGTTCTCACTTGCTCCTCAGCTAGCGCATTAAAGACTTCTCACTTCACAGGATAAAAACTGGGGTACAGAGAGGGCTGCCCTTTGTCCACACTCCATCACTTCTCCAATCCAGATGCTGGCTCCAGGCCCACTTTGAGTGCTGCTGTCTTATCCTGGAGGACTGTGTATGAAAACAGGAGCTCTTGGAAGCACAGTCTTTGTTCGGAGAGCAGTTAGTTAATCAAAGGATGAGGGAAGTCTAATTGGGGAGACAGCATGACTACTGCAAAGGTTTGGTGCCCCACATGGCCAGGGACTCTCCAGCAGGGGTGATTGCCTTTGAGGGCTTTTTGGGGGAGGGATGGGTGTGTACCTGGAAGACACATACAGTGACTGGTTATTAAACGCTAATGAATCCGTGCACATTTTACCAAATGCCTTCTTTTCTGGTGAAAATAATATATGGTTCTCCTGAACTCTCAGGGGAGTGGAAGGAGAAGGGCCAGTTGGCACACGATGAGCATGCACGTCTTTTATTCTAAAAAATATTAAGAGACCTGAAAATATGAGCAATATAGATGGTAAGGAGGCAGAAAAAAAAAAAAAAAAAAAGATGTCTGTTAGACCAGGAGTCCCCAACCCCTGGGTCACGGACTGGTACTGGTCCATGGCCCGTTAGGAACTGGGCCACACAGCAGGGGGTAAGGGAACAAAGCTTCACCTGTGTTTACAGCTGCTTCCCATCACTCGCATTACTGCCTGAGCTCCACCTCCTGTCAGATCAGCAGCGGCATCAGATTCTCATAGTTCTTCACAATTCCACTGTGAACTGTGCAGGTGAGGGATTTAGGTTGTGTGCTCCATATGATAATCTAATGCCTGATGATCTGAGGTGAACAGCTTCATCTTGAAACCATCCCCCTCAACACCCTGTCCATGGAAAAACTGTCTTCCATAAAGCAATACACTAGTGCTAAAAAGTTGGCGACTGTTGTATGCCAATAGCAACTATATTAGTTTGCTAGAACTGTGGCAACAGAATACAACAAACTAGATTTTTTAAACAAAACAAAAATTTGCTAGGCGTTGTAAGATGCCTGTAGTTCCAGCTATTTAGGAGGTTAAAGCAGGAGGATTGCTTGAGCCCAGGAGTTTGAGTCTAGGGTGAGCAACATAGTGAGACCCTTGTCTCCAAAAAAAAAATCAAAACAACAGAAAAAAAAAAAAACACCTGATAGCTTTGGAGGCCAGAAGTCGAAGATCCATGGGTTGACAGAGCTAATTCTTTCTGAGACTGGAAAGGAGATGCTGTTCCAGGCTTCTCTCATAGCTTCTACAGTTTGATGGCAATATTCAGCATCCTTGGACTTGTAGAAATTTCACCCCAATTTCCACCTTCAACTTCATATGGTGTGCTCTCCATGTTCATATCTGTCTCCAAATTTTCCCTTTTGTAAGGCTATCAGTCATAGTGATTAGTAGATTACCTCTTTAAGGACCCACCCTCCAAAGAAGATCAAGCTTGGAGGTACTAAATGCTAGGACTTCAAGATATATTTGGGGCAGGTTGGAGGGACACAATTAAACCCATCACAATGAGAGTCGTTAAAACCATGTACTAAGTATAAATTATAACAGTAGGATAGTCCTTCATGTTTATTTGAAGCATGTGAAAATTATTCACAAAAAAATTCTCATGTTAGTGGTTTCAACTTCAGTTAATTTTTTTTTTTTTTTTTCTGAGACGGAGTCTCGCTCTGTCACCCAGGCTGGAGTGCAGTGGCGCGATCTCGGCTCACTGCAAGCTCCGCCTCCCAGGTTCACGCCATTCTCCTGCCTCAGCCTCCCGAGTAGTTGGGACCACAGGCACCCACCACCACGCCCAGCTAATTTTTTGTATTTTTAGTAAAGACGGGGTTTCACTGTGTTAGCCAAGATGGTCTTGATCTCCTGACCTCGTGATCCACCCACCTCGGCCTCCCAAAGTGCTGGGATTACAGGAGTGAGCCACCGCGCCCAGGTTAGTTACATATTTTTAAATGTTATTTATCTCTTACAGGCTGTTACAAAATCATCCAAATATCTTTATTTTATATTAATCAAAGAATAACAGCACTTAAATTTGTCTTCACTCTGAATGTGCTACAGCATTTCGGAATTGTTTGTACAGACTTTTTAATCATGAGAATTGAATATATTTTTGGTGTGACATTGTTAATGTACACAAAAAATAAAGTTGTATCTAAAATGCATTTTACTTCAGTTGGAAGTGGAAGGAAATAAGATTATTCTTTGAGATAATCATTGTGGTTCTTGTCTTTGGTTCTGTTTATATGCTGGATTACGTTTATTGATTTGCGAATGTTGAACCTGCCTTGGCATCCAGGATGGAAGCCCACTGATCATGGTGGATAAGCTTTTTGATGTGCTGCTGAATCCGGTTTCCAGTATTTTATTGAGATTTTTGCATCGTGTTCCTTCAGGGATATTGCGTCTAAAATTCTCTTTTTTTGTTGTTTCTCGCCAGCTTTGGTATCAGATGATGTTGCTCATCAGAAAGTGGCAAAGGATATGAACAGACATTTCTCAAAAGAAGACCATTCATACAGCCAACAGACACATGAAAAAATGCTCATCTCACTGGCCATTCAGAGAAATGCAAATCAAAACCACAATGGATACCATCTCACACCAGTTAGAATGGCAATCATTTAGGGAAGTCAGGAAACAACAGGTCTGGAAAGGATGTGGAGAAATAGGAACACTTTTACACTGTGGTGGGATTGTAACTAGTTCAACCATTATGGAAAACAGTATGGCAATTCCTCAAGGATCTAGAACTAGATGTACCATATGACCCAGCCATCCCACTACTGGGTATATATACCCAAAGGATTATAAATTATTCTTACTACAAAGACACAGCACACGTATGTTTATTGTGGCACTAATTCACAATAGCAAAGACTTGGGAATCAAACCCAAATGGTACATCTGTGGACAGACTGTGATTACGAAAACGTGGCACATACACATCCATGGAATCATTATGCAGCCATAAAAGATGAGTTTGCATCCTTTGTAGGGACATGGATGCAGCTGGAAACCATCATTCTTAGCAAGCTATCCACAAGAACAGAAAACCAAACCACCGCATGTTCTCACTCATAGGTGGAACTGAACAATGAGATCACTTGGACTCGGGAAGGGGAACATCACACACTGGGGCCTATCCATGGGGAGGGGGGAGGGGGGAGGATTGCATTGGGGATTATACATGATATAATGATGAATTGATGGGTGCTGACAAGTTGATGGGTGCAGCACACCAACATGGCACAAGTATACATATGTAACAAACCTGCACGTTATGCAACATGTACCCTTAGACTTAAAGTATAATAAAAATAAATAAATAAATAAATAAATAAATAAAGATTTATTCTTATGTCAAATTAATTTTTCACAGCTCTTCAAAATAAGGTTCTAAGTTAAATCATGTTTATTTTAGATAACTTAAAATCATCATTTTTGCTTAACACATTCATGAGAAGCAAAAGTCTATTTTATAGGCCAGAAGAACAAAGGAACATTGTAAAAATAAACTTTTAAAAATGGATCTATTTCTCCCCCAAAGAGAAACTATTCTAAATCCACCAATGGGTATCATTTAGAGCAACTGTTTCCAAATTGTTCTGGGATGTGTGCGGGTCCCTGAGGTCCCTCCAGGTGACCCGCAGGCTAATCTCATGTAGTATTGATGCTTCTAATATGAAAATGTCTATATTTTAGTTTCCAGAATGGATGGTTTATGAATAATGTATAATATTTAATAAAACCAGACATTGCCTCATTAATGTCTCATCAAAAGTAGAATGGATCTTTCCCTTATATCTGGCATTTTTGGGTCATGTACTAGACACAAGTGTGTGTGGATATACATTATTTCGCCCTACTAAACACAGTTACATTCCAGAGAATCTGATAATTAATTTTTAGAAGTTGTAATCACTAACCAGATTTAACTCAAAATAAAAATTCCATGCAGTTATTAATTTATTTAGTTTGCAGTATTTTGTTTGCTTAAAATCGTTATGAGAAAAGTGAAGTCCAGATTCCAGAAAAAGGATTTCTCTGAAGAGCACACAGTACATTAGGATGAAGTTCCAGGGTTGCTGTTTAATGCATATTTTAAAAATTGAACTGTTTGAGGATAATCACAATATTTGTTTTGAGGATGCTGATTATTTGGCATGAGAAAATTATACTGGGAAAAAAAACTCCATTGCTCTGTGACACTGAGGTATCGGTCTACACTCAGATCTCAGATTACCTAAAAAATGAATGATTCCCATTAGTTACTCAGTTTGTTATCTGGTCAATTATTTGCTTTCCCAACAATTACAAATGCTACAGTGAATTCATAACTGCTCTAAGTGATGATAGTAAATAATTAGTTTTATCTAATCTTGGCAGTGTATTCCTGCAGAATCTGCATCAATCTTAATATTTTGTCACTGACTTTTAAAAATCGTGCTCACTTAGCCTTTTCCCAAGCTGGTATATATATCATTTTACATCTAAATATGTCTTGCATTTTACATGAAAACTTATACGCTTTAGTCATTTTGAACTCTCCTTCTCTTTCTTTTTTCCTCTCTGTTGTAGGACATGGTGGGGATGGAGTGGGAAGGAAGGAAGCAGATTGGTGAGGCTGGGCAGTGCTGGTGTGACGAAGGGTAGGTGAGTGGGCATCTTTGATCTCTGGGCTGGAGCCAGTGAAGGCTGAAGAAACACTCCTTAAGGAATTATTTCTCCTGGAATTGGAAATCACAGGTTTCCTGAATCAAATGAGTTGACTTTGAATTCTAGTATCTGAAGTCTTGGCTGTTTGAAAAGTAACTTCTAGAGGCTGCGAGGACCCCTGATACCTTTATAATCTCAAGTCATTTACAGTCTTCCCTGAGACCATTTGTCAAATTCATTGAATCATCCCGGAAAATGCTATATGCCCTCCCACTCTCCACCATTACCTTCTGGGTAAAACCCCAGATCCTCAACACGACCTGCAACTGCCTTTCATTACGTGATCCTGGCAACCTCTGTAAGACCACCTCACTTCATTCCCCAACCCGTAACTGGCACTTCCTGTGGGGAAAGTCTCCAATATGTGCTGGTCCTTCCATCCATCCCTGCCTTGCCTATGTCACCTCCTCTGTGCTCAACATTGAGGCCAGTGCATTACTCTTTTAACCCTAGAATAAGAGCTCACACATCATCTATGCGGTTTCCCCATGATGGCCTAGGTTGAACATTTTCTCACCTGGTACTCATCACAGGACCTTGTAATTGCCTGGTGGCTTGTCACATTAGCTGGAGATTTCCTAAAGTCAAATAATTAACTATCAATTTTATCTAAATTTCTGTAACTTAGAAGGTACACAGTATGTGGTAGATGCTCTGGCAAAGGTCTAACGACTGACTGACCACAGGAAGCTTTAAGGGAGGCAGAAAATGGGACAGTTGACATAGATGAGGCAAAGAGGGTGAAAGGTGATGCCCTGCTAGGGAGCTGCTTTCTTCTGCAAAGATGGATTTTCTGCATGTGGTGCTACAAAGAAAACATGCTACATTACTCACTTTCAGGAAACTTGGTCTATAAAGGACATTATGGACTTTAACCTAATCACAGGATCTTGGAGATAATGATATTTAAATTTACTTAGTTTTAAAAATCAGGACATTAGTATTATTTCATTTTGACTAGGAAATTGTTCTGTTAACAAAGCAGAGAAAGAAATGAACTGGGAATTGGGGTGAGTAACTATGGCGAAAGAGAGTGGGAAACATTACAGATTGCTTTCAATCATTCTGGCAAGTGATAACTAACAAGATAGTAGTAGATGGAGAGGAAAACGCACTGGCCGACAAAAGTTCTTAACATTTTCATGAAAAAGTTCCAATGAAGCCCCTTATCACATGCTACAGGGACACCATTTTTGCAAATGCTCTTTGGTTTTATAATGAACATCGCAAGGGATGCCACTTAGCTGGATGGCATCGATCCCCTTAATGAAGGTGTATCTATCCCAGAGTTATTTTTGACTCTCTCCTAATTTGCTGATTCTCTCCTCTCCTACTCCAGTTTCTTTCTGGCTTTCCTTCCCATTGCATTTTTTCCCCCACCAAATTCTATTTGTGAATCAATTTGTCCCTAAGAATAGAGCAGCCTTTGCAAAAATGTATCCAGTACATAAAGAATGGAGAGTACAAGCAAGTAAATCAAAGGTGATCCAATTAGTGATTTTTTTTCTAGAACAGGAGTACTGAGTCTTCATTTATACTTGGAAAAAAATATAGAGCACTAAAATAAAAATTACAAGTTCATGATACTTTTTAAAGAAAAGTGCAGATGCATTAAAAAAGTTAATATTATTATTTTTTAATTGGCTAACAGAGAGATGCCAGGCAGCAGGCGTTTCCTGAGGAAGATGCTTATGTATTTATGGCAGGTTTAACAGCGAAGATTCTGAAATCTTCTCATCTCTAACCAAACCCATTGAGCAGAGCAAAGGTGACATCACCAAAACAAGGAAACCGTCCTTACCATTCTGGAGGGGATCAAAATAAGAGGGGCTGGATGGATCCTGTTTTATGAGCCGCTCTTCTTGGAATCCAGATCACTAAAAAGAACCCTCAGTTATAAAGAGCAAGAGGCTCTCTGCCCCTCTCCTCTACAGTGGGAATTTCCCCCAGGATTATTGGTTGTCTATCTTTTAATAACAATACAGAGCTTTAGAGAGCTGAAGCAACAAAGTCTCCTGTTTTTCATTTCCCTTGCAATATCTCATCGAGATGATTCCAACCACCTCCTCTGCTGGGAACCTACCTAGATATCCAGCACACTCCAGTGCATCCTCCACACACAGTCTGTGCCGGGCGGTTCGGCTTTGGGTTGAAGATGTTTAATGTCTTTTCTAAACTGGCCCTAGACATGGGCGGATTAAATGATTAGAGAAAAACATCAGTAAATCTCAAAAGGCAGGAAAAGACATCTGCTCATTGATTGACTCAAATCATCTACGAGTTAAAGCAGAACACGGTTTCCAACAGAACCCTTCCAGGAACACATTCCATGGAATGGGTGAGTCAGGGTTTTGAGATACCCATGGCCACTGCGCTGTGATTGCCAAATCAGGATAAAATGGGACTGTGCTCAGCTTGCTACGCAGCACAAATTTTTGCAGATAAATGGGCACATTTTTGGGTTAACACAGCTATGTACATGACATATTAAAATGTTCTATGGAAAAAGGTAGTACCCAGCACAGTAGAAATCATTATTGATTTATTGTCCTTGCTGTGTCATTAGGATGGTTAAGCCTTTGAAGTGTGATGATGAGGAAAGCAGGGGGTCAATATTTCATGCAGAGAATCCAAAGAAAAATTAAATAATCATCACATAGTGCTGGAGAATTTTTTTTTCTTTTTTTTTTGAGACGGAGTCTCACTCTGTCGCCCAGGCTGGAGTGCAGTGGCGCGATCTCGGCTCACTGCAAGCTCCGCCTCCTGGGTTCACACCATTCTCCTGCCTCAGCCTCCCGAGTAGCTGAGACTACAGGCACCCACCACCGTGCCCGGCTGATTTTTTGTGTTTTCAGTAGAGACGGGGTTTCACTGTGGTCTTGATCTCCTGACCTTGTGATCCGCCCGCCTCGGCCTCCCAAAGTGCTGGGATTACAGGCGTGAGCCACCGCACCCGGCCGAGAATATTTTTACAAAGTAATAAAAGAGCGCACATATCTAAGGTCCTTGGTTTTCTTGTTGCAGTATCTGGATAGAATAAGAGAACTGTATAATCATGGTGAATACTCATCTACCAACGCTGACTTCATTTATAATTCCTCTTAAAGAAAAAAAAAGTGAGTATATTTTGGCACAAGTAAAAAGCAGAGGCAACATACCTATTAAGCTCTATGACTTTATTGCAAAAAGTAGAGATTAAGGTTATAAAATAATTAAAACCAAAATCACAATTTTGGTCACGCATTTTGTGTTAATTCCAGATTTGCCTATTCACACATTCAGCAAGAAAATTTCTCATGAGTGAAGAAGAATGTGTGATGAATATTCAATTCCTTGTTTTATGTGCATCATTTTTTAAAATTTTATTTTATTTTGTTTTGCCCTGTCCCTAGCAACATTAGAGCTACATGTAGCTACAGAAATACTAAATTACTAAAGACCGAAGGCAACTGTGTGGAGGTAAAACCAGTCGATACTGAAGTGTATGTGAAACAAAAAGAGATCTTCACAAAACAATGTTGGAGAAGAGAGAAATGAGATTAAGTTTAGGGTATGAGATTTATGTCTGGGATATAGTTAAGGTGAATAACAAGAAGGAAGTCATTTGGGATTTCAGAACAGCTTTGGTGACGATGGATAGGAAAGGGGGCTCTAGAGGGCTGCTAACGGGAGTGAAATCCACTCACAGAGGCAGAGGAATCCCGGAGGATTAGGTTACGCACAACAATTAGTCCCAGGATCAAAATACTGGGTTTCCACATTGGGAACAACAAAAACACTACCTTTTAGCATGAAGAATACCATGTTATAGGAAGTCTACTACATTAAATCTATGATGAATTTAAAGACAAAATCATAATAGTTTCTGAATGAATTTTAGTTAAATATGATTTTAAAAACTTTACTGGTTTATATCAACAAAAGAGAAAGTTAGTTTTGCCACTTTTATGCAAGTTTCTGTTCCACTCAGGCTGCTTAGCATCTCACTGTGTGTGGTTTTATCATTGGAAAACCATAATTTTACAGAACCACATGGCTCATATCTAAAACCTCATGAGAGGATATCTAAATCATTGAGTATTCAAATTATTAAGATTTTTAAAATAAAAGTAAAAAAAAAAGAGAGCTGGTGATGAGAATTACAACCAAAAGTCTGCTCTAATTCTGTATTTTTTATTCTGAGTTCCCTGTTCTTATAACAAAGGCAATTCTGTGAAAGGCAAAATGATTAATTATGATCCCTAAGCATGTGATTCCATGAAAATGAAATAACACAAAATAATGGAAAGATAGATTGGATATATTACCTATTCATTGTTGCATATGGAGTTACACCAGCATGTAAGAACTTAAATCATTTATTGTCTCCCGGTTTCTGTGTATAAGAATTTGGATGGTTTTGGTTCAGGTCTACCAGGAGGCTGTAGTCAAGATGTTGATTGGGGCAGGAGTCATCTAAAAGCTTGATTGAGGCTAAGGATCTACTTTTAGCCTGGCTCCCTCATATGTCTAGAAAACTGCTGCTGACTTTTGGCAGGAAGCCTTAAATCCTTGACACACAGACCTCTTGAGTGCTCTCCTTCATGGCAGCTGTATTTCCCCAGGGTAATTGACTCGAGAGAGAACAAGACCAAAGCCAGATGTGATTTAAGGCCTAGCCTCAGAAGCCACACTCCGCCATATCTCCAACATGCCACTGAATAAACTGAATGCAGAGGTCAGCTCTGTTCTGTATCTAACACAGAGCTCTAGAACCCAGGCAGAGCTCCAGGATATCCCCAGCTCCCTATAGCACACCACCATGTAAATGTCCCCATGTTCCTCAAATTCACAATGTCCCCAGGGGATTTCAGCTTCTCCCACCTGTCCACCCCTCTTCCATAAACTTCTACTCTGCCCAAACCTAGCATGTAGAAATCTATGCCTTCAAAATGTATTTGTTTCAGGTCCTCTGCACAGAAGGGTGTTCAGTTAGTTTTAATTTGAAATCCACTTGAACCTGACTCCTCCTTTTCATTTCTATTGGTCAAAACATCTCATTGAGATGATTCTAACTTCTGCTCTACTGCTAACCTACCTAGAGGTTCACCACACCCTAATTCATCTTCAAAAATTATGGCAGAAATGCTTTTTCTAAAAATATGTGTTTAATTGTCATTACCTTCCTAAATTTCTTTATCATTCCACATACCTTCAGTTTTACTTTCTTCTTGTATCCCTATTCTGCTATAAGACCCAATTAACGTTTTTTGTTTGTTTGTTTTCGTTTTTGTTTTGAGATGGAGTCTTGCTCTGTTGCCCAGGCTGGAGTGCAGTGGCGTGGTCTCAGCTCACTGCAACCTCTGCCTCCCAGGTTCAAGCGATTCTCCTGCCTCAGCTTCCTGAGTAGCTGGGACTACGGGTGCGCACTACCACACCAGGCTAATTTTTTTGTATTTTTAGTAGAGACGGGGTTTCACCATGTTAGCCAGGATGGTCTTGATCTCCTGACTTCGTGATCCGCCCACCTCGGCCTCCCAAAGTGCTGGGATTACAGGCATGACAACCCACACCCAGCCACCCCAGACCTTTCTAAAAGGCAAAAATGTCTGATTATTAGGACTGTGGCCCAAGGAGGAAAGAATAAGTGTCCCAAACCTCTTTGTCCTCCTTTTATCCTACCACAGCTCTAAGAAAAGACCTTCATGAGTTTGGGCATGTAACTGTTCAGTCTGTCTGACTTGTACCAGAGGAACCCTGAGTGACTGCTCTTGGACCCGTTTGCTGAGGCTGGTCCATAAATCCCAACCACAGCAGAACATAAGTCCCAGCCACTGAAAGTGACCGGGGAGGAGGAGCAGCCATAGGAAGTGGCCAGAGCCAACAGCTGACCCACTCTAGGACCAGTGAGAGCCCTTGGGGTGCCCCTTCAGCAACCTGTGCCGGAGTGACCAGCTGTTATTCTCACTGACTTTACTTCCACAAAAGATGTTTGTTATTTCAAAATTTGAGGGAAAATCTCTCACCTGTAACTTCCTTCTAGGAGTGGGCAAAAGAGACCAGATCTCATTGTTTTAGGTTCCATAGGGAGAGACGTTTAAGATTATCTTGTCTGAATAATTTTAACCAGTACAAACGTGTTTCTATTCATGATATAGTTTGTACCGTGTGTGTGTATAAATGTATGTGTGTGTTTGTATATGTGTGTGTGTATTCTCTCTCTCTTTGAACCGACAACATTATCACAGTGGCCTTGTTTCTATTTATTCCCTGAATACTTACATCATCAGCTGAGGAGATTTCCAGGCACAGGTGGAAACCTGCTTCATCTTTTTCATATTAAACCCTCTCCACATCAATTGTTACCCTTGGCTAAAAGCTGAGCTTCTCTCAGTCTCACAGTTGCCTGGACCCCTGTAAATTTCATGGAATTTTCCTCATCTTAAAGGAAAACCTAAAAGTCATTCATTCACTCTATTTACTTTCTTTTGTGTTGTGGCACATGAAGAGTTAAGCATCAGACAACTTCAGAAAGTCAATTAAAAAGGGATAGTGTCGCTTAATCACAGGGCTTTTCCTATCTATTTTTTCTAGTAGTTACTTTAAAACTGCTAACTTGAAATCACAGCCCTGTGCTGTCTTCAGAAGTTCACTCAATCAAAAGCCAAGTGCTGAGTAATCAAAGATCTTAAATAACTGGAAGTTCTAACCCTGACCACAAGAGGATTAAAAATCCAGTAGCCAGAACTCAGTTCTTCGATCCAGCAGGCACCAGTGCATAATGAGAAATCCCCAAAGCCCTAGATCACAGCCGTGTCCTTGCCCAGCACAGAACTAAGTGGAAAACCTCTCTAATTCCTTAAGAGATCTTATCTGCCTGATGAAAATAGATATTGGCTTCTGTGTAGCATGATTAGAAGAATGCAAGAGGCTTAGCAAAGATGCAAGGGAAAGGCTCAGCCAGCTCATTTACATGGCGTTGCTGCTGACAGATGATGTTAACAGAAGAGCATAACCCACGGGTACAACCACACCTGAATTAAAGTGGCATTTATTTACTCAAGCTACAGAGGGATTAGCAGTCATTTATTTTGCCATATCCAATTTTTTAAATCTATTAAGCACTTTGATGCTTACTTTATTTTCTGTAACAAATAGTCAAGCTGTTTGAAGAGATGCTTATTTTCATTCAAAACAACCTGTCAAATGATTGTAACAGAAATGTAAATGTTGGGATGAATGAAAATTATTTCTATTTATTTAAAGTATAAATGTTTGAAAGTCACAGATTCATTAATACATTACTATTGCTTATTGCTACATAATGTGATATATACATGCGCACACAAATGCACATTCATATTATATGTATACTATATATAGTATAGCATACCAATATTTTATATCAGATAATTTCACATTAGTCAGAATGGCTATTATTAAAAAGTTTGCAATAATAGATGCTGACGAGGCTGCAGAGAAAAGGGAACACTTGCACACTGTTGGTGGGAATGTAAGTTAGTTCAGTCACTGTAGAAATAGTTCAGTCACTGTAGAAAGCAGTATGAAGATTTCTCAAAACACTAAAAACAGAATTACCATTTAACCCAGCAACCCATTACTGGATATATACCCAAAGAAAATAAATCGTTCCTCAAAAAAGACACATGCACTTTTGTGCTCATCGAGGCACTATTCACAATAGCAAAGACATGGAGTCAACAGAGGTGTCCATCAGCAGTAGATTGGATAAAGGGAATATGGTGCACCATGGAATACTATGCAGTAATAAGTAAGCATAAAATCATGTGCTTTGCAGCAACATGACTACAACTGGAGGCTATTATCCTAGGCAAATTAACACAGGAACAGAAAACCAAATACTGCATTTTCTCACTCATAAGTAGGGGCTAAAAATTGCGTATACATGAACAGGAAGATGGCAACAGTAGACCTGAGGACTACCAGATGGGGGAGGGAAGGAGAGGGGCCAGGGTTGAAAAATGAACTATTTATACTATACTTCAGTACCTGGGCGACGGGATCAACCATACCACAAACCTTAGCACCATGCAATAAACCCATGTAATAAACCAGTACCTTTTATTTTTACAAAACAAAAGTTATAAAAAATTGCTTATTTTAGAATACTATGTTTTAAGTTTATAAATTTATAACTTACATTTACATCATCATGTAAAATTTGAGTATATTTGTACATTTGGCATTGAAATTTGAAGTTAAAATTATCCAGAAACAGTAAGCCTTCAGAAAGATCAGGCAGAACTTAAAATCGTATGATACATTTTGTCACCTTCAGTACTCACAGGATTCAAAAACACAGAGAGGAAAAGTGTTTTTGAAAAGTGTCGATTATGTGAATAATTGGAAAATGCAAAGTTACTTTGAACAAACAATATCTCCTTCCTAACTTATTACCAAAGTGCTGGACACTATTAACACAAGGAAAATGCTTATACACGTGGATTTTTTTAACTCTGTCATTGTTAAAACAATGTTGGTTTTCTATTCAGATTGTTGCCTCTAAATGCAGAGCGATTCAATGTAACATAAATATGTTATCATATATGAAAGTTTTGAAATCTGATTGAATACAATGTATTACTGTATATTGCAAAATTTAACAACACAGCATCTATATGCTTGCATAAAGGAAATGGAGCAAACACAATGAGGAAACACAAAACAACACCAAAACCACAACAGTGAAATAAGTTGGTTAGTTTTGTATTGGAATAAAGTTTAATATGAAAAGAAAATATTTCAAAGAGTCATATCAATTTTGGTCAATAAGTGCAAATTCCAAATTATTTTATAACTAATATCAAAAGGCAGACTCAAGTGAATTTGTATAAAAGTTTTAAACAACTTTATTATCATTGGCACACAATAAAGTGCAAATACTAAAAATGTAAGACGTCGGCCGGGCGTGGTTGGCTCATGCCTGTAATCCCGGCATTTTGGAAAGCCGAGGTGGGCAAATCACCTGAGGTCAGGAATTCAAGACCAGATTGGCCAACATGGTGAAATCCCATCTATACTAAAAATACAAAATCAGCAGGGCATTGTGGTGCAAGCCTGCAGTTCCAGCGACTTGGGAGATTGAGGCAGGAGAAGACCTTGAACCTGGGAGGCAGAGGTTGTAGTGAGCCAAGATCGTGCCACTGCATTCCCGCCTGGGAGACAAGTGCGAAACTCTGACTCAAAAAAAATTAAAAAATAAATAAATAAAATATACGATGTAAAATTTAACATGCACATGTATGTATGGACCTATCAGAGTTTGTTTTGGATGTAACCAAGCAGCATGATTGCTGGATCATAGGATAGTTTTATTTTTAGTTTTTTGAGGAAACGCCATACTGTTTTTCATAGTGGCTGCCTAAATTTACATTCCCATGAGCGGTAAACTAGTGTTCTCCTTTCTTCACATCCTTGCCAGTATCTGATAAATTTTGTTGTTTTGATAATACACATTTTAAATGGAGTAAGATGATATCTCATTGTGATTCTGATTTACAATCCCCTGATGATTAACGGTGTTGATCATTTTTTATATGCCTGTTGGCTATGAGTATGTCTTCTTTTGAGACATGTTCATTTAGATCATTTTCTTATTTTAAAATCAGATTATCTGGGGCTTTTTTTGGCTACTGGTTTACACTTTTTAGATATTCCAGTTATTAACCCCTTATCAAATGGATCATTTGCAAATATTTTTTCCCATTCTGTAGGCTATCTTTTCCCTCTGTTGATTGTTTTGGTTGTTCATTTTAATGTGCAGAAGCTTTTAGCTTGACAAATTCCGTTTATCTATTTTTTTGCTTTTGTTGGCTATGCTTTTGAGGTCTTACCAAAACAGTATTTCCTCAGACCAATGTCCTGAAGTATGTCCTCAATGTTTTCTTCTAGTATTATTTCAGGTCTTATTTTTAAGTCTTTAATTCATTTTAACTTGATATTTTTGCATATAATGAGAGAAAGAATATTCAGTTTTTTCCTAGCACAATTTATTAAACATATTATTTCCCTACAGAATGTTCTTGGTACCTTTTATTTGAAAGTCAGTTGGCTCTAAATATGTGGATTTATTTCTGAGTTCTCCATTCTGTTCCACTGGTCTATGTGGCTTCTTATGCCAGCATCATGTTGTTTGGATTACTATAGCTTTGTAGTATATTTTGTAGTAAAGTAGTGTGATACCTCCAGCTTTGTTCTTTTTTCCTCAGGATTGCTTTGGCAATTCAGGGTGTTCTGTGATTTCATATAAAGTTTAGGATTCAAAAAATATGTATTTGTGTGCAGAATGCCACTGATGATAGGAATTACATGAAATTGGTAGATCACTCTTGGTAATATGGTTCTTTTCACAATATTAATTCATCCAAACCATGAACATAAGGAAACTTCCTATTCTTTTGTGACCTCTTCAATTTCTTTCATCAATGTTTTATAGTTTTCCTTGTAGAGATCTTTAACCTTTTACATTTATTTCTAGGTATTTCATTATTTTGTAGCTATTATAAGTAAGATTGCCTTTTTTTTTTTTTTTTTTTTTTTTTTTGGCTAGTTAATTGTGGATGTATGAAAACACTACTATTTTCATTTTTTTGTATGCTGATTTGTATCCTGAAAATTTACTGAATTGATTGATCAGTTCTAAGTTCCTCACTTCCAGTTTGGATAACCTCTAGTTTTTCTCTTGCCTAACTTCTCTAGCTAGCATTACTAGTACTATGTTGAATAAGAGGGGTGAAAGTAAGCATTCTTGTCTTGTTCTACTTCTAAGAGGAAAACTTTCAGCTTTTCCACATTCCATGTGCTATTTACTGTGGATTTGTCATATATGGTCTTTATTGTGTTGAGGAATGTTCCTTCTATATCTACTTTGTTAGAGGTTTTACAATGAAGGATGTTGATTTCTATCAAGTGCTTTTTCTACATCTATTGAGGTAATTAAGTTATATGTCCTTTATTGTACTGATGTGATGCATCATGTTTATTGATTTGCATATGTTGAGCCATTCTTGCATCCCTGGGGAAAGTTGGACTATATTATAGTGAATAATCTTTTTAATGTGCTGGTGGATTCAGTTTGCTAGTATTTTGCTGAGGATTTTTGTATCTATGTTCATCAAGGATATTTCCTTACAGTTTTGTTGGTGTTGATGGTGCGCTGCTTTCATTATCAGGATAATGCTGGCCTCTGAAAATGAGTTTAGAAGAATTCCATTATCTGTGATTTTCTAAAGTATTTTGAGAAGAATTTGTATTAGTTCTTTAAATGTTTGATAGAATTTAGTAGTGAAACTGTCACACCCTGGGCTTTTATCTGATGGGAGAAATATTATTACTGATTAAATCTCATTTCTCATAATTGGTCTTTTCAAGATTTTTATTTTTCAATATTGGTATGTTATATGTGACTAGGAATTTAGCAATTTCTGTTAGATTCTCCAACTTGTTGACATGTCTTTCATAATACTCTCTGATAATTCTTTGCATTTCTGTGGTATTAATTGTAATTTCTCCTTTTTCCTGATTTTATGAATTTGGGTCTTTTATCTTTTTTTCTAGTTAGTCTAGTTAATTAATGGTTTGCTTACTTTATCTTTTTATTGTTTTTTCAGTCTTGATTTTATTATTTCTACTCTGGTCTTTATTATTTTTTTCCATCTATTAATTTTGGGTTTGATTTGTTCTTACTTTTTTAGTTTCTTAAGATGAATCATTATGTTATTCATTTGAAATATTTCTACTTTTTTGATGTAGGTGTTTATTGCCATGAATTTCCCTCTTAATACTGCTTTTGCCATAGGTTTTGGTATGTTGTGTTTCTATTTTTTTTAAATGTTTTCTATCAATCTGTGTCTGATTGTGTCTGATCCAAAATAACTTTTTGGATCAAATGTTTTCTATCAGTCTGTGTCTTATCTTTATTTTTTTTGGTAGTCCATTTCAAAGACCACAAGTTTTTAATTTTAGTGAAGTTCAATTTATTGATTTATTTGATCAATTATGTACATGATGTGTTATAGTAAAAAAAGAAACACTGCCAATTCAAGACCACAAGGATTTTCTCCTATGTTTTCAGCTGTGAATTTTATACTGTTATATCTTACATTTAAATCTGTGATTTGAGTTAATTTTTATGTAGGACATGAGGGGTGAATTAACAGACTTGAGAGTTATTTTGCCTTGATTTTTGCTTATTATTAAGTGTATTAGTTTGCTTGATCTGCCATAATGAAATGCCACCAATGGAGTGACTTAAAGAACAGAAAATTTCCTATAGTTCAAGGAAGCCCATGATCAGGTTTCAGCAGATTAGATTTCTTCTGAACTGTCTTTCCTTGGCATACAGATGACTGTCTTCTTGCTGTGTGCTGAACTGGTTCTCCTTCAGTTTGTCTCATCTGTGTCAATTCCCTTTTCTTATAAAGACACCAGCCATATTGGATAAAAGCCTACTTCTACCTTCTAGACTAAGCTAGTATGTAAAATTACAATTCGTTTTCATATATTTTATTTTATGCTATTACCTTGATAGACTAATTTATTAGTTTTTGTTTTTTTTTGAGACGGAGTCTCGCTCTGTCGCCCAGGCTGGAGTGCAGTGGCCGGATCTCAGCTCACTGCAAACTCCGCCTCCCGGGTTCCCGCCATTCTCCTGCCTCAGCCTCCCGAGTAGCTGGGACTACGGGCGCCCGCCACCTTGCCCGGCTAGTTTTTTGTATTTTTTTTTAGTAGAGACGGGGTTTCACCATGTTAGCCAGGATGGTCAGTCTTACTATTTTTTATAGATTCTACCAAATATCGATGTTGATAATCATGGCATCTGAGAATTAAGATGGTTATTTCCTTCTAATCTGTATGCCTTTTATTTTCTATGTTTTTATTATTGCATTGGCTAAAACCTTGAGTACAAGTTTGGATAGAAGGTAACGGTAGTGCTTTTAAATAGGTAAGTACAGTAAAATGCCATCATTCTATTGTACTTGCATATTTAAAAGTACTGTCTTTAAAACAGTGACATCTGAGATACTGGCGTTAGGACCTGAACATTTGAATTGGATAGGGTGGGGACACAATTTAATCCATAACAATATCTAACAGTTTCAGCATCATTTGTTGAAAGACTATCTTGCTCCATTAAATAACCTGTACACCTTTATGAAAATCAGTTGTCCATATATGAGTGGTCTTATTTCTGAACATGCTCTGTTTGCTCTCTTGAACTAGTTGTCTATATTTATACCAATACAACATTGTCTCAACTACTGTCATTCTATAATATGCCTTGACATTAGGTGGTATGTATTCAACTTTTTTTTTCGAAGTTGCTTTGGCTGATTGCATGGGAATTTTAGAATCAAATCATCAATTTATACTGTGTGCTGAACTGCAGATTAGAATCACATTGAATCTATATTGTGAGGAGAATCAACAATTTATTAATATTAGTCCTCTATATCTATCAACAAGGTATATCTTTCCATCAACTTTTGTCTTCTTTAAACTCTTTTACTAGTGTTTTAAAGTTGTTTTGCTATATAAGCCTTCAAAATATTTTATACATTTATCTCTAAGTATTTTATATTTTTATAATGTCATAAATACCATTTAAAATTTTAATTTCTGGTGGTTTACAGTTGGTAACATAAAATACAATTAGTTTTCATATATTTTATTTTATGCTGTTACCTTGATAGACTAATTTATTAGTCTTATTATTTTTGTAGACTCCACCAAATTTCTACATTGATAATCATGGCATCTGAGAATTAAGGTTTTTTCTTTCCTTCTAATCTGTATGCCTTTTTTTCCCATGTTTTTATTATTCATTGGCTAAAACATCGAGTATAAGTTTGGATAGAAATGGTGGGTAGCAGGCATCCTTCTATGATTCCTGATCTTAGAAACATAGTGTTACTTCTTTCAACATTAAATATGATGTTAGATGCAAATGTTTTGTAGGTGTCAAGTTCAGGAAGGTGATTTTTCTTTCTGATTTGCAGAGTATGGATCATTAATGAGTATTACATTTTATCAAATAATTAGATAGTTTATGCTTTTATTGAGCATATGGCTCCTCTATTTTAATGTATTAATGTGGTAAATTACATTGATTGATTTCAAATGTTGAAGCAACCTTGAATCTCTGGAGCAAACCCCACATGGTAATGATGTATTAACATTTTAATATGTTGTTGGATTTGAATTAGCAGTAATGTATTGCTCTTCATATCTGTGTTCATGAGAGAGACTGGTTTATTGTTTTCCCTTCTTTCTTATACTGTTTTCTACTTTTCCAGTGAGAGCAGGACAGGCTTCACAGAATGAGCTGAGAGGCATTTCCTCATCTTCAATTCTTCGACAGACTTTGTATAGAATCAGCATTATTTCTACTTTTAAAACAGTATTTAAAGATGTTGGTGTTCATCAATGAATCCATCTACTTCTGGATTTTCTTTATAAAAGGTTTAAAAGTACAAATTAATTTTTTTCAATTGAGCTATTCTGGTTATATATATATATTGCATCTTGAGTGCAGTTTGGTGATTTGTGTTTTCATGAAATTTTTTCACATCATCTAAATTGTCAACCTAAATAGTATAAAGTTGTTTATGCTGTCCTTTTATCCTCTAGTATCTATTTATCATCTATAGAATATTATAATATCTATAGATTTTAAATCTATCTAAAAATACTTTGAATATCTGTAGGAACTGTAGAAATGATCTCCTCCCTCAGTTGATCTGTCCACCTTGGCCCCATCTCTACTAAAAATACAAAATTAGCCAGGCGTGGTGACACATGCTTGTAACCCCAGCTACTCAGGACACTGAGGCAGAAGAATCGCTTGAACTCGGGAGGTGGAGATTGCAGTGAGCTGAGATAGTGCCATTGCACTCCAGCCTGTGTGACAAGAGTGAAACTGTCTCAAAAACAAACAAAAAAAAAGTTTGTCTATTTTTTCTGGATGTTTTTAAGTTGTTGCTTCATGTTTTATTAGGTGATAAGCTTGTGCTGCAGGATAAAATGTAGCACAAGTGTGGCCAATGTCAAAAGGCAGGTAAGTACCACTAGGGAAACAGCACAAGTTTCCAGGTCACTATGAACAGACAACATGCACTTCAGACTCAAGTGACACAGCGTTTATTTGTAGCAAAAGGAGAAAGCAAGTGCATAAGATTTAGCCCCTTGCAATGCATGGGTCTCCCACGGCTATTGGATCCATTCCACAGTCACTGAGGGCAACGTGACTACATTTGCCTCACTTCAGGCTGAAGTACAAAAATTCCCACCATTGTCTCTAAAGGTGTGAGTGACAGAAAGCTGGGGGGTGCCTGAAGGCTACTGACATATATATAGGTAAGAAGTTCCCAGAAAAAAATTTATGTATGTGCAGTGCAGCATGAACAGGGATATACTATCTGTTCTCTGAGCTCATTTCCCAAAAACGTTATTTGTGAGCTTGCCAGCATATCCTGTACCAAGCACAAAGTTTTTCTTGAGAATCCAGGGGAGCTGTTGGGTGACACTTGGACCCTGTACTCACACTACATATTTAATGATGCTATTATTAAATTAATAAATAGTCAGATTTTATGTCTTAAATGACCCCTTTGCCATTGTAAATGTCTGTATTTTCCCCTGGTAATATTGTTTTGCCTTAAAACTTACACTGATTAAAGTTAATATAGTCAAATCAGTCTTTAAAGTAGTATTAAAGGCCAAGCATGGTGGCTCACACCTGTAATCCCAGCACTTCAGGAGGCTGAGGCAGGCAGATAGCTTGAGGTCAGGAGTTCGTGACCAGCCTGGCCAACATGGCAAAACCCCATCTCTACTAAAAATACAAAAATTGGCCAGGTGTGGTGGCAGGCATCTGTAATTCCAGCTACTCAGGAGGCTGAGGCAGGAGAATCACTTGAACCTGGGAGACAGAGGTTACAATGAGCCGAGATTACACCACTGCATTCCAGCCTTGGTGACAGAGTGAGACTCTGACTCAAAAAAAATAAAATAAAATAAAATAAAATACTATTAACATGAATATATTTTGCATCTTTCTACTTTTAACACATTTGTGTCTTTATTGCTCCAGGCTTATTCATATATAAATGAAAATAGTTATTTTATATATATTTAAGGTATACTACAATTTGATATATGTATACATTGTTACTTGACTTCCACAATCAATTTAATTAAATATTTAAAGTCCTTGTCTTTCAGACTACATATATTTGTTTCTTTTGCATCCAATATGACCATCTCTGCTTTTTAATAGGTGGTCTGAACCATTTATATTTAATATGATTATTGATGTAGTCAGGTTTAACAGTACTTTCTAATATTTGCTTTCTATTTGCCTTATATTTTCTTCATTTTGCTATTTGTCTGCCTTTTAAAAATTATTGAGTATAATTTATGATTCCATTTATCTTTATGTTCACTTAATAGCAAAACACTTTATTTTGTTATTTTAGTGGATGCCTTCGCTGTTGTAGTGTACATCATAAACTCATCATAGTCTATCTTCAAGTGATATTATATGACTCCATGTAGGGTATAAAAATATTGCAAAAGTATACTTCAGTTTTTCTCTTACTGGTTATAATGTTACTGTTGTAATACATTTTTACTTTTCATATAAACATTACCCAATGTTGTTATTGTTCTTCCTTGAACAATCAACTAAGTTGATTGAAAAGGAAAGAAAAAATAAGTGTTTATCCAAGTAGTTATGATTTCCAGTATTCTTCATTTTATTGGTCTGAACTTATATTTCACTAGATAGCCTATCTGAATTTCCTTTGGCCTGAAGGACTTTCTTGAACATTTTTTATAACTCACGTGTACAGGAGATGGATTATTTTATGATCCACATGCATTGTGTGACCTGTATGTCTCGTGTATGATAAAACATACCGGAGACTGGGAAGAAAATGAGGTTTAATTGAACTTACAGTTCCACATGGCTGGGGAGCCTCAGAATCATGGCAGGAGGTGAAAGGCACTTCTTACACGGTGGCAGCAAGAGACAATGAGGAAGAAGCAAAGCACAAGCCCCAGCCAAACCCATCAGATTTTGTGAGACTTATTCACTATCACGAGAATAGCACAAGAAAGACTGGCTTTCATGATTCAATTACTTCCCCCTGGGTCCCTCCCACAACATGTGGGAATTCTGGGAGATACAGTTGAAGTTGAGATTTGGGTGGGGACACAGCCAAACCATACCATTCCAGCCCCAGCCCCTCCAAATCTCATGTCCTCACATTTCAAAACCAATCATGCCTTCCCAATAGTTCTGTAAAGTCTACTCATTTCAGCATTAACCCAAAAGTCCACAGTCCAAAATCTCATTTGAGACAAGGCAAATTTCTTCCACTTATAAGCCTGTAAAAGCAAAAGCACTGTACTTTACAGATACAGTGGAGGTAGAGGTATTGGGTAAATATAGTCATTCCAAATGGGAAAAATTGGCCAAAACAAAGGGGTTACAGGCCTCATGCAAGTCTGAAATCCAGTGGGGCAATCAAATTTTAAAGCTCCAAAATGATCTCCTTTGAATTCCGGTCACAATTCCAGGTCATCCTGATGCAAGAGGTGGGTTCCCATGGTCTTGGGTAGCTCCACCCTTGTGGCATTGCAGGGTACAGCCTCCTTCCTGGCTGCTTTCACGGCCTGGTGTTGAGTGTCTACAGCTGTTCCAAGCACAGGGTGCAGGCTGTCAGTGGATCTACCATTCTGAGGTCTGGAGGATGGTGGCCCTCTTCTCACAGCTCCACTAGGCAGTGCCCCAGCAGCAACTCTGTGTGGGGGCTCTGACCTCACGTTTCCCTTCTGCACTGCCCTAGCAGAGGTTCTCCATGAGGCCCTGCCCCTGCAGCAAACTTTTGCCTGGGCATCCAGGCATTTCCATGCATCTTCTGAAATCGAGGTAGAGGCTCCTAAACCTCAGTTCTTCACTTCTGTGCACCCACAGGCTCAACACTATAAGGAACCTGCCAAGGCTTGGGGCTTCTACCCTCTGAAGCCACAGCCCAAGCTCTATATCGGTCCCTTTCAGCCATGGCTGGAGTGGCTAGAACACAGGGCACCGAGTCACTAGGCTGAACATAGCATGGGGACCCTGGGCCTGGCCCACAAAGCCACTTTTTCCTCTTGAGCCTCCAAGCCTGTGATGGGAGGGGCTGCCATGAAGGTCTCTGACATGCCCTGGAGACATTTTCCCCATGGTCCTGGGGATTAACATTAGGCTTCTGGCTACTTCTGCAAACTTCTGCAGCCGGCTTGAATTTCTCCTCAGAAAATGTTTTGTTTGTTTGTTTTCCACTGCCTCCTCAGGCTGCAAATTTTCTGAACTTTTACGCTGTTTCCCTTTTAAAATGGAATGCTTTTCATAGCACCCAAGTCACCTTTTGAATGCTTTGCTGTTTAGAAACTTCTTCCACCAGATACCCTAACTCATCTCTCTCAAGTTCAAAGTTTCACAAATCTCTAGAGCAGGAGCAAAATGCTGCCAGTCTCTTCGCTAAAACATAACAAGAATCACCTTTGCTTCAGTTCCCAACAAGTTCCTCATCTCCATCTGAGACCACCTCAGCCTGGACCTTATTGTTCATATCACTATCAGCATTTTTGTCAAAGCCATTCAACAAGTCTCTAGGAGGTNTAACATTAGGCTTCTGGCTACTTCTGCAAACTTCTGCAGCCGGCTTGAATTTCTCCTCAGAAAATGTTTTGTTTGTTTGTTTTCCACTGCCTCCTCAGGCTGCAAATTTTCTGAACTTTTACGCTGTTTCCCTTTTAAAATGGAATGCTTTTCATAGCACCCAAGTCACCTTTTGAATGCTTTGCTGTTTAGAAACTTCTTCCACCAGATACCCTAACTCATCTCTCTCAAGTTCAAAGTTTCACAAATCTCTAGAGCAGGAGCAAAATGCTGCCAGTCTCTTCGCTAAAACATAACAAGAATCACCTTTGCTTCAGTTCCCAACAAGTTCCTCATCTTCATCTGAGACCACCTCAGCCTGGACCTTATTGTTCATATCACTATCAGCATTTTTGTCAAAGCCATTCAACAAGTCTCTAGGAGGTTCCAAACTTCCACACATTTTCCTGTCTTCTTCTGAGCCCTCCAAACTGTTCCATGCTCTGCCTGTTACTCAGTTCCAAAGTCACTTCCATGATATTGGGTATCTTTTCAGCAATGCCCCACTATACTGGCACCAATTTACTGTATTACTCCATTTTCATGCTACCGATAAATACATACCCAAGTCTGGAAAGAAAATGAGGTTTAATTGGACTTATGGTTCCACATGTCTTGGGAGGCCTCAGAATAATGGCCAGAGGTGAAAGGTATGTCTTACATGGTGGCAGCAAGAGAAAATGAGGAAGAAGCAAAAGCAGAAGCCCGTGCTAAACCCATCAGATCTTGAGAGAGTTATTCACTATCAGGCGAATAACATGGAAAAGACCAGACCCCAGGATTCAATTACCTCCCCCTGGGTCCCTCCCACAACACATTGGAATTTTGGGCGATCCGATTCAAATTGAGATTTGGGTGGGGACACAGCCAAACTATATCACTATATATTTGAAAAAAATCTTTATTTCCACTTTTTATGTCATTAATCACTTTAAATGTGTGGGTCCTCTGTCTTCTTGCTGCCATTGTTTCTGATAAGAAATCTACTTTCATCTTTCTTTGTGCCCCTCTGTATATAACATTTCTTTGCCTGCACCCCCTTGCTGCTTTTAAAATTTCCTCTTTATCACTCGTTTGTAGCAAATTTATTATAATATGCCTTGGATCTGTTTGCCTGATGTTTCCTGTGCTTGCTCTTCCCAGAGATTCTTGTATCTGTTGGTTTACAGTTCACATCAAATTTTTTAAAAAGCAGCCATTATTATTTTAATTGTTTATTTTGTCTCTCATTACTTTCCTCTCTTTTGAATATGCAAATTACATATATATCAAGCTCAAGCCACATGATGTTGACATTCACGGATTCTTTTTGTTTAGATTTGCTTTTTTCCTGTTTCTGTGTTTAAGTTTTGGTAGTGTATATTTCACTCACTCTTCAAGTTTATTTATTTTTTTCTGCAATGTTAAATTTGTTATTCATTCTATTCAGTATATTTTTGTCTCTCACAGTGTAGTTCGGGTTTTTAGAAGCTTGAATTAGGCTATTTTTATATCTTCTGTTGAATATAATTTTGATAACTTAAAAAAAAAGCATTGCAAAGATAATATATTACATTCCCAAATATCACACCCAGGTTGCCCAATTATTACGTTATATTAGGATAACGCATTTTAAAATAATTAATGAGCACATTTTTATTAATTGTTATTAACTAGAGTCCATGCTTTATTCAGATTTTCTTACTTTGAATTAATATTTTTCTCGGTGTCAAGATCCCACCCAAGATATTCTGTAACATTTAATTCACATGTCTTCATAGGCTCGTGACACTGACAGTTTGTCGGGTTTTTCTTGCTTTTTACAATCTTGACAGTTTTGAGGTGTTATGGTCAGGCATTTTGTAGAATGCCCATGTTCATCACATCATGTCTGGTGTATGTCCTATCAAGATGATTTATCACAGCTGACATTAATAATGACCACCTGGTGGAGTTAGTGCTTGTCAGGTCTCTCCATTGTAAAGTTGCTATCACAGCCTTCAGTGAAGAGTGGGTAGAAGGGTAAATACATAAATTATTTGGAATTCTTTTTTCTAAGAGCCTTTTTTTGGCCCATTTATTTATTTTTTGATTATTTATATCAGTATGGTCTCTTGAGTATTTATTTTGTGTTTTTGAGTATAATCTAATAATACTTTATTTACATTATTAATACATATACAGTTTATTTGTCCATTATACCCTAATAAAGCTGGAAAATGAAAAGGAAATAAAGAGGAAGAATGGCTCCAGATTTGGGCATTAAGAGGTCAGTTGGCACTTGGCTGCTGTATCCCTATGACATACCATGGTCCTGGTCCTGTGTGTGTGTGTGAAGACAAATTATCGCTCCTCAAAGATGCCTGCATTCTAATTCCTGGAACTAGTGAAAATTACTTAGTGAAGTTACCTCAAAAGGAAAATTCCAGGTATGATTAAGTTAAGTTAGGAGAGATTATCCTGGGTTACTTGAGCAGACTGGAAATTAATCAAAAATGTTCCCTGGAGGAGGAGGCAGGGGGAGGTTTGCCTATAGTAGAAAAGAAGGCAGTGTGGCCATGGGAGTAGAGGCTGAGGTGATGCAGCCACAATTTAAAAATTCCAGCAACTTCAAGAAGCTGGAAGAGGCAAGAATAAGACTGTCCCCTACAGCATTCAGAAGGGGCCAGCCCTGCCAACACCGTGACTTTAGCCCAATGAGACCCACTTCTGATGTCTGACTCCAGAACTGTAAGAACATATTTATTGTGCTATTTGAAGCCACTACATTTGTGGTGATTTCTCATAACACTCATAGTAAGCCAATGCATTTGACTTTTATATTTTCTTCTGCAGTCCTGGAATTGGCAATTACTAAAATCAGCTCTGGCTGTTTATTTGAGAATAAACGTATTTAGAGCCATAATCTGGTTACTGTGTGTGCTCATTGCTTCAGGGGTGCCTTTGTTTATACACCCTCTGACATAACAGAGCAAAAGAACGTATGTGTATATACTAACCTACATATATCCAAATATCTATGAACATTGATAACAGTATATGTAGTCTGCTGTATCTATATTAAGCTAGACATGAATTTGTACAGGTATCTCCAGCTCTAATCCATTACCACATGGATCATTTTCACCATGTCCCTTGCTCATCTGTAACCTGCAACTCCAACAGTGAAAATCTGCGCACTTAGCATCCATCATCCACTTTAATTGTTCAGTTTGTGTGTGTGTGTGTGTGTGTGTGATCAGTATAAAACTAACTCACAACCTTGCAGAAAACTGTATCAACCAAAGAGGTTATGTAGTTTCTTTTGCCTGTAGTCTTACAAATTCTACTAGTTTTCAAATTATTTAAGTCAGCACCATTTTTCCTGACCTCCTTCAGTAAAACTATTTTAAACATTTGTCAGACATCAGTCTTTTGTCACATTCTGTGTTCTACTCTGGGATCTCCTGACCTCCTAAATGATTTATTTTTACCAATCTGCATATATTATGGTTACTCTTAGTGCTGTAAAGAACTATGAGTTTTGACACATATATTGTACCACATGGGCATGTAGTGGTACTTCTACTATTTTGATATGTAATGTCTTACGACAAATGATGTTACCATGTTTTCATATGTGTATTTTCCATCTGTATGGCTTCTCTAATGAGGTATCTTTTCCAATATTTTACTCATCATTTATTTTTTGTCTTATATGTTGAGTTTTGAGGTTTCTTTAAATATTTTGAATATAAATCAGAAATGTTTTTACAAATATTTTATACATCTGTAGCTTGTTGTATTATTATCTTAACAGTGTCTTTTGCCTAACAGAAAATTTAATTTTAATAAAGTATAATTTGTCAATGTTTTCTTTCACAGACCATGCTTTTTGTGTTGAATCCAAAATCTCATTAAACAAAGTCACAATGATTACTTACTAAGATTTTGTTGTTACGGAAATTTTACAGTTTTACATTTCACATGTAGACCTATGATGAATTTTGAGTTGATTTTTGTGAAAGGTGTAACGTCTGTGTCCATATGCATCTTTTTTAAAAAAATACACACATCCAACTGTTCCAGCACCATGTGTTGAAAAGACTTCTCTTGTTCTACGGTATTGCCTTTTCTCTTTTGACAAAAATTAGTTTACTGTGTTTGTGACTATGTCTGGACTGTTTTGTTTATATATATACACACACACATTATATATATATTATATATGGGTATTATATATAAAAATATAATGTATATAATGTAATATATCTATTACATTACCAAAATATGGTCTGTTTTGGTGAGGGTCTCACGTGTACGTGTGTATATGTATATACAGTAATATATATAATTCTATATTATATATGTAATACACGCACATATACATATATAATACACATGTGCACACACACACACATATATATATATAAAATCTTCCCAACTTATTAAAGTGGTTAGAAGTTGCAGTAAAATTTTGAACTGGGCTGGTGAGAAAAATCTTTCTGGCCTTGTTCCACACCTTAAGGGGAAAAATATTTTGTTTCCCAACCTTAATTATGATGTAAATTATCGGCTTTTTTTGTGATTATTTTAATTAAAGTAAGAAAATTTCTCTCTATTCCTAGTGTCCTGAGAGTTTTTATCATCAATGGGCATTGTTTTGTGTTGAATAACTTTTATATATCAATGAATATAATTACTTGATACTTCTTCAGTTTGTTGACGCAGTGGTGATTGATTTTCAAATTTTGAACCATCCTTGCATAAATGAATAAATCCCACTTGGTGGTGGCATATACTTCTTAATTTACTCTTGTATTTGATTTATTCATATTTTCTGGGAGGTTTTGTGCCTCCACAACAGGGTCTGATGATTTCTTTTTTGGAATGTTATTATGTATTAGCTTACTTAAATAGATACAGACCTATTCAGATATTTATTTGTCCTTTTGTGAATTTTGGTAGTTTGTATCTTTCAAGGAATTGTTGTGTGGGTACTTAGTTATGTAATATTTCTTAGTATCCTTTTATTATACATGGGATAAAGAGTGACGACTACTTTTTTTTCTTTAATTTCTGGTTTTATAAATTTTGTTTGCTCTATTTTGTTTGTGGCTGGACTGTCTTGGATTGAGGATTCGAAATTTTCAGATCTTTTCAAAGAATACAATGTTGCTTTTGTTGATTTTTAAATTGTTTTCCAATTTTCCATTTCAATGAATTTTTTCCCGTAACTTTTATTATCTATTTTATTCTCCTTGTTTTATGTTTAACTTGGTCTTTTTTCTCTAGTTGCTCAACAATTGACTTTATATCTTTAATATTTTTGAATATATGCACTTAATGCTATACATTTCTCCCTAATCATTACTTTTACTATATTCTACAGACCTCCATAAGTTGGTTTTACATATTTGTTTAGTGTCATCTGTTTTTAAACTTATTTTGAGATAAATAATTCTGTAATTCATATATTATTTAGAAGTACACTGTTCAATGTTCAAATATTTAAGAATTTTGCAGATATTTTCATGATCGACTTCGAGCTTAATCCTATTGTGTTCTGAGAAGATAATTTGTATGGCTTCTATTTTCTTAAATTTCTTAAGGTATAGTTTAGGAACAAAATATTGTCTCTTTTGGTGAGGGTCTCACGAGAGTATGAGAAGAACAGCTATTCTCCTGTTGTTGGGTGCAGTATTCTATAAATGCTAATTACATCAAGTTGATGGATAGTGCTGCTCAAGTCAACTATAACCTTATTGACTTTTTTTTGGCCTGGTTGGTCTATCAATTACTAAAAGATAAACTGCAGTCTTCAACTATAAAAGCAAACTTGTCTATCCGCTCAGTACAATCTTTTTGTCTCACGTAGTTTAACGCTATTGTTTAGATCTTCTGTGTTAAAGATTCCTACGTCTTTTTGGAAAATGTGTCCTTTTATCATTAAATAATACCACTCTTTATTCCTGGCAATTTTCCATGATGTGAAGTCTACTTCATTTATAATTAATATAGCTACTAATCTTTCTTTTGAAATATTCTTCTTCCAGATTGGATAAGCTCTGCTAAGTTCTTTCCCCCTGGGGAAAAAAAAAAAAAAAAAAAAAATGTCCGTAATATAGTGAAAGCACAGGGATTATTTTACAATTACTCTTTTCTTCTCTCTGTCATAGTTATGGGAGGATATTTTTCAGATCTTCATCATAAGAACCTGGTAGAGTCCCTGGAGGTAATATCCCTGAATATATCTCTCCTCTCCAAACTGCAGTCCACACTCATCCTCCAGCAATTTTTCAGAACTACTAAGTTTTCCTTCCAGTTATGGTTCCAGCATCTTCTCCTGCAGGTAGGGAAGTATGAGCTGTGACTCTTGAGTCATCTGTGTCTTCAGATGTCATGGCGATGGTTTTCCCTAAAACTTCAGTTTCATGGTAAGTACAAAAAAAAGTAGGTGAATTTTAGTTTGTTCAACTTTTCTGTTGGTGTAAGGACTGAAACGACAGCTTCCAAACTCTGTATTTTGTGGCTACAAATAGAAATCTATAATAACCTTTTAAATGTCTAATAATTCTGATAGCTTTGTCAATTCTGGGTTGGTTTTAATTAACTGAATCATCTTCTTATGTTGGGTTATATTTTCCCACTTCTTTGCATACTGATAGCATAAACATATATTTTGCCTCTGGAGGTGAATATTTTTGTATCCATATAAATGTACATATACACATATATGTGTGTCTGTGTGTGTATTTTACATTTTCTTGTATCTGATATATACCTAAATTTTTTTATAATCATTTGTTCTGTTCAAGTCTTGCTTTTAAGACTTTTGGGGATGTTCAAGAGCAGTACTGAATTAGGAATAGTTTTTGTTTCATTACAATGACATTTTTCTGATTATTCTATCTCATATTATTTGTATAATGAGATTTTACAGGCTGTCTGCAGAAAACAGCACTAAGGCACTATTTTTGAGTGTGCAGCACTGTTATCTATAACTTTTTTATAGTGTTTTCCCCATTCCCATGTAGTTTCTTCACACACATGCACTGGTAAGTAACCAGCTCAACACTGAGTGTATCATTTGCAGATGACCAAAATTATCTTTCTGGAAGTTCTCTTCTGTTTGTTTGAAAAAATAAACCAAATAAACAAATCAAACTCTCTAGAGAAGTTAAATTTAGCAGAGTTTATTTTAGCAAAGAATGATTCATGAATCGAGGAGCACTCAGAACCAGGAAAGGTACAGACAGCTCCACCCAGCAATGTGGGCAGGTGGTATTCACAGAGAGTAAAAAAGCAAGTGGCAGACACAACAGTTTGATTGAATACAGCTCAACATCTGCCTTATTTGAGCATGGTGTGATGAAGCATTTGCCTTACATGAACATGATCTCATAAGTGGACATCCTGTCATTCACCAAAACCCAGCTGCCATGATTGGTTGGGACTTAAACATTTGCTACAAGAATATACTCTTAGGTTGTAGTTTATTTCTTATTAAGTTAGGTTGCAGTTTGCTATGTGTAGAATCAAGATACTTGAGCAAATATAGGCCAAATTTAATTTAACAATTCATGTCTTTTGGTCAGCCTTTTAATTCTGAAAGATTCGCCAAAACTTTGGGCATTGAAGCCATGCCCTGTTACCATGGTAATTGACCTGTTTGGACTTAGTATGGAATTCGCAATTCATGATGTCAAGCCAGTTGGATGATTCTTTTTATTCTCTTTGTATTTTCATTATTCTAACTGTGGTAAAACAATCTGATGCATAACAGATGGCTCTGTACAATCACTTAGGACTATTGAGGGAATGTGGCATGCCAGGGAGACTATCATAAAGGCTTCCAGGAGGATGATTCGAAAAGACTGAAGCATGACTCCTTAACAGTAGACACCATAAATAGAACCAATCCGAACAAAAAATATCACAAGTACCCGGGAAAGTAACCTACTTGTTTACACCAAGTTGCTTGTTTGTTGATTTCTTGCAGTTGAGTTTTTACCATACCAGATATATTTATCCAAGTGTATTTGTATACACTGCCATATGTTTAGCTGAAAGATAGTCCAAAGAAATTACGTTGTCCAAAACAATAGTAGCAGGATTATTTAAAGAAGTTTTCTGGACAACTATAACCTTTGCAGTTAAGACACATTTCTAACTATAACCTCATTTATATTTATGCCAAGCCAGAGAGGAGCTTTTATTTTTTTGAGATGGAGTGTCGCTCTGTTGCCCAGACTGGAGTGTAGTGGCACAGTCTCGGCTCACTGCAACATCTCCCTCCCATGTTCAAGCAATTCTCCTGCCTCACGATCCTGACTAGCTTGGATTACAGGCACCTGCCACTACACCTGGCTAATTTTTTTTGTAATTTTATTAGAGACAGGGTTTCACCATGTTGGCCAAGCTGGTCTCAAACTCCTGACCTCATGATCCACCCACCTCTGCCTCCCAAAGCTCTGGGATTACAGGTGTGAGCCACCATGCCCGGCCCGAGAAGGAGCACTCTATGAAAAGATGTCCATTTGAAGGAATTTCAATTCTTTCAAGTTACTTTTTATTCTATAATGCGAGTTAAGAAATATAGGCCAATATTCAGTGTCTAGTTGATTGTGGAGTGAGAGTAGTATCATTAGAGCTCCTAATCTACATTGGATCCTTATTTTTCACTTATTGAAACATGGAATGTGTGAATGGTTAAATGATTATTATGCTGTTAAATCCTCCACAAATAACTACATATTCTGGAGGGACATAACAGACAGTTCTAACAGATGCAGTTCCCTATGGGGGTAACTTGTGCATTAGGAGGCACCAGTAGGAAAGCACTAGTAATACTTATCTAAGGCACCATTATTGAATTATTGCATGGTTGGTGGCTACCAATAATTAAAAGGTTGCAGTTACAAATTTGTCTACAAACTGTTGAATTATCTTTCTTTTCTTTTTTTGGTGTTCAATTTCTGGCCTAATTTAACAGCAAAGCCCTCAGTATAGTGTTTACCTACTGTTAGATTTAAATAACGAGACTGAATATGTAAATCTAAAAGGCTGACACTATAGAAAGCATAAAATATCACACTCGGAATATCAGCAAAACACGTTACACAGTGAACTAAAGGACACCTAAGATCATGGAAGGATTTAGGTTTAACACGACATATCCAACATTCATTCAGTTAAGTTCTCTGTGGAAGCTATCAATGATAAAATTAATTTTCACATTATCTTTCCATGTATAGACAGAAGATAAACAGTAGGAAAAGAGAAAAATGTCATGGTGACAGGAGACAGACCCTTGATCTGTGATCTTGGGGCAGTTGTGCACTTCCAGAATGTTTTCTTCTGAGAAGTCTCCCAGGTCAGTTTCACCTTGATGTCTCCAAGGTGTCTATGGTCCTAAGAGTCCAGAGGGACTCTTTGAGTTAAGAGATGTGGATATAAGACTTGAGTTCCTGAAGTTTTGCTGCAGGGTAGAACTTGGCATAGTTCCTTTCAAGAGAGTTCAATGGTGGTCTTTCTCTGGTGTTGTTTCCAAGAGACCCAGTCTCCATGCTCTAGACTGTGAAAGGTCTGCCTGTCATCAGTTCATGTGTCATGAAGAGCTTCTTTTATCTGGAGAAAATATACTTGGCCTAGTGTATGAAAGCTTTGAAATATTGGTTCATGTCAGTTTATAAGGGCATGAGGTACATAAGCTTTTATTATGAGAAGAATAGGTACTCCAGTAACTATTTTATTGGGGTCAATTTATGCTTTCCACTGGGAATGAATCAGATTACCATCAATTAGGAATAGCCTTGACCAAGGTAATGCAATTATGTTAGGTTTGCATGATGACATAGTGTTTGTAATACCTTATTTGACTATTTTATACCTTCTCCACTGAAACAATTATCTCTAATGCTGGAGATTTCTCCAGGAATATCCCATAAAGGAAACATTTTTTTTTTAAACAATATTTTAACTACCACTTTGAAAGTGTATTTTCTGCATGGGGAAGTTTTTATACTACCAAAAACATACACAGAAGAAGGCAACTGAATGAATCCATTTGTATTTTTTCAAATAGTTCAGCAGATGATGGAAACGTGTCACCTGAGGTTTTTGTTGCCTTACCAGAATTATGGACTCGACAAACCAAAGATTGATTATAAACAACTTCACAATTTTAAAATAGTCACAAAACATATTTTCTTATTCATATATTTTATCTACTCCATAAGGAGTTGGAATGCAGGGCATTTAATAATGGAAATGTTACATTTATGCCAAGACAGAGAAGGAGTATTTTTTTTTTTTTTTTTGAGATGGAGTCTTGCTCTGTTGCCCAGGCTGGAGTCCTAAGTGTTAAGAACTCAAATAACCAGGCTACCATCCAGGCCTTCCATGAGCCCACACTTTACATTGAATTAAAGTCCCCTTAAACACTAGCTTTGTTTCTCCAATTCAGGTGCCTAGTGGTGTTTATTAAATAGATGATCATAGGTAATTTACTTGGATCAATCTTATGAAGTTCATTCAAATTGCACATCTTAATGATTTCAGTATTGGCTGAGTTAGCAGGAAAATCTGTCAAAACATTTCCTTGGTGATCAATTAATTCTTGTTTTGCTTGGTGTTGGTTTAGCAGTTTTATGAAACCAGATTTTCCTGTTAGAGTTCTGAAAATTCTTACCCACGTCTAGTAGTATGATCAGATTTTTAAGAATTTAATATAAATTTTGAAACACCTATTAATAATACCTCCATACAAATATAACTCAATAAAGGTTTAACATTACTATTTGACAATGCTTCTCACATAATTTGATATATAAAATAAGCTCAATTAGCTTAAGATATCTCTTTTTATAAGAAGATACATCGCTAGGAGATGTTTCAAGGGCCCATCTGGAAAATCCACAAGTTAATTCAGGATTAAGAAAAAGACTTAATTTATAATTAGATTTGGGGAAGTTTGTCAAAAATATCAAGGATCTAAACACTTCATCAGAATAGAATCACCAGTCCCTGTGAACAATGGTCATTCATTTCACACAAGTGATAATTTAATGACTTCAAAGAAGAAAAGTTACACGGTTGTAGAAAATTGTAACATTTTAACAGAGAAGTCTCAGTTTTCTTAAATTATCATTAATCTACTAAAGACAAGATGAAGCACAGGAAATTATATTGGTAAAACATAAATCTTTTTTCCTTTGGCCAATTATCTAAAAAATAAAACTTTTCACAATTTCCTATTAAGAAAAAACCAATATTAAAGAAAACCTTGGTCTTTTTAGAGGACTAAATTCTAGTTCTACATTATTGTACTTTATTTATTTATTTATTTATTTATTTATTTATTTGTTTGTTTGTTTGTTTGTTATTTTTGAGACACAGTCTCACTCTGTCGCACAGACTGGAGTGCAGTGGCAAGATCTCAGCTCACTGCAACCTCTGCCTCCTGGGCTCCAGCGATTCTTGTGCCTCAGCCCCCCAAGTAGCTGGAATTACAAACGTGCACCACTGCACTCAACTAATTTTTGTATTTTTAGTGGAGACAGGATTTCACCGTGTTGGCCAGGCTGGTCTCAAACTCCTGACTTCAAGAGATCCACCTGCCTCAGCCTCCAAAAGTGCTGGGATTACAGGCATGAGTCACCTCACACGGTCTGTATTTTTTATATTAATGCTTAATTTGTAGAAAAGTTATAACCAAGTATCTTCTAATCTTAAATAGCTTGATCAGATACAAAATTCCTTTTGCAGGATTCATCTTTCACAGATCTTTTTAGGTTTTCTTATCCATTCAGTTTTTGTTCTACACTTTTCCTCTTATTTTGAACAACCCATCATACTAATTTTGGACAAAACTTACTCTTCTCTATTAAAAAAAATCTCCTTACCTTATACCTTTTCCTTACCAAAATCACATCTTACCTCTCCTGTATACCTGCATATAGAATTGTTTCCTTTATTTTTTCATATATACATATATAGATGCTTAAGTTTTAGCGACTTTATTTTCCAGTGAACTCTAGGAAGCAAGCAACTGCCTGTCACACCAGCGATGTGTAGATTGGCGAATCTATGAATCATAACTTCTAGAAGCAGATGTTCTTTCTTCATAGTACAATTTGCCAATGTGTCACAGTTCGCTAAGTGTTCCAACTATCTTTAGTGTCTCTGTAATAAGAAACTGTAAAAGAGGCAACATTTTATGTCTATACTCCTAATTTTTGTCTGTTTGTTTGTTTCTTAGGACTAAGGATCAAATTGTTGTTTGTAATAATTTCCCTCAACCTCAATTTTCCATTGTTGATAAGATGGATGATAAGAATATTAAAACTTTGTGCCATAAGAGGAAGATTTTACATGGGAATTTTATCTTACTTACATTTTGTAACTCACTTATCCTTAACAATTGTGCTTGAGTTCTCAAAAGATGAAATATTAAAAGTTAGTCACCATCTCAAGTTATTAACTGTAATATAGAGATAAAACAAGCTTATCTTACCAGTCAACATAGGTAAGAAAAGTTGTATGTCTGAATTATATTTAATCCTGACAACTCTGAAGATATAACTGTTTTAATCAAATCAACAATATTCTTATTTACCAAACATTACCTAATCCATGTAAACTTGAAAAGATTTAGGGTTACTTATTGTTCTGAGAAAATAATTAATATAAGCATTTATTCTTATTAGGCCAATTAAATAGAGCTTTTATACGATTTAATTTTGGCAATATCATAAAAAGATAGCAAATTATTACACACATATATATCATACATAGAGACATATATAGATATATAGACAGGAACAGATCTTACAGCTGCCATTGTGAAACTTTAGCCATGTTCCAGGTATAATAATGCAAAGCTCACTAATTTACTAAACAATAGTTGAATTCATTTTTTTTCCAGTAGAGTTTTGGGAAATATCAAGGGCCACGACAACATAAAAGAGATGAGCAGCGCTGTCAGAATGTTAAGTCAACAAGGGCTTCAGAAAGGGGTCTCAGCTGACAGTTTCCCATGGGGGATGTGGAGTCAAACAGAAAGCACAGAGGACTAACTGTTACAACTATTTTTACAGAAAATGGTTCAAGTGTCAATCAGACAGGCTTGGTCACAGGGACCTTTCAGACTTGATTTGAAACCTTCACCACAGTAATATTTTTTTTTTCTCTGAGAGAATTGCTGATTATTTTCTCAGGAGTGAAGCCACTGGGGGCTACCTCTAGTGGAGATAATCCAAGCTAAACAAAGTGGGCCCATCAGATGACTGGTATACAATGGACAATTTCTTCTCCAATGGTTTGGCTGTTTACAATTAAGGCAGAGATCTCAGGGCACAGGGGTCTTTAGTTTGGGATCTCTCTGTTTGGGTTTGCATATGGAAGTCTTCTTGGTCCCCGTAACTGAAAGACATGCACCTGTTTGCATGCACCTGTTTGCCTTTTATAAAAAGTGTATCCACTGTGACCACTGTAACTTTGAGTTACTTTTACTAAGATTCACCCATTTCTCCAGAAAAACACAAGTTCTGGGTCCATAGTTCCTCTACATAAAACTGGCAAGAGTTCCATACTCCCAAGATCCAAATGAATCCATGATTCCCTGCCTTCTAGTAACCATGACTGCCTACTTAACCTAGTCCAGTGTCTGACCCAGTCAAATACCAGAGACCTCCTTACAGTACTCAGTCTTATTATTATCACAATGTCCAAATCAAGTACAGATAAAAGATACTCAAATAAACTCAGACAGCTAAACACATAACTTTGTGGATCCAGAATCAGAGAGAGAACTAACCCTTGATTCCAGCTGCTGCAAGAGGTGAATGGGCAAAATGGGCCAGTGGCATCTTCCATCGGTCACCTACTGTTGCTGGGGGTCAAGGGAGATTTACTTTGGATGAAACTTCTGATGCCAAAATTTTAAAAGAATAACTTTGGATAAATTAAATTTGGCAGGGTTTTTATTTGAGCAAAGAGTAAGTCACGCATCAGGCAGCATTCATATCCAGGAGTGGTTCACAGAGCTCCACCCAGCAACACGGGCAGGCAGTATTTACAGACTGATAAAAAAGGTAGTGACACAGAAACAGCTTCATGGGTTACAACATGGCATGTGCCCAATTTGGGCCTAGTATAATCACTTGGCAGCCTATGATTGGCTGAAACTCAGCTACTAGTTATAAGAACATATATTTTTAGGTTAGACTGTAGTTCTCTAGGGATGGACCCAAGATACAAAGGCTTTAAGCCAAATTTAATTTAACTTAACCCTTCTCTTCAGGACTATCAGGAAAACTCCAGCAATCTTGGATTTCCTGGATTTTCAGGTTCATCTGATCAACACAGGGAGACTATCAGGCCTCTCCTTGGTGCCACCTACCTGTGTTGTGGTCTGAAAACTCCCTTGAGGCAGACATGCAGTCAAACTTAGGGCTCAGCTTGCTTGTTTCTCAACTCTCAGGAATCATGAGTTTGTGTGTGTGTGTGAGTTTTCCTCTTGTCACCCAGGCTGCAGTGCAATGGTGTGATCTTGGCTCACTGCAACCTCTGCCTCTCAGATTCAAATGGTTCTCCTGCCTCAGCCTCCTGAGTAGTTAGGACTGCAGATGCACAACACCACATTCCACTAACTTCTGTATTTTTTAGTAGAGATGTGGTTTCGTCATGTTGGCCAGGCTGGTCTCGAACTCCTGACCTCAGGTGATCTGCCCACCTCGGCCTCCCAAAGTTTCGGGATTACAGGCATGAGCCACCGTGCCTGGCCTTTCTTGTCTTTTTATAACTGGTTTATTTCATTGAGAGGAACTTTTAAAGTTCATCCATGTTGTACTGTGTATCAGAATTTCCTTCCTCCTTAAGGCTGAATAATATTCCATTGTACGTAATTAGCACATTTTGCTTGCGTGTTCATAGACACTAGGGTGGCTTCCACCTTTGGCTATTGTGAATAATATTACTGTGAACATGGGTGTACAGATATCTGTCCAAGTCCCTGCTAGGAGGATTTGCCCCAGAATAGTAGCTTCTTGAAATTTAATGTTCATGTGAATCACCAAGAGATGCTATTCCCACTAAACTACCATTGACATTCTTCACAGAATTAGACAAAACTATTTTAACATTTATATAGAACCAAAAAGGAGCCTGTATAGCCAAGATAATCTTAAGCAAAAAGAACAAAGCTGGAGGCATCACGCTACCCAACTTCAAACTACACTACAAGGCTACAGTAAGGGATCGCCATTCTTGTTTCTTGTCCAATGCCTTCAAAACCACTGTTTTGTGTATTTTGTCTATTTATTGTTTTTTAGGAGAGGGTAAATCCAGTCTTTGTTACTCCATCTCAGGTAGAATCATAAGTCACCATGTACATAAAATTTGATCTAATTTATGATGTCACATAAAAGTCTCCTTTACTTGTAACTTAAGAATAAATAAGGGAGAAGAAATGTTTTAATGTTCTGTTCCAGATTCTTAACTTTTGGAAAAGTGGTGCTCAAAAAAAAAAAAAAAAAAAATCTTAAGAGTGAATTCAGTGTGTGAATTTAGGGACAATTTACTTAGCAATGTTCTAATACATCTCTTTAAGGCCGTCATATGAAATAATCAATTTAATGCCCACTCACTTGAGAGGGAGGAGACTATCTTTATCACTTACTCTATGGTTGGCCAGAATGAGAGAGTGTGTGTGCAGTGGGTACTTGCACAGAGAAGGTGACAGAGTAAGAGAAAGAATGAGACACAGAATGGTGGAGAGAGGTGGGGTGGGGGGAGAGAGGGGGAGAAAGAGAGAGGAGAGAGGAGAGAGGAGAGAGGAGAGAGGAGAGAGAGAGAGAGAGAGAGAGAGTTTTGTTTTGTTTTTAAGAGAAGGTTTGTCTCACTATGTTGCCCAGGCTAGTTTCAATCTCCTGGCCTCAAGCAATCCAAACCATACCATTCTCAATATCTTCATTCATTCAGTCATTTCTTGCAGCAGCATCCTTTAGGGAAGCAACTCAGAGAGACTGGGATGTGAGAAGAGGAGTGGAAGTAATTATACTCACATTAAAACTGAAAAAAAATATTCTAAGGCATTAGTTTGCTACATAAAACTTGCCCCAAATTACATTAATGACTGAGGTGCAAGGTTTTTGTGACTCTAAGGCTTTTTCACATGAGCCGTCAGTTGCCCAGTATGTGACCTCTGGATACGTTTCTTGGAAGGTTTCAAGAGTCAGAGGCTGGAAAGGGGGGAGTAAACTGGCTGTCTGTATTGTAAACTGACTAAGACCCCAGTATAAGGGAATGAAAATCTCTTAACCAGATAAAGTACTCCTGCTTGAAGAAAAACAGGTTGAACATAATCAATAACATGATCAGACATCCCCAAATCTGTAGACTCCTGATAAATCAGGACTGAAAGAAAAATCAAAGTAGCAAATTTGCAGAATAATTAGCATAGTACATCTGCAAATTTAAAGAAAGGTCACTTGAAAACCAGATTTAGTTGATATTTCTGGTTTTTAAAATCCACTTTTAATGATAAAAGTAACAAATAATTTAAGTCCAAACTGAGAACTACCCATAAACATAGAATGAATTATGATATAATCACACAATGGAATGTTACACAGCAATAATAATAAACTACAATCACATAAAATATGTACGAATCTCAAACAATGTGCAGAAGAAACCAGACACAGGAAAGCAATACTGTGTAATTCCATTTATGTACAGTCCCAAAACAGTCAAAACTTATCAATGGTGTGAGAAGTCCAAACAGTGGCTAAGTGAAGGAGGCAGGAGGTCTCCTTGGAAAAAACACTGGCAATGTTTTTTTAAATCTGGCACCGGTTACACAGATGTGTTCACTTGAGGAGCAGGTCACATACTTCACAAAAGTTTACTTTAAAAGTAATACACATGTTCACTTCAGAACTTTTTTTCTTTTTTTAGATGGAGTGTCTGTCGCCCAGGCTGGAGTGCAGTGGTGCAATCTCGGCTCACTGCAACCTCTGCCTCCCAGGTTCAAGCGATTCTCCTGCCTCAGCCTCCTGAGTAGATGGGACTACAAGTGTGTGCCACCACACCCAGCTACTTTTTGTATTTTTAATAGAGATGAGGCTTCACCATGTTGGCCAGGCTGGTCTTGAACTCCTCACCTCAGGTGATCCACCTGCCTCAGCCTCCCAAAGTACTGGGATTACAGGTGTGAGTCACTGAGCCTGGCCAGAAATTTTTTTAATTGAATATATTACAAATTCGGTCTTGCATCTTGCTTTTTTTTTCAATTTAGATTAAGTCCTAAATACATTTCCATGTCACAATGTGTCATGAACATGTTAAATCCTTCATGTATCTTAAGATATTTTAAAAATAAGAAAATGTAGCTTGCATATGTACGTATTCACATATATATACACTAATAAGTAAGATTTTAACATAAAATAACAGTTAAAGACCCAACATACGGTAAGTTTTAAGAGTTTTTCATGTCAGACCACTAGTTATGCTACCAAAAGCGTAAGCACCATTCCTCCAGCACAGCAACAATAATGGCAAAAGACCCCACACCCCAAAATAAAGTGCTCCCTTAAAAATTTGTCCTAAAACAACAATTCTTTTAACTTTAAAAATGGTTTCAACAGTTTGGTTGCAATAATTTTCCACAGTTATGAAGCAGAAAAAAATATATAAAAATTTATTCTTGGTTTTAGGACTTACTAAGAAAAGTTTCCCCTCCCATTTCTATCAAATTCCCCTGATCAACACAGTGTGATGCTAATATTCATTTATATTCCATAGTATTTCCAAGAAAATATACATATATGTATTCTTGGTGTCAGGAACCAAGTCAGGAATGTTTAAATATAAACATATGAATAAATAATAAATAATAAAACCAACTATAAACAAATACATTGGTGCACTGTAGAATGCATCTGCATTCTATAACCAGAAGCGTAGTTTATGTAGTGTTAAAATTTAGCCTACGACCACAGAAAAATTCACACAATCTCATAGAGACTAAAGTGAAATGTCTATAAGCAAGGAAGAGAACATTTTTATCTGTGGAAGGAAGAGCTCTCCTATCATATCCCCTCCTGTGCTAAATAAACTATGCAATCAAATAAACTAAGGTCCTGGGCAACATGGCGAAACCCCATCTACACAAAAAATTTTTAAAATAGTGGGGCATAGTAACGTGTGCCAAGAGTCCCAGCTACCTGGGAGGCTGGGGTGGGAGGATCACTTGGGCCCAGGAGGTTGAGGCTGCAGTGAACCATGATTGTGCCACTGCACTCAAGCCTGGGCAAGAGAACAAGACCCTGTCTCCAAAAAAATCAAAACAAAACAAAAACTAAATCAAAGTACCCCCATAATGCTTAAATCCCCTTTTAAAGCTAGACAGAAATAAATAGTGTTTCTGTCAATACCTTTCCTCCCTCCTCCAACTAACCTACACAAATTTGAAATTTCAAAGTCTCCACTGTAAACAATACATTTTGTAAACACCTAATGCTTGGACAAGAAATCAACAAATGTTTGTTCTCTTTTACTTCCCTACTATCAATTATTAGCTTTGTTATATGGAACTATGTACACATAATTACTTAAAGTCTTTTGTGGTTTGGGTCTTGGTTTTGTCATAATTGTTTACATCTTCTCGATTCCTTTTGAGAACTAAGATAAACTGATACACAGCTAGCTGACTGCTGTTTATTTTTCACAAAGAAAAAATTGGTCAGATACTTTTGCAAGCAAAGTTTGATCAATTACTACAAGATCAAAATTACTAAAGTATTTTTAGAAAAAAAAAAAGAACGAGAAGAAGGAAGTGAAAGAAAAGAGGGGAAATGATTATGCTTTAGAATACAGCCTATGTAGGTAAGAGTAGCTGTGGGAGACACAGTTTTAAAATGGTACCTTTAATTTCTGTTCACAGCTGTCAGCTGGGTAAGATGCTTAACTGCAGACCCTATACCTACGCTTACCTACACTCAAACCTTTAGCTTGTGGTCTTGAAGATTCTAGGTGAAGACACAACTAGAAAAACATACACTGTATTTATAATTACCAGGGTTCATACATCCAAAATAAGACCTACAATGCCCTCAAGTAGAATCTCAATAGTGTGGCTTTGGGTAAATTTATCTAATTATACTTCAGTTTCTTCATCCACACAATGTGGATAAGATGAGTACTTAAACGACTGTAAAGATTAAATGAGTTAATGGGTTCCTGTCTGGCACACAGGAAGTGCTCTATAAAAGTTCATCATTATTACTATAAGGAACATCACCACCAGTAAGATAATTTGTTGCTTCCCAGTCTGATCTCTAGGTCTGTAGTCTTACCTCCAATATTTAATGCTGCAATTGAGTGAAAAAATAGAATTTTAGGCTATTAGCAAGACTTACACCCTTTCAATGCAAGGCTCCTGACTCTGTGAGCATAACCTTCTTGAAACCACGGTCTGCATTTCAAAAGAAACATTCATCATTTTTGTGGCAAAGATCATTTGATGTACTCACTTACATAAGCAGAAGATTTTCTAAGGAATCTAAAACTCTCCCGTTGGTGTTGGTGCCTCACTCCTGGTGGAGTACGATAAGAAAGTGTAGGAAACGAGGAAACACAACAGAAGGGTGAAAGTGCATTGCCTGAATAGAAGGCAAAGAAATGGTTTATATATCCACCCTAAAGATTCTACTTAACATGACCATCCTTTTCACATGTTTCTGACTTTCAGTACTTCAGAGTTAACAAACATACCTATCGCTCCCAGCATTCAGCCTTCCCTGTTTTGACTTACTTAGAGGCTACATCAGGAAATTTAATTCTCATGCAGTCCAAGAAGGGTTTCCAGGGCTAAAGATTTCTTTTTTCTTGTTTTAAAACAATTCCCACTATGGACCCACTCAGTATCTTTTTCTTTAAAAAAATTAAATGGTTTTCATGTATCTTCTTAGAATGTCTCTGCTTAACATTTTAAAACATGTATTTTAGTGTAGTTAAGCACATTTATTTAAAGGATTAGGTGTGATTGTGTGCTTCATAATGGCAACCTGTAATTATTCTTATAATCATCAACTGTTCAGATTTCATATTTATATTTTCAGGAGCATGACAGGCACTTGCTTCACAAGAAGAAAAAATATAGTGCATAGTAGATGCAAATTATTTTTCCTCACTTGTCCATAACCAATTTATAAATACTCTGTATTTCAGCTAAAAATTTAATGTAAATAAATGTTAAAAACTGTGCATTCTGAAAACATGATTATCAAACAGGCAAAAAGAAATATATACAGTAGAATATATACAGTAGAACATATACATTCTTTATATACAGTACTGTGGGAAAATTTGAAGTCTGACACACAGACACAGGTTAAAATGTCACCTCCAATATAGGTTAACTATGCAGTCCTGGCAAAACAGTTAAACTTCTATGCTTCGGCTTACCCATGTATTAAATGGGAGTTAACAACTGAAAATTCACCGTATTATCCAAATATTTAAAGATTTTAAATGTTTTCCCACTTTTCATCCTCTTTTTCTCTAAATATTTCAGTATTTCCAGTTATTCCTGACAATTAAAAATAAACTAAAACAAACATAAAATTAATCACTTTGATTTCTTTGATTATTTTAAATCAGGTTAAAGTGAAACCATTTCTAGGAGCTCAATTACTGTATTTTAAGAAAATATTTTAAAGACACATGCTGCTAACACAATAAAAATACACCTGTTCCCAAGACAATGTTTAAGAAGAGAATGGGAAGATTGAAAAAAAAAAAAAAATCCTCAAGTGAGGTAAGTAAGAATCATAATTAAAACATAACACATAAAGTCAAATTTAACAAAACCAACCCCACCATATCATCTCCTCTCCCCTTCATTAAATTAAAGAAAGCATTTAACTAGGATCTCTAGGTTTCTGTAATTTTTTTAATTCTTAATTTTGAAATAATTTCAGACTTTACAAAGCATTTCACAAAGAAAGCCCATATTCCTTTCACCCAGCTTTCCCAAATGTTAACGTCTTATATAACCACAGTATAATTATCAAAATCAGGAAACTAATACTGATAATATTCTATTAACTGATCTATAAACTTTATTCAAATTTTGTTAATTGTCCTACTAGTATCTTCCTTCTAGTCTAGTGTTTGATCCAGAATACCGCACTGCATTTAGTTATCAGATCTCTTTAGTTTCCTTTAATCTGGCACAGTTGCTTAGTTCATGTTTCATAATCTTGACACTCTCTAAAAATCTAGTCAATTAATTTGTAGCATGGCCCTCAATTTGGGTTTGACGTTTTCTACGATTAAATTCAGGATATGCACTTTTGTTAAGAATACCACAAAAGTAATGTTGTGTCCTTCTCAGTACATCATATCAGAAAGTACATGATATCCATGTCTCATTATTGATATGTCTACTTTAATTACTTGGTTAAGAAGATGTCCACTTTCCCCACTTTAGTAAGGTTACTACGATTCCTTTATAATTATAGTAAGTATCTTTTAGTGAGCTCTCTTTTTGTGACTGTAAATATCCTGTTTATAACCATCTTATATTGTCCACTAACTGTTCTCACCTGTAACAATTTTTACTGCAGTGTTTCTCAAATGGTGATTTCCTGTATCAATGACTCTTCATTTATTAATTGAAATTCCATGGCAAGAAAGTGTGTTCCCTTCTCCCCTTTGTATTTATTTAATTATAACCAGATACTTCTTTTTATTTTATGGGTTATGGCCCACTACTATAGTGCTCAAAGTATCCCTAATTTGGCCACTGGGAGCTCCTTAGCATTGGCTCATACATTCTTTTGACATGTTCCCATCATTTTTTGAACATTTTGTCACTTTCATCCTGTACTTCCCCAGTCCCAGTCCCCAATTCAGTTTTTCTAAGAAGCCCTGTTTCCTTTTATTGGTGCCCGGCACTTGAACCCAACATCTGGTACTGGGTGTATTGACTGGAGCTATGATGTCATTGCTTCTAGGCCCTCTCATGAACAGAAGAAATATATGATGTATACACATATACGTACACATATATACAATCTTCTTGTTCTCTGTCTCCACTCATTCATACTGATATCTCAAACTCCAATCCAAGGTTCATTATAGATTCCCCTTTACCTTATTTCTAGTTCTTTTTTTCTGATGTTAAAAAAAATAACTCTTAATATCCACCACATATTTAGTTGCTTAAACTACACATAAAGTTGTTTCAGAATTGCTAACTCACCTAAATTTTGTCAAGTTCTTAATGAGCCAGTTAGACTGCACATTTTGATCGTAAAATGCACAAATGACATGCCCCACTCCCCACACAAATACAACCACTGGGAGTGCACCAACAAATACGTCCAGTTTTACCCATCTTGGTGATAGCAACACCAGGAAGAAATCTTAAGTAATCTTTTCTCATGGTTGCAAGTCTTGTTTATTATACTTCCCAAGCAGCTCTCAGACTGCCCACTTTTCTCCCCAAAGATACCACATCTTTCAATCAAGTTGCCACCACAGCCTTTGGTCATCTCCGCACATCCAATTTTGCTCCCCTCCAATCTCCAGGGGCTAAGCCTTTAAACAGACAAACTAATCACTCCACTTTTACTCATTTTGATGGCTTTCTCTATATGTCAAATAAAGTCTAAAATCCTCATCACAGCCTAAAACACACTGCATGATCTAACTCCTACCAATCTTTCTAGCTTCAAGTCACTCAATATTCTCTACAATCCATCTATATTAACCTTTTTGAATTCTTCTTTCATACTCCAGTTCTTGCACATACTGTTCCCACTAAACTATAGGTACTCCTTCTCCTTACATCCCCGCCTTAGTCCTGCTAACTCCTATACATCATTCAAGTCTTCACTTAAATATTATTCCTCAGTAAAGTTGTCCCTGAACTCCCAGTCTGGGTTAGACTCCTACGTGAAATCATCCTAAAGCACGTAGTATCTCTCAATGACAATTTGTGCTAAACTCATCTGCAATTCATCAAGTAGGCCTTCCCAGCTAGATTATAAATTCCTTAAGGGCAAGGACTTTGTATTGCACACTGTTAAATTCCCAGTGCTTGACACAGGGTACAGCACACAAAGAGGGCCGAATTAGTACTGAACGAATGCCTAAATGAATAAATGAACCAAAAGATATTATCGAAAATTAGCTAGATATAGTGACTGACAACTACTTGCAATACACAGAAACTACACTTTCTACAATTTCTATGGATGTGAAGACTTCTGGATCCTTTCTGCTGCATTATATTGCCTAGCCAATGTTGGAAATATAACTATAAAGTAGTAATCAGCTGATTTTTTTTTTTTTTTTTTGAGACAGGCTCTCACTCTGTTGCCCAGGCTGGAGTGCAGTAGTATGATCTTGGCTCACTGCAATCTCTGCTTCCCAGGCTCAAGAGATCCTCTCACTTCAGCCTCACAAGTAGCTGAGACTACAGGCATGTGCCGACACGCTGGCTGATTTTGTATTTTTTGTAGAGATGGGGTTTCATCACGTTGCCCAGACTGATCTCAAACTCCTGAGCTCAACTGATCCACCCACCTCAGTCTCCCAAAGTGCTGGGATTACAGGTATGTGCCACCGCACCCAGCCAATCAGATAAATTCTTATCCAGCAAATGGAGAAACACTGTTAAAACTGATTAACATGGCCACGCATGGTGGCTCACGCCTGTAATCCCAGCATTTTGGGAGGCTGAGACAGGCAGATTACAAGGTCAGGAGATCAAGACCATCCTGGCTAACACGGTGAAACCCCATCTCTACTAAAAATACAAAAAATTAGCCACAAGCGGGGGTGGGTGCCTGTAGTCCCAGCTACTCAGGATGCTGAGGCGGGAGAATGGCGTGAACCCGGGAGGCGGAGCTTGCAGTGATCACACCACTGCACTCCAGCCTGGGTGACAGAGCAAGACTCTGTCTCAAAAAAAAAAGATTAACATAATGAGCTTACGGCCAAATAATAATAATAAAAGCCAAAACTCCAAACACACAATTAAAAAGTATAATCAACTATTCTTTTCTCAAAAGTTCATTACAGTATTGGATTTTGTTAACCATCACTTATGTTAAATCCAACTGCTTTGAGATACCCAATATCTAGGTTAGCCTGCTTTATGTACTTGTTGCAATTTTACATTAAAGATCATTTATGTCGGCTTAAGGAGGGGACCAGTATGTTTAAAAGAGATGGTGATTGGAAATTTTTAGACGTTTTGTCACTGTCATTGATTCTGTATTCTCAGTTCAGCAGACCTTCTGACAAAACTTTTACCATCATGTGACTGAAGAAATAAATGGGCCTTTAAATGTACTTTCCCACTAAAATAATTTGCCTATAGGAGATCTGGGAAAGATTATGGCTTTTATTATTGCAGATACAGTATATTTTTTAGAAACCAAAGCCCATTCTATTTCTCAAAAAGTAACACAATAAGGACTATAATTCACTGCAACTGGTTTCTCCTCTCTTCCCCTTTTCATTCCTTCCTTTTCCCCTCAGTCGGGTACAATTATTATTTTCTTGCATCTCAGGAAACCTGAACCAACATATTAGTAAACTGATTATTTCAAATCAACAATAATTAAACATTAATTCTTATTTTTAAAATGTTAAAACAATGTTCCTCTTTCACTTTTACTAGTAAGTGAAAATAAGATAGTCTTCGTCAAGAGCACAGCAGGTATCATAAGAAAATGAAATAAGCTTGCTTTCATCACTCATGTCTGAGAGAATGATGAACACAGTATCTAGTATTTTGAGGCACTGGGGAGGCTTACACTACCTATTACGTTATCAGTTTTTTGAGCAAAGGGCTAAGTCAAACTGTATACCTTTTACCTTGTTCATAATAATTTTTTTGACTTTTCAATTTTAAAAAAATTATTCGTTAAGGCTGGACCTGGTGGCTCACACCTGTAATGCCAGCACTTTGGGAGGCCAAGGTAGGAGAATCACTTGAGCTCAGGAGTTCAAGACGAGCCTGAACAACACAGCGATACCCCTTCTCTACAAAAATTTTAAAATTAACCAAGTGGGGTGGCATATGCCTGTTGTCCCAGCTACTCAGGAGGCTGAGGTGGGAGGATCACTTGAGCCCATGAGTCCCCAGCTGCGGTGAGTGAGCCATGATTGTGCCACTGCACAACAACCTAAGTGACAGAGTAAGACCCTGTCTCTTAAAAAACTTTATGGCCGGGCGTGGTGGCTCAAGCCTGTAATCCCAGCACTTTGGGAGGCCAAGACGGGCGGATCACGAGGTCAGGAGATCGAGACCATTCTGGCTAACCCGGTGAAACCCCGTCTCTACTAAAAAATACAAAAAACTAGCTGGGCGAGGTGGAGGGCACCTGCAGTCCCAGCTACTCGGGAGGCTGAGGCAGGAGAATGGCATGAACTCAGGAGGTGGAGCTTGCAGTGAGCTGAGATCCGGCCACTGCACTCCAGCCTGGATGACAGAGCGAGACTCCGTCCAAAAAAAAAAACTTTTTAAAATTTCACTAAACAGTAATTACACTGCATAAAATTCAAGATGCATTAATATAGACACTGCTACAAGAAATAAGCAAACCCAAGAAATATTATATTTTACTTCTGTAATCTATCCCCAAAAATGCCTACTATGTCTGTGATTTGGTCAAAATAAGTATTTGTCTTTATTTAAATCTACAGAAAGGAAGGGCAGAAATGAACTAGGCCAATGAAAGCCAGGGTCAGTCTCCCCAAATTTTTATTTTTTCTTCATCTTTATCGTATCAGCTTCTACAATTTTTACCCCCATCGGAATTGACGGGCACTAATAAAATGATGGTAAAATTCCTTTCTCTTCTAACTCCAAGGAGTCACCAAATATTTAAGGAAATATATTTGAGAGCCACAAAATAACCCATTTGAAAGCAGAGCAAAAGAAGAATTAAGATGCCCGGCATTCTATACAACTGGAAAATAAATCGTTTTATTTAGGAATGGTGCTCATTTACGTGCATATTTAATGTGATATTTGCCAGAGCTTTTGAGGCCCAAAAGTTTCTTTTCTCTCAAATTTTCACAAAATGGAAATGCCAATTGCATCATAAATGTGAAGATCTTTACAGACCAAGAAAAAAAATAGCTGAATTTCAAACAGAACAGATAGCTATTCTGGATAATTCACATATCAATAGCTGATCAATATAAGATCAACCTGAATTATATAGCTAATTGCCTTTTTCCAGAGCCTGTGGCTGAACGTGCTCCTGCCCAGAAAAATACATTAGAAGGTCTGTCCTTGAGGCATGAAAAGTATCACCTAAGCAAAAAGAAAAACATAATACATATGATCTTTCATCAGTACCAAAATATACTAATACAGCTTACTGAATCTTTGCTATTAATGTCTTGTTTGCATTCTTATTCAAAACATATCCTTTTTATCCAAAAGTCATTCTAGATTATTTAAAATAAACTTGGAAATTACAGTTATAATTTCTTCACTTACTATGTTTTATTTTGGAATTTCTGGTCATTAAAAAATGGTGAAACAGAAATATACTGGCCTCCTTTTTGTACACTAAAATCTTTTCCTATGAGTAGGTACCACCAACATGCAGTTGTAGGACGTTTACACACCAATGGCTGTGCCCCATCAATAGTGATGGAGAAAAAGATCTCGAGGGCTTAGAAGACAAAGACAAAGAGATTTCTTGAAAGTCTTCTCATAATCTCAAAAAAAAAAGTACAATAAAAGTAATCAACCCCAAAGTACTAGTAAGTTTTACTAGAATAAAGTAGATGAGGAAACCTTTAGACCTCTTTTAAAAGAAAATCAGTACAGACTATTTTATTACTACTAGGTTTTGCCATTACTTTTAATGGCAAAAACCACAATGACTTTTGCACCAATCTAATAAAATATGTCTTATTACTAGATATGAGAGTGCATATTTCAATTTAAGGTAAGTTTTGGGTAAGGATAGAAACTGTTTCTTTTCTAAATAATACAAAGAATCAAATTAATGTTGATCTTTCTGTGAGGACAAAATGCATCAACAACTGAAACTTTTAATTTAACAATAATACAATTGAGAGAACATGAGATCTGAAGTTCTATGATCTGAACTTGAGTCTCAGATTCTAGTATTTACTAGTCTGTTATCTTAGGCTAGTTACCTAATCTTTACAAAGTTTGATTGTATTCATGTCATATGGAGGTGATGACTAATATATCTCTCATAAATATGTTCAGACATGTATCACATATCTCTCTCAGATATATACATGTTATTTAATACTCAGAAACAAATATTTTCTAAACTGCGAACTACTACGAGATACTACTGCTCCTACTATTACTAACAATCATAATATACAGGATTATAAATACTGTCAAATTATTTTAACACTGTCATTCATCACTCTTTTCTAATCGAAACAAAGGAAGGCTAGGGAAGCTTTGTAGGGTCTTAATTTTTTCTCTTGCAGGTGAAAAAAATGGAGTCAAATAGGCATGGCGGGCAATTTTGTGCCAGAAAACCTGTCTCTTAGGAATACAAAAGGTTGAGGAGGAGTTGGGGAGGAAAACCTGCCTGAGGTTCTCCCTCCCTATTGCTGATACGAAACATCAAAATATCTTTTAGTCCTAATAACTCTCATGTTTCTCTTAAAGAAAAAAATAACCAAGGCTAGTCACTCAAATGTCCTTATTCCCTCAGCTTTTATAGCCTTCCAAAGAGACACAGATAAATATCATATTTGATGAACACTGAGTATGAAATTTAAGAAACATTTAAATTGAAAAAGAACCCTTTCTTCAAAAGCTCTAGAAGCTCAGGACTCTGCATTTGATATGCCTCCATGATCGCCTGGAACACAGTTTGAAAACCACCAGTCTCAGAGAGCCTTGCAGGGTGTTAGGTATTTCAGATTAAGGCTGAAATTATGATCTATTAAAGAACAGAACCAATAGAGAGGTACCAGTGGGACCTGCAGATGAGGGGGAGTAATACATCACCAATGTCATACTTTTCACAGTAATTTTCACAAATCTCTGCTTCAAAATACATGCTTTTATCACCTGTAAAACGAAATGTATAGCTGTATTTTCCAGGGCTAACAGCTATGCACACCTGTCATCACTTTTTAAAGTGTCAAGGGAGTCTTACAAAGTGCTGCGTTTCTTTTAAATTATCAAAATGATTTCAAGTCTTAGTGAAATACATTTGGTTGGCACCTAGAAGTGATTTCCTAGGTAACTAAATACTACTCCTTTTCTCAAACAAAAACATCACCTGATAAATTTCCTAGAGAGATATCCGTAGCTGCAAACACACACACACACACACACACACACACACACACACAACCACTGGCTGCCAGGAAACTCAAAGCTAAAATTTGTGTTCAAACGCACCAATTTCCTTAGCCCAGTTTTCTGTCACAACTATTTTCTTTCGTTATATAAATCCTATTAACTTTTCTTTCTTCAAAATCTTATTACATACAGCTTTTAAAATTTAAAATCACATGCTTTTAAATGTTTTTTCTCAGTGATTTATCTTTATTTTAATAACTGCCATGTATGCTTTTGTTTTTCAGAAGTGGCAAGATGGCCAGGTGCAATGGCTCATGCTTGTAGGGGTCGAGGCAGGTGGACTGCTTGAGCCCAGGAGTTCAAAACCACCCTGGGCAACATCATGAAGCCCCGTCTCTACTAAAAATACAAAAATTAGCCAGGTACAATGGCACACACTTGTAGTCCCAGCTACTCAGCAGGATGAGGTAGGAGGATCGATGCCCAGGAGGTCGAGGCTGCAGTGATCCAAGATCACGCCTCTCTGTACTCTTGCCTGGGCGACCAAAACCCCATCTCAAAAAAAAAAAAAAAAAAAGTGGAACGATATAAATATAATACAGCATTGAATATACAGCAATAGCATTAATACAAATAATCATTCCACAGTATTCCTTTACATACTTTAAAATTTTTTAAATCAATTACTTCAGATCCATATTAAGGTAAAGAAGCATAGGGCTTTAGAAGTAAAAAGGCCATGTGAAATTATCTAGTCCAACTTCATCTTTTAAAAAAGATTTAAAAATTAGTTGCATTAAATTCCTGTCTTCCTGCTGTCGTTCACTAAGCAACTAGACAAGTATACACAAATGACCACATGTTCCTTTTGAAATGTAAGCTAAATCACGTGACCACTCTGTTCAAAACGCTTAGTGATTTCTTATCTCACATAAACCAAAGTCTTTATCATATTCTACTGGATTCATCATGGCTCAATTCCCTGCTTCTTCTCTCTCATCTCCTCCCACTCTTTCCATGGCTCACTCTTCTCCAGTCACACTAATCTCCCATTGGTCCCTCCAACATGTCAGCATGCCCTTTTCTACCTCAGACACTCTTCTACCAGACAAATCAGCACACCTTGTCTCCTCCTCACCATCTTATGGTCTTCATGTCACTTTATCAGAGAGGTCTTCTCTGATCACCCTATGTGAAATCACCTTACCCCTCCCCGCCCCCATCCATTGATAGCTATTTACTCTGCTCTCTTCCCAGCTTGACCTTGCTCCGAAGTATTTATTACATTTTGACATATGATATAGTTTATTTGTTCATTTTCTTCTTCCTCCACTACAATGTAAACTCCAGGTCAGCAGTATTTTGTTTTCTGTGTTTATTTCATTACTATGTCTCTGGCACCTAAATAACGCACCTAAACCTGGCACCTATCAGGTATTGAACAAATATCTGTTTAATGACTTAAAGACTGACTTATTGAATAAAGCTCTGTTTCTACTCTGCTTTGTACCAATATTCCATTTTCTACATTTTAAAAGTGTTTGTGCCACTTACCCAAACACGTATTCTGACATTAATGGAAAAAATTCAAAAGAACTTCATGAGAACATTTAAGATGTGAACTTGGCTTTGATTTACTTTTAAAATCCAAAGTAATACATAAACAGGTTGAAAGAAAATGAACAGAAAAGATATTCCATGCAAACATTACTTTTTTAAAAAAAGAAAAAAGCAAGAGTAGTCAACTAATATATTAATTATATGCATAAACTACCTAGGTATTACAGAATCATAAACGATAATTAGAAATAATTAAGTAGCTTAACAGTTTCATTTTAATATTTTTTAATAACAATAAATACTAATAACAATAAATATTCATATACTTTTATTACGGAAGAGTAAATACGCTCTTTGGACAAAACTAACCTCAAATGTGTTTTCTGAGCATAGGCTAGTAATTCGATCTGTTCTTACAATGCAACTATGCAAACAGAACTGAAAAGTTTGGAGCACTTTAGAATCCTAAATTCATTCATCCCACAATTTTTCTAGTCCAATCTTGATGCATAAAGCTGCTGGACAATGAAGGGGTCATTTGAATTCTCTTCATAACCTACAGGGAAAGCACTCTGCCTTATCCAAATTCAAGTGACTCAATGAGGGGACACCCAAATCATTCCTCCTTGTAATTCGTGTACTATTCAATATATAATGTGGACGATAGGATTCTAATCTTTCTTGTACTTGCATGTCAAAGCTTTAAAACAGCTGTCACCTACCTCCTATAGAATAAATGTATCCTGCCAGCAATGTAGACTATGTTTATTTTTGTAAGGATTTTCAATGTTTACTTCCATACAATAAAATAAGAGAAGAGCTCTTTCAAAGTCTTATTTCTAATGTCTGGAAGTATGCTAATAGAGACTAATGAGTTCATGTAATTGAAAGTATCACATTTAGAGCTGTGAAAAGAGAGTACCAAGTTCAGCTCTGAAGTACATATTTACAGACCAAATATATTTAAATTTGTTCATAAACACTTTAGTTTTAAAGTCATTTCTGACTTCTGAATATTTTGGGAGGCAGTCTCCATTCTAGGAAAGCTGAGGAAAGGCTAGCTTCTCAAGTGTTTGTTTTATCCCATGCCTACTGTATTAAAATGTATGGGGTAGCATCACAGAAATATAAATTTTTAACAAGATTCCTGTTTTTTTAAATGCACAATTAAGATTAAGATCAGCAGCTTTGTTGTAAACTACAACTTAATGCAGAAGCAGGATGCTTTGTAATACCTTTTATTCTTGCCAAATATGGAACTTCATTCTTCCAGAGTGGTCAAGTTTTAAGATTACTAAAATATTTTAAAAAGGCAGAGTACAAATTGTACTAATATCACAGACAGTAAAGATGGTGAGGATTTCCTGGGAAATTCCTTGTTTCCAAAGACACATGTAAGGCAACGTTCTCCAGAGAAGACCAGGAGGAATTTGCAGATAAGATTACAGTTAAGCCTTGACTGAAGACTTCCTGGCCAACAATAAGGACAACTGTGCCACCCTCCAGTGTGTGTGCCAATGGTGGCAAGCCAGTCTGAGCCACCGGCTCCAATTATTTGTTGTATCTAATTAGCTTGCATACCAACAGAAACAATAATATTGAGAAAATATAACAATCTCTCATCAAAGCTTAATATTTAAATTCCTTGCATCAATTCATTTATAACCATTTGGCAGAGAATCTGCCCTTTTGCCTGTCTAAATACCAATTGTCTGCCTACTATTCTGTCTTGATACTTTGGCAAAATATAAACACACATTTACTTTTAACTGTTTCCAGCACATTCAAAACAAACTATAAAGTGAAAATTATATGCAATTTTATCCCCCACAGCAACTGATAAAATTTATTGAATGTTCACTCAATGGACATTTCTTGATGCCCATTCTGGCAGAGGGAGCCTTGCTTGTGTTAGAAACACCATAAATATTTGCCTATTTGGTTTGCCTTTTCAAAATACTGACTTTCCCCTATAACTAGAGTTTCCTATTATCAAATATAAAAATTCATGTCTAAGAATTCTCATCTTTTCACTAAACATTAAAATGTTTATCAAAAATTTTGTTACATTTTCAAGAGAAATCAATGTCTACTTCAGCAAATAAGATTCAGGGAGAAGGGGGCAAGGGCATAAGTATGAGTATTGTACTCAATTTAAATAGTGCATGTCCAAAAAGACTATCAAGATTAAGGCATTTTAGGCCGGGAGCGGTGGCTCATGCCTATAATCCCAGCACTTTGGGAGACCGAGGTGGACGGATCATTTGAGGTCAGGAATTCGAGACCAGCTTGGCCAACATGGTGAAACCGTCTCTACAAAAAATATAAAAATCAGCCGGGCATGGTAGCAGGCACCTGCAATTCCAGCTACTTAGGGCGCTGAGGCAGGAGAATCCCCTGAATCTAGGAGGCAGAGGTTGCAGTGAGCCAAGATCACGCCACTGCACTCAGCCTGGGCGGCAGAGCAAGACTCCGTCTCAAAAAAAAAAAAAAAAAAAAAAAAAAAGAGAGAGAGAGAGAGAGACAGAGAGAGAGAGACAGAGGGAGAGAGAGATTAAGGCATTTTAGCTAAATGAATCTATAGACGCAACTCAACTTACAATGGTATTACATCCCAATAAACCCACCATAAACTGAAAATATCCAAAGTCAAAAAAGCATTTACATACCTAACTTACTAAAATATCACAGCTTTACCCTAGCCTATCTTAAACATGCTTGAACACTTACATTAGCCTACAGTTGGGCAAAATATGGCATAATCTAACACAAAGCTTATTTTAAATAAAATGTTGAACATTTCCTGTAATTCACTGAATACCACACTGAAGTACATTTTCTACTGAATGTTTATCACTTTTGCACCATTGCAAAGTCAAAAAAATTTAAATCTAACCATTGTAAGTCAGGGACCAACTGTATTTTACAGATTCAAAGATGACACAGAGATAGAAGGTTCTTTTTAGGGATCATCTAATATAACTTTTTATTTTGCAAATTAGGAAATTTGCTTGTCGAGATTACTGCATGTCTCATATTTCTTTTCATTTTTATTGTCGCAAATTATCCAGAAATGTTGCATCAGTTTTCATATTAGATCACAAAAAAAGAAAACATTTGATTTCCTCAGTATATATCACGACCACTGCTCTATGTTTATGGTAATAAGACAACATAAGTATACTTATTGTATACTACATACAATATGTACAATAAGGACATAAGTTCTTATTGTATACTACTTATTGCAATACTACATAATTATTGTTAAGCAAGAAATCAGCATACTTCTATCATACTATAATTGAGATTGACAGAAATCTAGAATGACATTTCATGAAACCAGAACCCTGAAAAACTTCATCTTCACAAACTCCTAGACAACACCAATTCCTAATTTATGCACAGAAGTTTAGTTTGAACCTCATGAGCAGGTTTACAACACTTTTTTCAGACCTGTAAAACATTTCACCCATCTATAAAATTTTGTCAAGCCTTTGCTTTGCAAAAAGAGAATGAGTCACATATCTTCACTGAAAGAATTAGAAAAAGCAATTCCAGAATAACATGCCAAGTGACAGTCTAATACTAACTGCAGCCACAAACAAACCTGCCTATAAATGCAACAAACAATCTTTCTGTATTGGCTTATACAAGTATTTCTCCCAGTTAAAAGGCTGCTTAAGGAGTTTCACGTTAGTAAAATGGAGTAGACGATGGTGAGAGGAAAGGGGTGGTATATCAGATTCTGTATTGCAGATTAAACTTTATGTGCCATTACCATCAGAGAAATGCAAATCAAAACCACAATGAGATACCATCTCATACCAGTTAGAATGGCAATCATTAAAAAGTGAGGAAACAACAGGTGCTGGAGAGGATGTGGAGAAATAGGAACACTTTTACACTGTTGGTGGGACTGTAAACTAGTTCAACCATTGTGGAAGATAGTGTGGTGATTCCTCAAGGATCTAGAACTAGAAATACCATTTGACCCAGCCATCCCATTACTGGGGATATACCCAAAGGATTATAAATCATGCTGCTATAAAGACACATGCACACATATGTTTATTGCGGCACTATTCACAATAGCAAAGACTTGGAACCAACCCAAATGTCCATCAGTGACAGACTGGATTAAGAAAATGTGGCACATACACACCATGGAATACTATGCAGCCATAAAAAAGGATGAGTTCACGTCCTTTGTAGGGACATGGATATAGCTGGAAACCATCATTCTGAGCAAATTATCGCAAGAACAGAAAACCAAACACTGCATGTTCTTACTCATAGGTGGGAACTGAACAATGCGACCACTTGAACACAGGGTGGGCAACACCACACACCGGGGCCTGTCGTGAGGCAGGCGTAGGGGGAGGGATAGCATTAGGAGATATACCTAATGTAAATGACGAGTTAATGGGTGCAGCACACCAACATGGGACATGTATACATATGTAACAAACCTGCACGTTGTACACATGTACCCTAGAACTTAAAGTATTAAAAATAAAATAAAATAAAAGAACCTTTATGTGCCATTAAAAGACTTCTGGAAAATCTCAAGTCAAAACTACACACAACTTCATACTCTTTTTTTATAGAATATGTGACATTAATAATAAATTATTTAGAAAAAGGCAAGGGACAGACATATCTTAAATGTTTCTCTTAATCTAACCAATTTAAGAACATAAAAATCTCAGCAGTTGCTCAAAGGGTTAATTACAAAACTCAAAATTTTCGAAAACTTTTGAAAAGCCAGATAATTGGTACCCTTCTCTTCCTTTTTAAAAGATTACAGTCAGCCAGGCACGGTGGCTCATGCCTATAATCCCAGCACTTTGGGAGGCAGAGGGAGGAGGATCACCTGAGGTCAGTAGTTCGAGACCAGTCTGGCCAAAATGGTAAAGCACCATCTCTAGTAAAAACACAAAATAGCCAGGCTTGGCAGCAGGCGCCTGCAAACCCAGTTACTCGGGAGGCAAGAGAATCACTTGAACCCCGGAGGTGGAAGTTGCAGTGAGCCAAGATCGCACCACTGCACTCCACCCTGGGCGAGAAAGTGAGACTCCGTCTCAAAAATATATAAATAAAAATAAAAGATTACAAAGCATATATCTATAAGAAGTCAAAATTAGACAGAAAATTATATTTGGGAGCCTCCAAGAATCAAATGGTATCCTCTACCACGTGAACATGAATTCAGAAAAAGTATCAGGTTAAAATATTTGCTCTTTCCCCTCATTACTCACAGTGTGACTATATCACTCATCACCCAAATCAGAACATTCTAAAGTGAAAAGGGGTGATATTAATAGCTATGCCAGGATAAGAGAGGTTAGGATATAAGGGATCCCTAGTTACTTTTATAATTTTCTCTCCTCTACTAGACTGAAGGTCAGTGATATGGAGGGGTTAGATATTCATTATTATATTTCTCACAGTAGCACATTCTCTTACACAAACTAAGAGTCAAGCAGTCAAGCCTTACATGCTGAAAAACGAAATAAATACATTGGAGAGGACTTTCACAACTATTTAGCAAAGTGTAAACACTCTGACTATTGGACAAAGACTGAGTAAGTATGGGTTTAGACTTTAAAACTCAAGAAAAGATGAGAATGGAAATTACTTGTGCTATCCCATTAAATATATCCTAATGTTTTCTGTATACTAAAGGACGTACAAGGGTTCAAATCCTAACAGTAAAATCTTAAGAGTTATCACTAGTATACTCCTGGTAAGTGAATAATGTGGGAATATATTTCTCTTCCAGCCTAGCAACAGAATAGTACATAAATTGTGAAAAGAGTACACGAATTGAATGTTTTTTATTTGCTTTTTAATTGTTTCATGAATATTTACTATATAAAACACATTTCATTATTAAATCTAAATCCTTGTCCCCAAGGGGGAAAAAAAATACAGGATAGCTTTATTGTGGCTACTTCAATTCTTAAAAGAGTAAAATAACCTAATAATTGTTTCTTGCTGATCAAAATTAATGTATGCCTAGAAGATTCAAAACTGCTCCAGTTTCCTGATGCTACATAAGGACCTATATTCTGTACTGCTTCTCAATAACTTTGTATCCGCATATCTAGTTTTCATTAGGACTAGTCCTAGTTGGTGGCAGAAAGCAATTGGTGTAGTTAAAATATTTATAGTTTCATTTCAGTTCCACTGTGGTTTGCTGAACAGACATAAAACCACAATCTTTATCCTATGTGTCACTTCCTGTAATTCACAACTGAACCCAATTCCACTATTCATTATATAACACACAATTTAACAAAATACCAGAGATAAAGAAAATAATCAGAATCCATTTAGTTTTTTTTTTTTTTTTTTAATTCTTTTCTCCAAGAGAGTGTGAAAAGATCTGGAAAATCCTGAGAGTGCATTTTCCTAAGTGCTTTTCTTTCCTGCACGCTCTTACTCAATTAATGTTAAGTCATACTGTCTGTGATAACAGGATGCAAAAATCATAAGGATCGCAGCACAAACAATCTAACTTTTTTATAGTTCTTTACACCTGAAATTTAAGAAATCAGCTAACAAATAACAAAACTGAAGGATGTGAACTTCATTTCCTATTCCACCTTCTGGTACTGCAGCTAATAAACAGGGAAATGGTCTACAGGTAGCTGGTAAAAGAAAGAGAAGAAAAGCAGAGAAAATACAACAGCCAGTTTATCAGACACGAATTACACCTTCCTGGATGCTTCCCTTTTAAATTCCCTTCATAATTCATAAGGAATATGGTCCTTCTTAAATTCATTTCTGGGATAGGCGAGAGTTTAGCTAGGATTTTTATTTTTAAACAAATTTAGACAAATATGACAGAGTTCAAGCAACAAACTTGATTTTATAAGAAATTTAATTTCCTGAATAATTTGTATTTTATAAAATCACAGATTCAACTAATACAACATTACAATGAAACTGCTTCATCCAGGTCCCAAATAATCATAAGTAATGAAGTGGAACAGGAATAAACTGGCTAAGCACCAACTGAAGATTTCACAATATTTATGCAACAAAACCCAGCAAACATCATATAGCAAACAAATTTTTAGCGTTGCACAGTTATTCCAGAAACAGGGAGTACACAATGTTTGGCTTATACAGTTTACAGACACATATCAAGCATGTACCATTTATTCATCCATTTACTTTAAAAACATTTACCGAGCTCCACTATGATTAATTCAAGGCCACGGAGAAGTGAAGAGGCATATCACAACTTTCGCCTTTAAGGAGCTCAATAATCAATCATGGCATGAACAAATAATACTTGTACCAAGTGAGGCAAGTAGAAAAGTGCTATGAGAAAGCACCGGGGAATAAGAAATTTCTGCATCCTGTGAAAAACGGCAGCCTTCACAGAGAAGGTGACATTGAACTAAAACTAAAATAAGGACAGGGGTTTGCTGAAAGGGAAAAAAGGAATCCCCGCATTCAGAGAAGTTTAACTTACACTAGTTGAATAGCCCTTATCTGAAATGCTTAACCCCAGCAGAGTTGTGGACATTTTATTTTTTCAGATTTTGAAATATGTGCATTACACCTACCTAGTGGGCATCCAAAATCCAAAAATCCAATTGAGAACTGAATGAGCATTTCCTTTCAGTGTTATGTTGGTGCTGAAAAAGGTCTGAATCACAAAGTGTTTTGAATTTTCGAATTTGGGACACTCACCCTGTATTGCTTACACCTCAGCTAGCCCTGGCGTCATGTCAAATGACCCAAATTGGTCTTCTTACATTGTCTAGAATAAAAATCATCAAGACTTTTGTATTCCCTGGAAGAAACAAGACAGTAAGTACTACCATGACTAACTAGTGACATAAAAATAAATGGGTAACTACAGGAGCAAATTATTAAAGTCCTAAAATGTAGGCAATTTACTTAAACACCAAACTTGATTCTTCATCAATAAAACAGAAATAATAAAAGCTGTCCATACCTTCATAAGGCGGTTGTGAGGATCAAATATAGTAACATATAGACAGCTTCTTTAGCAACAGTACAGCACAAAACAAAGCAAATAATTATTTGTTTAAACCTAACAAATCTAGATAATTCCTAATTCATGAATTCAAAAAATTAAGTGACATATATAGATAAGATTTTACATATTTATATTAATACTATTGATAAGCTATTTTATGTTTTACTGAACCACATATGTTATGAAAGGAGACAAGAAAATGCTTGTCTAATAGAAAAAAATGTAAATATATAACCCTTAGGACTCTACAGCTAAGTTAAGGCTAAAACCAATTATTTGTTATAGATACCAAATTAATGCTAGACAAAATAATGATAGTATTAAATTACAGAGAAAATACATTGTATTTATGAAAGCTTTCTGAAAAAATACTACACACTGCTTCAGGGATTTTCGGGAGTGTTATAGTTTTTGTTCTTGCCTTTAGAGTTATATATGTAACCTTAGACTGTAAAGCTTACAAAGTTACATACTCTCTGGACTCAATTACTTCATCAAAATGATGAGGATGGACTAAACAAAATACAAGGTTCAAACCATCTGTAAAATAATAAAAGCATTATTAAAATAAATGAATATATACAGGGATAGTTACCATCTTATAAAATAAGATACAGACTACAAAGCTTTACAGGAAATAATTTTTAAAATACTTTGTGATTATTCCTCATCATTAATGAAGTCACGTGGGGATTCTGTCTGAAAAGCAGTACATTAGAGTGGGAGGAAAAAACAGAAATTTCTCATAGCTTCCAGTTTTAGACATCTTGAACTCAGCTTAGATACAAATCATTAAGTGTAGGCGCTAAATGTATTTAGAGTTTTTTAAAGTTTTAAAGGTATCCTACTGACCCTTTCAACTAACTGAATAAGAGAAAATTTGCAGCCCAGATGGTGACATTTACATCAAATAGATACCCATGAAAGAGATGCACTATTAAGTTCACTATGAAAAATTCCAGCTTCCAGCTAAAGGAAGACTTTGGTTATATAACTTACTAAATATTTCAAGAATAATTTCACTCATTGAATGAAAGGTTATTAACATTCTTCTCTAACCACTTTTTTTCTTCTGTGTTTTGTGTATAGGTACAAAAGCAGGCTATTAAACTTTAAAATAATTTCTATCTTTATGACAAAGGATTATAAAACTTTACAACAGTTGAGTATGTTGAAAAATAACATTGACACTAATGTGAATCATTCTTTTATGGCATAAATTACCCGAATAATTATATGTCATCCCNGTTATTAACATTCTTCTCTAACCACTTTTTTTCTTCTGTGTTTTGTGTATAGGTACAAAAAGCAGGCTATTAAACTTTAAAATAATTTCTATCTTTATGACAAAGGATTATAAAACTTTACAACAGTTGAGTATGTTGAAAAATAACATTGACACTAATGTGAATCATTCTTTTATGGCATAAATTACCCGAATAATTATATGTCATCCCAATCTCTACACTGGAAGGTGGTGCTTTTAAAAACTAGTCAAGGGGCTACACTTCTAGAATAGGAGTATAAAGAGCTTGGAGGAATCTCTTCTCCTCCCCAACACTTATTAAAACTAGCAAAAATTAGCAAAGACAATAATTCAGTCTCCGGAGACTGATCAGAGGGCTTACAACAAATTGTAAAACATTCATTCAACAAAATCATCCGAAATTCAGTAATAATAGTGGGAAGCCATGGCATTCGAGATAGAGACTACCCCCACTCCCCACGACTCTGTGTTACGGAAGAGCTACTCTAGTGGGCTCATCAGTTGAGTAGCAGCTCTCATCTCCTGTAGATCCCTGGAGTAGAAGAGCTATTCCTGGCAGATTTAGCAGCTGGTGAACATCAGCAGATACTGCTTCCCAAAGCTCCCTGCTACAGAAGACCTGTACCAAGTAGGTAGTAGTGGCAGCCAGGCAATGCCTGTTTTGCCACTTCTGACTCCCCCTACTAGATCCAGTGTGTTGGATGGCAACATCTGTTACTATTGTCTCCACAAACAAGTATACACACAGGTCCTCCTCTGCAGGGCAGATCCAAGTGGCACAGCTGGTGAAGGACAAGCTCTTTATGGACTGAACTGTGCCCGCCCCTCCCAAAAAAGCTGAAGTCCTAAACCCCCTCCCAAATCTGTAAATTAATCAGAGTGGACCCTAATCCAGTGTGACTGATATCCCTGTAAGAAGAGGAAAATTTGGGCATACACATATAGAGGTGAACACCACGTAAAGACAGACACATGAGAAGAAACACTGTGTAAATACAAAGGCAGAGATTGAAGTGATGCAGATACAAGCCAAGGAATGGCCAATGGTTGCTGGCAAACACCAGACCAGTTAGGTAAGATTCTTCCCTAAAAGTTTCAGAAGGAGAATGGCCCTGCAGACAACTTGATTTTAGACTTTCAGTTCTCAGAACTGTGAGGCACTAACTTCTGCTGTTTTAAGCCACCCAGATCATGGTAATTTGTTACAGCAGCCCTAGGAAACTAATACTATTAGGAATTAGTGGAGACTAATAGCTGTGTATGATACCAATAGACACAGACTAGTCAAAAGCTTAACGAGAGATGGGGGATGCGGGAGTGGATTAATCAAAGAGTCCAGCTAAAGCCACAGTAATTCCTAGTAGTCCAGACTATACACATGTCCAAGTCCGCACCTTCTGAGGAACAACCAGAGGGATGTTCTGTGCTACAAGGCCTTGGCTGAACCCAGGCCGAACATGTAACCTTTCTGTACAGTGAACCTTTAAGACATTATGTTAACTAAAAGATGATTCTATTTTTATATGAAATGTCCAGAACAGACAAATCTATAGAGGCAAAGTAGATTAGTAGATGCCTAGGGCTGGAATTATAGAGGAATGGGAATGCCTGCTATTAAAAAAATACAGGATTTCTTTCTAGAATGAGGGTTGCACATCTCTGTGCATATACCAACTGAATTGTTCAATTTGAATGAATTGTATGGCATGTGAATTATATCTTAATAAAGTCATTACTAAGAAAGAAAAAGGCTATTCAAGTCTACAACTTGCAAAGAATTAGAGTGGAGTAATACATAAGAGGAATGAAGAGCAGGGGCTACTGCTTAAGCACATCCAGTTGGAGATAACAACTTGAACTCCTTCAATGGACACAGGGAAGAAGGGACTAATAAAGTGAAACACTGTTGAAAAAACAGTAGTACTTGTGACTGAATGTGAGAAACCAAGGGGAGAAAGATGGCTATGACAACCCCCAGCTTTCTACACAGGTACCTTTACACTGGGCACTGTAATCACTCAAGTAAAGCCTGGCTTTCCCCTGGGAAGAAGACTTTCACATACGGTGGCTGCAGTGGGTGTGTGACAAGTCTCCTTCTTGAAAGAAAACTACTCTCTGAGCCCACCACTGGGCAAAAACTACCAATGCTAGCCAGATCTTAGGGATCTCAGCTATCTTCCATGACCCAGTTATCAGCCTTGATGCCAGAGAAGAACAATCTGTAAACAAGAGGATAGTTGGGTGTTTTTTTTTTATTTTTTTTTTTTGTTTTTTTTGACATAGACTCTTGCTCTGTTGCCCAGACTGGACTGCAGTGATGCGATCTCCACTCACTGAAACCTCTGCCTCCTGGGTTCAAGCAAGTCTCCTGACTCAGTCTCCCAAGTAGCTGGGACTATAGGCCCGCACCACCACATCCAGCTAATTTTTTTGTATTTTTAGTAGAGACGGGGTTTCACAGTGCTGGTCAGGCTGGTCTCAAACTCCTGACCTCAAATGATCCACCAGCCTCAGCCTACCAAAATGCTATGATTACAGGCGTGAGCCACCACGCCTGGTTGAGAAGGATAGCTTTTGATCACAGGATTGTTGTAAGAATTAAATTTGTTACTACAAATAAAAGAAATCAGCATAGTGTCTGGCACACGATCAACACTATATAAACTATAAAATGAAAACAAAACATAGTGTATTACTGAAGCTAACACACACAACATTTTCACAGAGGTAGAAGTTAAAACATTAAAGGAGATTTTGTTCATCTATAACTGTTCTCACTAAGAATGTTAAGTTTTAGAAGAACAGCCAGGCCATTTCAGACCAAAAAGATCATCAGCAAGAGAGTAATGAATAAATTAATAAATAAATAAACACAATTCCTTTCTATTTTATAAAATCAAAAAGTTTATAAAATCAGATTTTAACCAATTTCACTTAACATGATCAATCTGGATTAATTACAATACAAATTTGGCTTACGGTTTTAAATAAGCAGTCATGGTTTGTAAATACTTTACTGCCTATAAAGTAAAAGTAAAAGACTCTCAATTTCCCTCAATTTAATGTACACTGGCTTCTTAAACACACAACAATCTCCTTTCTCATAAAAACATTTTTTGACAACAGCAACAGTGGAAAAGATATAATCTTAAAATAATACTCAAAACTACGTAAAGAGAAATTATAAGGCAATGTATAGGCAGATTGTTATTTACACAGATACATTTCCAATTTTAACTCTTTCTTGCCTGTAAATGTTGGGAAGTGTTTGATATGGCTTGGCTGTGTCCCCACCCAAATTTCATCTTGAATGTTAACTCCCATAATTCCCACGTGTTGTGGAACGGACCTGGTGGGAGGTACCTGAATCATGGCGGCAGTTTCCTCCATGCTGTTCTCATGGTAGTGAATAAGTCTCACCAGATCTGATGTTTTTATAAGGGGTTTCTCCTTTCACTTGGTTCTCATTTTCTCTCTTGCCTGCCGCCATGTAAGACGTGCCTTTTGCCTTCTGCCATGATTGTGAGGTTTCCCCAGCCACGTGGAACTGTTGAGTCCATTAAACCTCTTTTTCTTTATAAATTACCCAGTCTTGGGTATGTCTTTATCAGTAGCATGAAAATGGACTAATACATTGTTTCTCTAATAAACACTTTCAAGTTATAACCTATTGATGAATACATTTCTTAAAATATAAATTGATTAAACAGCAACTTTAGTGTTTATTGTATAATCTGATTTGCTACTGGCTTCCATTTAATGAATGGTTAGCTGTGTTGCTGGTAGTCCCAGCTACTCAGGAGGCTGAGGTGGAAGAATCACTTGAGTCTGGGAGGCTGAGGCTGCAGTAAGTTGTAATCACACCACTGCACTCCAGCCTGGGTGACAGAGCAAGACCCTGTCATTCATTCATTAATAAATAAAAATTTTTAAAAACCCTCTCATAAATAAACACATACTTTAAAAAAAAAAAAACCATTAAACACACTACAGAAGCTTGGAATTATCTATTAGAATCAAAAAGCAGAGAGGAAACTTGTTTTTTAAAACCTAGATAAGAGGGAGTCAGAACAAGATGGCCAAATAGAAGCCTCCACACTGATTGTCCTCCCTACAGGAACACCAAATTTAACAACTATCTACATAAAAAAGCACCTTTGTAAGAACTAAAAATCAGGTGAGCGATCATGGTACCTGGTTTTAACTTCGTATTGCTGAAAGAGGCACTGAAAAGGGTAGGAAAGAAGGTCTTCAATTGCAGACATCACCCCTCCTGACACGGTTTGGCTGTGTCCCCACCCAAATCTCATCTTGAATTCCCACATGTCGTGGGAGGGACCCAGTAGGAGGTAATTGAGTCATGGGGGCAGGTCTTTCTCGTGTTTTCTCATGATAGTGAATAAGTCTCATGAGATCTGATGGTTTTACAATGAGGAGTTTCCCTGCACAAGCTCTCTCTGCCTGCTGCCATCCATGTTAAGATGTGACTTACTCCTCCTTGCCTTCCACCGTTGATTGTGAGGCTTCCCAGCCATGTGGAACTGTAAGTCCCATTAACCCTTTTTCCTGTATAAATCACCCGGTCTCGGGTATGTTATCAGCTGTGTGAAAACAGACTAATACACCTACCCATCCACCAGCAGAAACTGCATGGTTCGGAGAGAGAATCTGTGCACTTGGGGGACAGAAAGCACACCAACTGTGGGCTTTGCATTGGAACTCACTGATGTCCTGTCACAGAAAAAAGCAAAGCTGGGCAGAACTCAGGTGATGCCCATGAAGCGGGCACTGAGACCAGCACTAGCCACAGGGGAACTGCCCATACCAGCAGCCTGGAACTTTCACAAGCTCCACCCCCACAGGCTAACGTGATCGGGGGTTCTAAATTAACTTGAAAGGGTGTCTAGGCCACAAGGACAACAATTCCTAGGCAAGTCCTAGTGCCATGCTGGGCTCAGAGCCAGCAGACTTGGGGGGGCACATGACTTAGTGACACACCAGCCGTGGAGGTTAAGTGAGTGTATGCACCATGCTTACCCAACTCCAGGCAACGTAGCTCACAGCAACAAAAGTGGCCCTTTCCTTCTTCTTGAGGAGAGGAAAGGAAACAGTAAAGAGGATTTTGACTTATACCTTGGATACCAGCTCAGGCACAGGAGGATAGGGCACCAGAGAGAGTCCTGAGGTCCCCATTCCAGGCCCTAGTTCCCTGGATGACATTTGTAGACATACCCTGGGCCAGAAGTGAACCCACTGCCTTGAAGAGAAGGACCCAGTCCTGACAGGATTCATCACCCGCTGACTTAAAGAGTGCTTAGGCCCTAAACGATCAGCAGAAGTAGCCAAGGTAGTACATGCCGTGGGCCTTGAGTGAGACTCTGAGACGTGCTGGCATTAGGTATGACCCAGCACATTCCCAGCTGTGGTGGCTATGGGAGAGACTCCTTCTGCTTGAGCAAAGTAGAAGAAAGAGTAAGGGTACTTTGTCTTGTGCCTGTCCACAATACAGAAGAGCACAAAGTGGGCTCCTGAAGTACCCAATTCTAGGCCTTGGCTCTTGGGCAGCATTTCTGGACCTTTCCTGGGACAGAGGGGAGACCACTGCCCTACAGGGGGAATCTCAGGTGTGGCAGCATTCACCACAAGCTGAGTGAAGAGCCCTTGGCCATAGGTGAACACTGGAGGTAGCCTAGCAGTACTCCCTGTGGGCCTGTCAGGGAGAGACTCCTCTGCCTGGGGTAAGGGGAGGGAAGAGTGGGAAGGACTTTGTCTTGTGGTTTGCCTTGTAGGTTTGGTGGCAGCTCAGGTGCAGTAGCACAGAGAACCAGGTAAATTTTTAAGGTTTCTACCTCCAGGCCTTGGCTCTTGGATGGCATCCAGAGATATCCAGAGACCCAAACAGGACCTAAGGGAAGGCATCACCCAGAAGCCTGGCTGGTTTTGCCACCTGCCGATGGTAAAGCTCTAGGACCTTGAGCAAACACAAGCAGTAGCCAGTCAGTAGTTAAAGGGGACCCAGGATAAGAGCCAGTGCATTTCCAGTGGTGGCAGCCACAAGAATGCTTGTGTCACCTCTCCACCAGCTCCAGGGTAGCTCAGCACAGAGAAAATGTGCTCCATTTGTTTGAGAGAAAGTAAAGGAAGAGAACAAGTCTCTGCCAGGAAATCCAGAGAATTCCTTCAGATCTTAACAAAGACCACCAAGATGGTACCTCTACACGTCTGCAAGAACCACAGCATTACTGAGCTTAGGTGGTACCCTCTAATGGAAATACAGATGCAGGGACTATAAACTTAGATTACAACACTCAAGTTCCAACAAATACCTGGAAAGCCTTCCCATAAATGATGGTTACAAACAACCAAAGACTGCAAAGACTGCAATAAATACTTAATTCTTCAATGCCCAGAAACCAATGAGTATCCACAAGCACTAAGACCATCCAGAAAAACATGACCTTACCAAATGAACTAAATAAGGCACCAGAGACCAATCTTGGAGAGGCAGAGTTACATAACGATTCATACAAAATAATTTAAAAGTGCTGTTTTGAATAAACTCAAGATAATACAGAAGGAATTCAGAATCCTATCAGATACATCAAAGAGACTGAAATAATTAAAAAGCATTCTGCAGAAATTCTGTAGTTGAAAAATACAACTGACATATTGAAGAATGTATCAGTCTCATAATAGAATTCACCAAGCAAAAGCAAGATTTAGTGAACTTGAAGACAGGCTATTTGAAAATTTTCAGTTAGAGGAGACAAATGACAAAAAAAAAAAATGAAGCACATCTAGAAAATCGGCATGAACATCAAAGGTAACCTAGCAGTATTCCCCGTGGGCCTGTGGTGGTAATAGAATTGGGACAAACTCCTCTGCCTGGGGAGGGGAAGAGTGGGAAGAACTTTATCTTGTGGTTTTGATGCCAGCTCAGCTGCACCAAAATTTTCTAACACAAGATCGAGAAAATAGCCTTAAAAGGGCAAACCTAAGAATTACTGCCCATAAAGAGAGAGAGGTAGAGGTAAAAAGCTTATTCAAAGGACTAATAACAAAGAACTTCCCAAGCCTAGAGAAAAAGACTATCAATATTCAAGTACAAGAAGTTTATAGAACAACCAAGCAGATTTAACCCAAAGAAGACCAACTCAAGGCTTGTAATAATCAAACTCCCAAAGGTCAAGAATAAAGAAAGGATCCTAAAAGGAGTGAGAGAAAACAAACAAGTCACATAAAATGGAGCTCCACTACATCTGGCAGAAGACTTTTCAGTGGAAGTTTCACAGACCAGCATAGAGTGGCATGACATATTTAAAGTCCTGAAGGAAAAAAACTTCTACCCAGAAAAGCATATCTGGTTAAAATATCCTTCAAACATGAAGAAGAAATAAAGACTTTCCCAAACAAAAGCTGAGGGATTTCATCAACACCAGACCTGTCCTACAACAATGCTAAAGGAATTCTTCAATCTGAAAGAAAAGAGTATTAATGAGCAAGAAGAAATGATCTGAAGATACAAAACTCACTGGTAATATAAGTACACAGAAAAGCAAAGAATATTATAACACTAATTGTGGTGTAACTACTCATGTCTTTAGTAGAAAGATAAAAACACGAACCCAACAAAAATAATAACTATGACTGGCCACAGTGGCTCACACCTGTAATCCCAACACTTTAGGAGGTGGAGGCGAGAGGATCACTTGAGCCCAGGAGTATGAGACCAGCCTGGACAACATGATGAAATCACGTACCTACAAAAAATATATAAAAATTAGCCAGGCATGGTGGTGTGCACCTTTGGTCCCAGCTACTCAGGAGGCTGAGGTGGGAGGATCACTTGAAACCAGGAAATCAAGGCCACAGTGAGCTGTAATTGTGCCACTGCACTCCAGCCTGGGTGACAAAGTAATACCCTGTATCAAAAGGGAAAAAAAAAAAAAAAAAAAAAGAGTAACTACAGCAACTTTTCAAGGTATAGACAGTACAATAAGATATAAGTAAAACAACGAAAAGTTAAAAGCAGGGAGACCAAGTTAGAGTTATTAGTTTTCTTTTTGCTTGTTTATGCAATCAGCGTTAAGCCGTCACCAGTTTAAAATAATGGTTACATTATTTACAAGCCTCATGGTAACCTCAAATCAGAAAACATACCACAGATACACAAAAAATCAACAGCAAGAAATTAAAACACACCACCAGAGAAAATCGCCTTCACTAAAAGGAAGGCAAGAAGGCAGGAAAGATGGAAGAGAAGATCACAAAACAACCAGAAAACAAGTAACGAAATGGCAGGAGCAAATCCTTACTTATCAGTAACAATACTGAATGTAAGTGGACTAAACTCTCCAATCAAGAGACACAGAGTGGATGCAAGGATTAAGAAAACAAGACAGGCTGGGCACAGTGGCTCACACCTGTAATCCCAGCACTTTGGGAGGCCAAGGTGGGTGGATCACAAGGTCAAGAGATGGAGACCATCCTGGCCAACATGGTGAAACCCCAACTCTACTAAAAATATAAAAATTAGCTGGGCATAGTGGTATGTGCCTGTAGTCCCAGCTACTCAGGAGGCTGAGGCAGGAGAATCACTTGAACCCGGGAGGCAGAGGTTGCAGTAAGCTGAGATTGCACCACTGCACTCCAGCGTGGCAACAGAGCGAGACTCCGTCAAAAAAAAAAAAAGAGAGAGGAAAAAAAAAAAAAAAACCAAGACCCAATGTTACCTACAAAGACACACACAGACTGAAAATAAAAGGATACAAAAAAATATTCCATGCAAATGGAAACCAAAAAACAGCAGGAGTAGCTATAATCAGACAAAATAGATTTCAAGACAAAAACTGCAAGAAAAAACAAAGAAGGTCACTATATAACAATAAAAGGGTCAATTCAGCAAGATGATATAACAGATCATCCAGACAGAAAATCAACAAAGAAATATCAGACTTAATCTGCACTGTAGGCCAAGTGGATCTACTAGATATTTACAGAACGTTTCACCCAACGGCTGCAGAATACGCTGTGTACTCCTCAGCACATGAATCATTCTCAAGGATAGAACATATGTAAGGCCAAAAAACCATTCTCGAAACATTCCCCACCAAAAAAGAAAGAATATCAGGTATCTTCTCTGATGACAATGGAGTAAAACTAGAAATCAGCAATGTGGAATTTTCAAAACTATATAAACACATGGAAATTAAACAATATACTCCTGAATGACCAGTGGGTCAATGAAGAAATTAAGAACAAAGTTGAAAACTTTCTTGAAACAAATGATAATGAAAACACAACACAGCAAAACCTATGGGATACAGCAAGAGCAGTACTTTTTTGCCTACGTCAAAAAAGAAAAAAACAAAAAACTCAAATAAGCAACCCAAGGATGCATCTTAACTATGAAAGCAAGAGCAAACCAAGCCCAAATTTAGAAGAAATTATAAAGATCAGAGCAGAAATAAACGAAATCAAAATAAAAGAAACAATACAAAAGATCAACAAAACAAATGAACTCAGGGAGAGAGAATGCAGAAGGATTGTTACCAGAGGCTGGGAAAGGTAGAGGACAAATGGAGAAATGTGGGGATGGTTAATGGACTTTTTTAAAAAAAATCTAGTATTTGATAGCAATCAAGGTCGGTTATAGTCAATAATAATTTAAATGCACATGTAAAAATAACTAAAGGAGTATAACTGGCTTGTTTGAAACACAAATCTAAATGCTTGTGGGAATGAATACATTTACTTTGATGTGATTATTATGCATTGTATACCTGTATCAAAATATCTCATGTATTAGTCCATTCTCACATTGCTATAAAGAAATACCCGAGGCTGGGTAATTTATAAAGAAAAGAGGTTTAATTAGCTCATGGTTCTGTAGGCTGTACAGGAAGCATAGCAGCTTCTTCTTTTGGGGAGGCCTCAGGAAGCTTCCAATCATGGCAGAAGGCCAGAAGGCAAAGGGGCAGCAGGCATCTCACATGGTAGGAGCAAGACAGGAGGGAGATGCTACATACTTTTAAACAACCAGAGCTGGCAAGAACCCACTCACTATCATGAGGACTAAACCATTCACGAGATAGTACTCACTATCATGGTACTAAACCATTCACGAGAAATCACTCCCCATGATCCAATCGCCTCCCACTAGGCCCCACCTCCAACACTCGGGATTACAATTCAACATGAGATTTGGTGGAGACACAGATCCAAACCATATCAAGGAGTATAACTGGACTGTTTGTAACACAAAGGATAAATGCTTGAAGGGATGGATACCACATTTACCCTGATGTGATTACTACACGGTGTATGCCTATGTCAAAATATCTCCTGTAGCCCATAAATATATACACCTACTATGTACCTACGATTAAAAAAAAAAAAATTTAAATAAATAAAAACTAAAAACTAGATAAATTCAAATTGTTTCAACTATATCTAAGTTCCTTTCCAAAGGCATAACATGTTAGCACTGGAAATGATTTAGTTCAATTCATTTTTTTTCTCAGATTAAGAAACTAAAGTACAGAGAATGTAAGCAACTGACCAAGGTTGTACAAGGAGCCACTGGCAACCCAAATCTCTCTGATTACACTAATGGTTCTTCATATCTTATTTCTTCATATAAATACCCGAGGCTGGGTAATACCCGAGGCCACTTACAGTAGAGAGCTACACTCTCTCCTATTAAGAATCACGCTACACAGTCTAGGAATAATGACATCCTTATTATCTTATCCCTACTGATGTTTCACACAGCTCTGCTTTCACACTCATGCATCAACTGATGTTATCTTTTATGTGTACGAGTATGCATGTATGCATGTACTTTTATAGAGACGGGGTGCCTTGTTATATTGCCCAGGCTGGTCTTGAACTCCAGGGCTCAAATGATCCTCCTGCCTCAATCTCCCAAGTCCTTGACATTACAGGTATAAGCCACAATGTCCGGCTCAGGGTTATCCTTTAACTTGAATCCTTCAACTTCTTCCTTCTGCCTTGTCCAAAGAATTTCGTCTCTTTCCTTTTCATTCCCCATTCTTCTCCAATAGCTTTTCCACACTGCAGTAAACCTGGTAATATCTTTTCCCTCTCTACTTCAGTCTAAACATGTAACAATAACAAACAAGAAATTAGAGGGTTTGGGGATGTGTTTACTAAGTCTGATTATAAATCTTCTGAATTTGAAAAGACAGTAAGACATCCACTCAAAAACACCCCAAATTGGCAGCATTCTTGTAAAAAAACAGAAAAAAAAAAAAAGTCATGCCTTTTGTACATATTGCTTTTATATCACTTTCTCATTGCATTTTGGTACTTAACTCTAATTCAGTGTTAGACAATAATAAAGTTACCAATGTAACTGTAGTCTCAAGATATCTGTGAAACTTAGTATCTGGAAAGAAAAGGTGTTATATTGTGGTGATTTTTAAATATATCCATGAATTCTTTGATATCTCTCCCTTCAAAAAGCAGAGTCTAATCTCGGTCTGTTGAACATGGGCCTTAGTGATTTCCTTCTGATAAAAAGAATGTGACAGAAGTGACGCTATGTGACTTTTGAGAGTATTCTTTTTAGATAGCTTTTGTGACTCCCCCTCCTCCTTTCCTTTTCTCTTCCTCTCCATCTTCCACCACCTTCCTCTAAACTGTTTGCTCTGGTGGAAGCCAACCACCATGTCACGAGGGCAGCCAAGTAACCTGTGGAGAGATCTATACAGGGAAGAAATGAGACCTCCTGCCAACAACCAGCATCAACTTGGCAGGCACGTGACTGAGCTAACTTGAAAATAGCTCCTCCAGCCCCAGTCAAGCCTTCAAATGACTAAAGACTCTATTGAGCAGACATCCTTTCCCCCAGCTTTGAGGTAATATTGATGAAAATTATATATATATTCAAGATGCACGTGATGCTCTGACATACAGCATACAATGTGAAAGACATCAGGAGACATCTTGATAACAACCTCATGAGACCCCAAGCCAGAACAGCCTATGCCTGAATTCCTACCCAACAAAACTATGAGATTATAGATGTTTAGGTCAATACACTTTGGAGTAATTTGTTAGGCTGCAATAAATAACTGAAGAAAGATACATTTCTTCACCATTATAGCCCCAGCCCCAGCTGATGATGTAGTTCCCAATGAATGAATGAGGTATTTGAAATATCTAGCACCTTAGCTATTATAACTATGTTATGTGAACTATGTTCACTACCCTCAGTGTTGTGGTTAATATTAGGTGTGAACTTGACTGGATTGAGGGATGTTTAGATGGCTGCTGAAGTATTGTTTCCGGGTGTGTCTGTGAGGATGTTTCCAGAGAAGATGACAACTCCAGTTGAGGCCTCCAGTTCGAGACAAGGCACCCCCGTGAGTCAGTGGACTGAGAGAGGAAGACCTGCCCGCAAATTAGGCAGGGTCTAGAACAAAGTGGCCAGGAACTAGAACAGTTGCCCATGCCAACTGGCTGTGTGCACAGAAAGCAGACAGAAGGAGGATATTCAGTTTGCTTGCTCTTCTTTTTACTTCCTCTCTCTCTCTTCTGGAACAGTACATCTTCTCCTCCACTTGTGCTTGGACATCAGACTCCAGGTCCTTCAGCCTTCAGACTGTGGGACTTGCACCAGCAGCCTCTTGGGGGCTTTCACGTCTTCAGCCTCAGACTGAGAGAGCTGCACTGTCAGCTTACCCAGTTTTGAGGCTTCCGGACTTAGACAGCCATGCTACCAGCTTCTATCATTCTCCAGCTTGCAGATGGCCTATGGCAGGGCTTCACTACGTAATAGCATGAACCAATTCTCCCTAATACATTCTCTTTTGTATATATGTCTTATTGGTCTTGGCCAGGCGCGGTGGCTCAAGCCTGTAATCCCAGCACTTTGGGAGGCCGAGACGGGTGGATCACGAGGTCAGGAGATCGAGACCATCCTGGCTAACATGGTGAAACCCCGTCTCTACTAAAAAATACAAAAAAACTAGCCGGGCGAGGTGGCGGGCGCCTGTAGTCCCAGCTACTCGGGAGGCTGAGGCAGGAGAATGGCGTAAACCCGGGAGGCGGAGCTTGCAGTGAGCTGAGATCCGGCCACTGCACTCCAGCCTGGGTGACAGAGCGAGACTCCATCTCAAAATAAAATAAAATAAAAAATAAATAAGCAAATTATTTCAAGTGAAGATGAGAACAAAACACACACTGACGTGTGCTACCTTCCAAAGTCCTATTTAAATGATACAGCAAAATTTCCAAAATGGCATAAATACATCATTATGGAGGTACAGGGAGAAGAGGTAAAAGCAATAAACTTTGGAGGCTGGGAAGTATATAAATAAGTAACAATGCCTTAGGAGATTCAAGTAACCTGGTCCATAATTAAATACACTCAACCAACCAAAGATTACTAGACCTCAAAGAGTCAGAAAAAAGCAACTTGAAGAAAGACTATACAGAGGGAGGAAAAATTTATTAATTAATACCCTCAGAAAGAGAAGACATTCACAGCTATGAAACTGCAACAGTATTTTTTTTAAAAAAAGACACATAGAAAGACAAAATGGAAAGGGAGGCAGAAAGTCATCAAATGTAGGCACCATTTCCATCCAAAACATCTCCAAGAAGCATACTCTTTACATTTCTTTGAATTATAAATAATATGGTACCAAAAATATCAGCTTGTCTGTTGCTTTTTTGTATTATAAAGTCTATAACATCTTTAAATTATTAAACAAGAGAATTCCTATGAACATACTGAGAAAATGTGTCAATTTTCCATAAATCATCAGTTGAGATTTGCTTAATCTCTTGCTGAATTAATGTTTAATGATAGCATCTGGTTTAAAGAAAATCTAAAAATGAGTTAACAGGTCTGTCTGGATTGTTTGAAAGACAGTCAAATAAAACTTCTCCATGTCATGAACCCATCAGCTGAGCAAGGTTCTAAAATCAGTGTCAATAGTTGAATGGTGGTTCTTGCTCTGCAGGTTTCAACTGGTTCATTTACTTGCCATTCCACATGGAAGAATGGTACTATAAGAAAGCCAACCAGGAGCAGTGAAGTAGAGACAGTGGGTACATGTGTGACCACAAATCATAAATCAGTGCCACTAAGCAATATCGACATTTGCAGTATAAACAAAACGATCGTGACCAGATGTTTATTTACCTCTTTGTTTTGATTGGAATCTTATTGTTATCTATAATTTGAACCAGAATATTTTTGTCTTTGATAAATACAATTGGTTTGATACTTAGACATATACCATTTCTATAAACACAATGAATGCATGGGGAAGAGGATATAGACTGGATTGGCTAATATTTGTCTTTAGATCCAAGCCACAAATAAACTATTGTTAGAGAGTTTAAGTAAAGAATTGTATTTCTTTCCACGGAGGCCTACTTCAATTTCTGGACATACATACCAAATTTATAGCAATGTCCACTAGTCAGAGAACTGAGAGATAGACAGTCAAATGACTTCCTCAAATAACAGAATAGACTTAGAATGATTTGGGCAGACAAAGCAGTTGATCTTCAATCACTGTTAAAAAATGAAAAGTTAACTTCAATTAGTTTCTTTTAAATATTTCAATGGCCACGTAGGTTTCTAGTACATGTTTTCTTAAACACTTTTTCAGTCTCTTCCTTTTTTATCTACCACTTAACTTGTAAAGGCTCATCTAAGGACAATTATTAATATAGTCATGTCAGCCCTTGAACAAAATAATAAAACTGAGGATAAAGACCTAGAAAAATGAGCAAAGTTTCAGAATAATAGTCTCAGAGAAAACCAAAGTAAATGAAATAAAACAAAAGAACTGTTACGGTCTGGGCACTGTAGCTCACGCCCATAATCTCAGCACTTTGGGAAGCTAAGGCAAGAGGACAGCTTGAGCCCAGGAGCTCCAGGCTGCAGTAAGCTGTGATTATACCACTATACGCCAGCCTGGGTGACAGAGTCAGACCCTGTCTGTAAAAAATAAAAAGAATGGTTATTACATTTTAATAACTGTAAGAAAAGGGGAACATTAAACACTGTCCTCTGCAAGGCTTGTAACTATAATTTTCAAGTGTGGCACACGGACCTCCCTCTGAGCATCCCAGAGACCATTTCAGGGAGTCAACTAAGTCAAAACTATTTTCATAATAAAACTAAGACCTCATTCACCATTTTCACTGAGCGGACATTTATACTGTTGATGCAAATAGCAGGTAAAACTCCTGGGGTCTTATTTAGAGTCACCGCAATGTCTCTAAACTGTACTAACTGCAGTTAAAAAAGAAATAAAAATTCAGCTTCACTTATTCTTGATAAAGCAGCAAAAATTATTAATTGTATTAAATACTATCCGTTGAGCATGCATAAAGTATTTCTACTGCATACCTAAATTATGATGGCTGTCTCGAAGGAAAGCATTTGTACACCTGTTAAAGCTGAAAGCTGAATTAGCTGTTTTGGAATGCCATTTTTAATTGAAACAATGATTGACAAACCAAGTTTATTCGGCTGATACTTTCTTCTGAAAATAATGACGGAACAAGCCTTTCCCATGGGAAAAAAATGACAGTACTTGTCACCAATGATAAAATTTGACCTTTCAAACAAAAACCAGAATTTTGGAAAACTTGTATCTGCCACCAATAAAGACTTGAAGATTTTTGTAAGATCAGTGGTGTTACTTAAAATGATACTTTTGATACCATATAATGAAATGTATCAACATTTGGAAAGTCTGCATAATTCAGAGAGCCAATAATTTCCAAATGACCAATACTTGATATTACAAAATCGTGCATGGGTAAGATTCACTCAAAGTGCAAGGAAAAAAACAGAAGTTAAATACACACACACACACACACACTCCAATGAATAAGTGAATTGTACGCATACCCGGTATTAAGGCAGGCTGGTGGATTTCAATGTAACAAAGAATGAAAACAATGAAAAGCTCACAGATATGATTTCAGATTCCACATAGCAATTAACCTACAGAAATTACTACTTGTTAACTTTTGGTGTATTATCAAAGAAGAATATCCACAATTATCTGAAAAAGCTATTAAAACATTTTTTTCCAATTACATACTATGTGTGAGGATATTCTTCACATACTTCAAGTAAAACAACATATCACAAGACATTCCAGAAACAGCTGTGGTCTATTAAGTCAGACATTAAAGAGATTGGCAAAACTGTAAAACAAGGCCACTATTTTCAAGATTTTCAAAATATATTTTCATAATATATTTACATTAACATGAGTTTAGTAATATTTTAAACAGATTAATTTAAAAGTATAGTAAATCTGTTCTAAGTTCTAACACAACAAATATTCACAGATATAATCCAGTAATTTTAAGAGTATAAAGCCTGGAGATGAAAAAAACTTAACTGCTAATTTTAATAATGTGGAATAAAACAGTGGTTTTGACATGAAAACTTAAAAGGTCTCTATGTTTTGATTCCATGATCTTTATTTGAAAATATTTACCCCTTCTGCTATAATTTCACCACACTTCCATCTTTGACCCGCCCAAGGTCAAAAGTGGCCTGCCAAGGTTAGTTTTAATCTTATACAAGGTAAACAGTGAAATCAAATGTACACTACTCAACATAAAATGCCAATTCTTTATGTAGGATAGTACCTAACTGTTCAAGAGCAGAAATGAAATTATCCAACAGTCAAGGACTAAAGATAGGGAGAGCAGTAGCTGAGCTAAAGTCCAGTGCCCTGCGAAGAATCCAGCTCAGATAATTACACTCTACGGGGAGAATTCAGGTAAGACTAAGAATATAATGACATTGGTTGGAATTTGCCCAGGAGAGCAGGGTTAACAGTATAATTCCTATGAGGAGAGCCCTGAGAACTTTAAAGGCCAAGAATGGTCAGGAGTTAATTATTATACTTCAACAGACTTGAGAAGATGAAACAAATTGTTCCCTAGTTCAATTTCTACCTCTTGTAGTAACTTGCTGTAAACCTTTGTTTCATTCCAAGTACAGAGTACAGAAAAACAATAATTCTTCAGATTTCAAGTGTTATACTTGTCACTAAAAATGCACCCCTCACTCAAGCATAACATGTGTCTATTTTATAGATTATACTTAAATGCATTCTTATTACCTAAGAGCAATGTTTCTCAATTCAAACATTATCGTATGACTTCTAAAGCTGAAATAAACATGGAAAATTTGTATCTGACAATAAAAATAAATTGTACTTCCTTCCTTGTCTGACGATGCTTCTAAATAAAAGCAGTAGTGAGGATTTTGTTATTTCAGCAGTCCCCAACCTTTTGGCACCAGGGACTGGTTTAGTGGAAGACAATTTTTCCACAGACCGGAGTTGAGGGGAGTGGTTTCCGGATGATTCAAGCTCATTACATTTACTATGTACTTTATTTCTATTATTATTACATTGTAATATATGAAATAATTATACAACTCACCATAATGCAAAATCAGTGGGAGCCCTGAGTTCGTTCTCTTGCAACTAGATGGTCCCCAGCTGGGAGTGACGGGAGAGAGTGACGGATCATCAGGCATCAGATTCTTATAAGGAGCAAGCAACCTAGATCCCTCACAGGCACAGTTTACAGTAAGGTTTGTGGTCCTATGAGAATCCAATGTCATCGCTGATGTGACAGGAGGCAGAGCTCAGGCAGTAACGCCAGCAATGGGGGGCAGCTGGAAATACACATGAAGCTTCACTGGCTCACCTGCTACTCACCTGCTGTGCCACCAGGTTCCACAGGTGTGTGTCCTGGGGACTGGGAACCACTGGTTTATGTGTTTCATTGTTTTAAAACCAACACAAAGGAGAAAAATTAGCAGAGACAGTTGTTAGTCACTACTCCAGAACAGGGATCAGCAGTCTATAGCCCACACACCAAAGCAGGACTGCAGTCTGTTTTTGATAACATTATATTAAAATACAACCACACTCATTAGTTCAAGTATTTTCTAAGGCTGTTTTCATGCTACCTCAGGCAAGTTGTATATGGGAAATTAACTGACAGATCTAATTTAGGTTCTGCTGTTAACTAATATGATCACGGGCAAATCACAAATGTTCTATCATTTACAAAATGCACAGATGATTAGCTGATCTCTACTACTTTCCAGCTCTAGAAGCATCTAGGATTTCAGATGGTAAGCTATTCAGCACTCACTAGATGTAACAGAAATTCAAAGAAAGGAGAAGTTGGTGTGTGCTCAGGTCACCAGAGAAGATTCCTGGAAAGTATGGAACTCAGCTCTTAAGAATGTGTGGTGTTTCTGCCAAAGGAATAAAAAAATGAAGCTATTTTAGTGGTGGGGAAATTGCAATATATAAAGTCAAAAGGCATAACTGGTAATAAGATACCTTCTTAACTTGTAGTAATAACTATTTCATAGTGGGAAATATGGTTGGATAGGGTAAGGGAAATATTATATAGTCTCTGAAAATCTGAAAAAGAAACATACTTTGGAGGCAGGAAATAAGAACCACTGGGGCTTTTGAAAATAGAAGTAGAGTGGTCAGAGTTTTGTTTAAAATAGACTACATATGGCTGGAAGGGACATCACAGACTGGGAGACAAAGAAACCTAAAGTAGTCATGGAGAGCCCAAGCCTCAAGAGCTCCTGGAATGGAGGAAATTACAAAGATATGAGCTATACTGATAAGGAGAAATAAAAGGGCCAGGAGGATGAATGGACATGTGTCAACAATTTTTCACAAGTCTGAATTATCAGGAAAATGATTAAAGACAAAGAAACTAAGAAATGAACTACATTGGGAAGAAAGAGGAATTAAGCAAAGAAACACTGAAAGAGTGAAATTTTTTTTGTGACTGGAAATGTAATATGCAAACTAGTGTGAGGCCAGTTAAGAAATAGAGATTTAAAATAATAAAATCATGAGTTTTAGAACTAGAAAGCTCCCTGAGCTGAATTGGAAACAGAACTATCTCCAATTCACATATCAGCCTACTAAGGATCAAAGAATTGTGATTTTGTCCAAGTCACCAGCTAAAAATTTATTGAAAGGGAACCAGAATTTAGTTCTCTATCTTCTATTTAGAAATGTTTGAAGCTATGAGAATACATAAGCTCTCCAAGATTCAGAGCAGAGGCCACATATTAGAGACCTATAGTTACGTTTATTTAGACTTCAATGTTTAAAAAATAATTAGTTTCTAACCATTGTGGCAGGAAAGGGTGGCTTGGGAGGCATTTGCTCCAATCCCTCCATCAACCTCTCCCTTCAGGGCACTCCCCAACAATATATATACAAATTACAGAATGTGCACTTGCTATGAAAATCCAGCTTTAGGGCAATCCCTAGACTCTTAATAGTAGTGCAAGTGGTGCATATAACAATGTAGACAACAAACCCAAAGGCTGTGCAATGTACAAGCTCCATAAACCCTGTTCCAACCAGAAGACTGCTCCAAACCCCTTCTCGTGTAGGTATTCCCAAACTTCCACTAGCCGCTGATATTCGAAATCTGAGATATTTCACATAAAAATCTGGACTTCCCACACTTATCTTGGCTCACTAGAAGATCTGATTACATTAAACATTGTTTTCCCCACATGATAGTAAGTTGAACTCAAACAGTGGTGTTGTTCCCTGTTGGACAGAGATCTGTTCTCTTATGAATTGTGTACCCACCTGGAACATTCATTCCTTTATGTCACTTGCAGCCCTCTTCAGAGGAAGCTGCAACTCTAAAACACACCGAAACAGAGATTTCAGGCCTTAGTTTTAGAAAATACTGAGGCATGAAAAGAAACCAGCAAAGACAGCCAAAAAATAAAAATAAAGTAAAAAAACAACAACAAAAAAAAGCAAGGATCAGAGAGCAGTGGAGAAAAGTGCAATGCTACAAAAATCAAGGGATATGGTTTCAGAGAGCAAGAAAGGACACTAGAATTTAGCACGAAGATGCCACTGCCAACCTTTTAAAAAGCAATCTCAGCTCATCTATACTATCTATTCCACTGTTTTGAAAAGGACTAGAGATGGAAAATAGCAATAACAACAAAAGAAAGAAGAGATTAACATTAAATGTAAATAGGTTTATGATTTTTAACTGCAAAATTTACATATGTTTAATGAAAAAGAGAAGAGGAAGTAGAGAGAAGTGGTTTTAGACTCAGTTTCAGGTAGCTAAAAATCAATGAAGAACCTGTATTAAGCAGAAAGATTGGCTTTAGAAAGTAATTTTCTGGATGAAGACAATAATTACCTGCCTCATTATATTTTTGATCATAACAAATCTGAACAGACTATCTTTAGAACAAATAATGATAAAATAAAAAGATACAACAAATAATCTAAATGTTACACTTACTACATAGATGATCAAGATAAATGGAAACTGATGAGCCACTTCTTGATTATCTTTTCATTTCTGGTAGAATAAGACTGTAATCAAGGAAGGTAAAACATCACACCAACTGGAAATCAGGATTTCCCAGCAAGAAAACTAATGTCAAATAACCTCCTCTTATAAAACTAACTGACCATATATACAAGCTACATTAGGAAAAAGCATATAATAAATATTAGTGTTTTTGTAGTTTAACCACAGATACTGCTTTATTATTATGGCTAGTTGAGAACTGCTTTTTATCTATCTGTTATGAGTATGTTAAAGTTCTGCCAAGGTTATTTAAATATATTCTTCTAGAATTATCAAGTTGAAAATGCTTCACTCAGAAATCAGATAACTACACAATTATTCTCGTGGAATTATTAGTTTCTTAGCATTTTTATTCAGTGTCCTAATAAATTATTCAAGGTAAACAAAACATGTTTCTTTATAGCTAGGAGCATCCTCATTGCCTAAGAACTATTTCTCAATTCAAAAGAAACAGTACTGTATGACTTTTAAAGTTGAATGTATTGTATTTATTTTAAAGAGACAGGGAGCTCTATACGCTGCACAGGTTGGACTTAAAACTCCTGGGCTCAAGGAATCCTTTCGACTCAGCCTCCCAAAAAGCTGGGAATACTGATGCACACGAATGCATCTGGCTAAAGCTGAATTTAAAAAACAAAGTTCACGCCAGAGAATAAGAAAAATGAAAGTATATCTCCTACCTTACTTTTAAATAAAGATGTTTCTAAAGCCAAAATAAATGGAGAAGAGCCTGCTATGACAGTTAGTAGTCTTATTCTAGAGGAAAGATACATATTATGATTTTAATAATAGCTCATTCAATCTTTTTCTAATAAGCTACAGGGAGAATAATCATAGAAAATTAATTCTTATAATTCAGTGAATTCCTTATTAAGGTCTCCGTAACATACCTAGAACCAACGTTTGCTCTCATTTTTTTTAAGGTAAGACTGTGTTACCTATAATTCCAGCTACTCATAAAACTATGAAGTTGGGTTACACACATTAAACAACTATTTACTGAATGTCTACTATATGCCAGACACAATATTAGGCATTTGAGATATAGTGCTACACAAAATGAATTTGATCTCAACTCCTTCATGTTAGTGGCTCTGGCAAGTCCTAGATGAAGTTCACGATGAAAGGACCTTTAGGGTAATGGTTCTTAAATGTATTAATTGTAAGAATCACCTGGGAAGCTCACCAAACACAGAGAGATTGAAACGGAATTGGGGTGGGGATATAATTCTTTACTTAATCTGTTGCTTTCCACACAACAACTGAAGTTAGGATGATATTGATGAAGTAGCTGAGTGTTTATTATGTGACTGGCACTGTGACAAATATTTAATAATCACAACCATCACAAAAAGGACATATCATTCTCCTGATTTTTTTTTTTTTTTTTTTTTGAGACGGAGTTTCACTCTTGTTGCCCAGGCTGGAGTGCAATGGTACAATCTTGGCTCACTGTAACCTCCACCTTCCAGGTTCAAGTGATTCTCCTGCCTCAGCCTCTCAAGTAGTTGGGATTACAGACATGTGCCACCACACCCGGCTAATTGTGCATTTTTAGTAGAGATGGGGTTTCACCATGTTGGTCAGGCTGGTCTCAAACCCCTGACCCCAGGTGATCCACCCACCTCAGGCTCCCAAAGTGCTGGGATTACAGGAGTGAGCCACTGAGCCCAGCCAAATACCCTGATTTTAATTGTCAACAAAAAGAGGCACAAATCGGTTATGTAACCTTGTAAAAGATATGTAATGGCCACACAGACATTAAGTGGCAGAGCCAAGGCTGTCTAGTTCAAACTTTTCACCACTAGGCTACTCCAGCTAGCAGGAGGTTATTCCAAAGGCTGGAGGGCTCCCAGGAGGAGGTGAATTTTAATGAAGTACTGAAAATTGTTGGTAACTATTTACGAGGCACCTAGGAGACAAGTAAGTGGGGCTCCAAGAGGTACAGTGATCGAGGCTAGTAGAGACAGTAAGCCTTGGGCCCTATGTAGGGTCACCAGCTTCAAGCATGGCCCACAAACTAATTTCTTAATAACTTCTTCCTCTGAAAAAAAAATAAGGTCAGGAATAAAAGTAGCGTGGGCATGTATGTCTGCACAAAGGTACATAACAAATATACTTCTCATATACTTCCAATACTGTTTTGAAGACGACACTTTAACACCAAAAATAATGAATAAAGAGTTATCCCTTAAGCTGGACGCGGTGGCTTAAGCCTGTAATCTCAGAACTTTGGAAGACTGACACAAGAAGACTGCTTGAGCCCAGGAGTTTGAGCAGCCTGGACAACATGGCAAAACCCCATCCCTACTAAAAACACAAAAATTAGCTGGGCATGGTGGCACACATCTGTAATTCCAGCTACTCAGAAAGCTGAGACGAGAGAATCACTTGAACCCAGGAGACGGAGGTTGCAGTGAGCCAAGATTTGGGCAACAGAGTGATCCTGCCTCGGGGGGACAAAAAAAAAAAAACTCCTTAAACAGAATGAATTAATAAATACAAAAACCTGATTACATTGTTTTATTTTTCTCATTTTGCCCAATACCACGAATTTGGGAACCACTGCCCTAGATTGCTAAGTCTGTGAAAGTGATTATTTTCTAAATTAACATAGTCAGCAGTGTGTTGCTCGTATATGGTCTCTGCATTTTATTAAACCTACTGAGTAACAAACGCAGTATTAATTTTTAAAATAACATTAAAATTGTGAACAAAACCTTATTATTACCACATATGAAAAAGACAGGTAAAGATTTGTTTTGTTTATATAACTTTTAAGCAGTTGACTGTTATCACTATAATAGTTTTAAATGTTTTTTCCTACTCTTCTACATCTTTGTGCCCAAATGTTAAACAAAGGTAGGATCAACTAGTAATTTGTGAGTTTGTATACTGCACAAAAGCTTGCAGCCAGAGAGTAAGGTCTGAAATTCAACCACTTTTTGTGCATGGTTCTACCTAGGAAAAGTCCCTTATCTGGCCTAGCTATGCATATACCCCAAGGAGAATCTGCATCTGGTCAGCAAAAGATATTCTATAGGCTAGAAGCAGCCCTAGGCTAACTTTTTTTTTTTTTTTTTAAGACAGGGTTTTGCTCGTCTCCCACACTGGAGTACAGTGCGTTGTTCATAGCTGACTGCAGGCTCAAACTCCGAGGCTCAAGTGACCTTCCCACCTCAGCCTCCCAAGTAGCTGAGACTACAGGTACATGCCACCATGCCTAATTTTTTTTTTTTTTTTTCAGACACACAGTCCTCCTATGTTGCCCAGGCTGATCCTGAACTCCTGGACTGAAGTGATCCTCCCATCTTGGCCTCCCAAAAACTGCTGGGATTATAGATAAGAGACACTATGCCTGGCCACAAACATTTTTTAAATCCAAAAAAAAAAATAATAAAATTTGATATATTTTGAAGTTAGTATAAATATATTACCTATAACCATAGTTTATCTGAGGTTTTAAATTCTAAATCACAACTATGATAAACCTGTCCTTTGCTATTCAAAGAGCTGGTCCTTAACTGGGCACGTGCTCCCATAATCCCAGTTACTCAGGAAGCTGAAGTGGGAGGATCACTTGAACGCAAGAGTTGGAGACAGGCCTAGGCAACAAAGCAAGCCCCTAGTTGAAAAAAATAAAAATTAAAAAAAAAGAGGAGTCCTCAAACCTACGTTGGTATCACCTAGGAGCTCATTAGAATCTTAGGCCCCATCCCAGATCTACTGAAACAAGGTCTACACTTTTAACAAGACCTCCAGGTGATTTATACATACATTACAGTCTCAGAAACAGTGATCTAGACTAGTAGAAAGAGCAAGCCTTGGACTCTCTGCAGCGTCACTAGCTTCAAGAATGGCCCATAAACGAATAAAGTGCCCCTTCATTTGCTTTACTGACCTAACAAGATAACAAGATACAGCAGCTGTTACCTCACAGTTACCAATCTCACTGCTTAGCAGGGTAAACACACAATTTGCACGTGTATGTGTAGACATATACATACATACTCTAAAAAGTCACTTTTCAAAACCACATTATTGAGTGGTTTAAAATATAAACTGGCTTTAAATATATTCACCCTTGTGTGAACTCAAATTTCCCCTTAGAAATGTTTTAAATGAGTCCTCTAGTCAATTTTGCATGCATACATGCACCGTAAAAGTCTATCAATTCTTTATGCAAAAGTATGGTCTTTTTTTAAAATTATATCACAGTAAGAAAAGTAACTTCTACAGAACCATTCTGTTCCTACAGTAGAAATTTAAAATAAAACTTACCACAATTCAATTATGAAAAGCTTTAATGTAATGTCACTGGTAGACATCATTTCTTTACAATTTCATAACTTAAGTTCAACTAAGTACTTGAATGTTTAAAACTAAATAGCATGCATTTAAAATTCCTAGTACTCAGCTAATGTGTATACCTAAAAGTATAAAAGCAGAAACATAAAATAATCAGAAAAGATATTTTAAATGTAGTAAGGATCTAGAAATGCATTCTACTTATGGTATATAGTATTTTAAAGTGACATCTTATCTAAACGGTATTTCCTCATCATCTGCTTTTGTTATTTCCTATTCATCCATCACATTTGAAAAATTGTATCCAGAAGTTGTAAAGTGTCAAATTGCTTTTGCTTAGAAAAGTTTTCTCTTTACATTATAAGGTATGTGTGCAAAGAATGCAGCTAAAGTAACAAACCGTCATTATGTGAGGACTGTACTGAGCTGGTATCATTGTTGGTTTCCTCAACTTTAAAGTATAAAAAATTTCAAGCATAACCTTAGAAAGAAAAGCATAACAGACCTTTATAAACCCCTCATTCAGATTCAACAATAATCAACTCAACATTGACCATGTTTCCACTTCAGCCCTGTTAACTCGCATTACCGTTTCTCCAATTACTGTATTTCAAAGCAAATCACAGGTACCTACTGAAATATTTACAAATGAGGAGGAGCAAGCTGGCCAGATAGAAGCCTCCACCAATTGTCCTCCCTGCGGGAACATCACATTTGACAAACATCTACACAAAAAAGCATCTTCATGAGAATTAAACATCAGGTGACTGGTAACAGTACCTGGTTTTTTAACTTCACATTGCTAAAAGAGACATTGAAGAGGGCAGGACAGTCTTGAACTGCCAATGCCACCCCTCCCCCATGCCCAGCAGCAGCCATGTGGAGAATGAAGAGAGAATGTGTATTCTTGTGGGAGGGACAGCACAGCAATTTGCTTTTGTATGCTACTTCCTACTCATACATATTAAAAAAATATTTCTAGATGTTATGAAGTGTCAAATTGCTTTTGCTCAGAAAAGGTATTTTTTTTTACATTGTAAGATACGTGTACAAAGAATACCAACTAAAAAGCATGAGCAGCTATACAGACAAAATAGATTTCAAGACAAAAACTATAAAGAGACAATGAACGTCATAATATAATGATAAAAGGGTCAATTCAGCAAGAGGATATAACATAAATATATGTGCACCCAAAACTGGAGCACCCAGATATATACATCAAATATTGTTGAGCTAAAGAGAAAGATAGATCTCAATACAATAATAGCTGGAGACTTCAACATCCCAGTTTCAGCACTGGACAGATCATCTAGACAGAAAGTCAACAAAGAAAAATCAGACTTAATCTGCACTGCAGACAAAATGGATCTAACAGATATTTACAGAACATTTTGTACCACAGCTGCAGAATACACATTTTTCTCCTCAGCACATGAATCATTCTCAAGGATAGACTATATGTTAGGCCACAAAACAAGTCTCAAAACATTTTAAAAAACCGAAATAATGTCAAGTATCTTTTCTAGCCAGAACGGAATAAAACTAGAGCTCAATAATGAGAAGAATTTTTAAAACTATACAAACGTATGCAAAGTAAACCATATGCTCTTGAATAACCAGTGGGTCAATGAAGAAATTAAGAAGGAAACTGAAAAACTTCTTGGAACAAATGATAATGGAAACACAACATAGCCAAACCTATAGGATATAGCAAAAGCAGTACTAAGATAGAAGTTTATACTTCCAAGTGCCTGCATCAAAAAAGAAAAACTTCAAACAAACGACCTAACGATACATTTTAAAGAACCAGAAAAGCAAGTGCAAACCAAACCCAAAGTCAGTAGAAGAAAAGAAATTATAAAGATCAGAGCAGAAATAAATAAAATCAAAACAAAGAAAATACGAGAGCAACAAAACAGTGTTTTCAGAAAAGAGAAAGAAAATTGACAAGTCTTTAGCCAGATGAATTAAGAAAAAAAGAGAGAACACCCAAACAAATAAAATCAGAGATGTAAAAAACGAGACATTACAACCAACACTGCAGAAATCCAAAGGATTCCTAGAAGCACTACGAGCAATGATATGCCAATACATCTGAAAACCTAGAAGAAACAGATGATTTCCTAGACACATACAACTTACCAAAATTGAACTATGAAGAAATCCAAAACCTGAACAGACCAGTAACAAGTAATGACATCAAATCCATAATATAAAGTCTCTGAGCAAAGAAAACCCCAGAACCTGATGGCTTCAATGCCAAATTTTATCAAACATTTAAAGAATTACTATCAATCCTACTCAAACTGTTCCAAAAAACAGAAAAGAAGGGAATACGTCCCAATTCATTCCATGAGGCCATTATCACCCTGATGTCAAACCAAAGACACACCAAAAAATGCAAACTACAGGCCAGTATCCTTAATGATCACTAATGCAAAGATCCTCAACAAAATACTAGTGAACCAAATTCACCAACACATTTTAAAAGATGATTTATCATGGCCAAGCGGGATTTATCCCAGGGATGCAAGGATGTTTCAACATATCCAAATCAATCAGTGTGATACATAATACCGACAGAATGAAGGACAAGAACCACGTGATCATTTCTGAAAAAGGATTTGATAAAATTCAACATCCTTTCATGATAAAAACCATAAAAAAACTGTGTACAGAAGGAATACACCTCAACATAATAAAAGCTATATATGACAGACCCACAGTATCCTACTGAATAGGGGAAAACTGAAAGACTTTCCTCTAAGATCTGAAACATAACAAGGATACCCACTTTCACCACTATAAAAGCACTTTCATATGCCAACAGCAAACAATCTCAAAAAGAAAATAAAAGTGTAATTCTATTTACAATAGCAACAGATAAAATTAAATACCTATGAATTAGCTTAACCGAAGAAGTCAAAGCTCTCTACAATGAAAACTATAAAACACTGGTGAAATAAACTTAAAAGGACACACACAAAAAAAACATGCTCCATGTTCGAGGATTGGAAGAATCAATACTGTTAAATGTCCATATTACCCAAGGCAATCTACAGATTACATGCATTCTCTATCAAAATACCAATGACATTCTCCACAGAAATAGAAACAGTAATCCTAAAATGTGTATGGAACCACAAAAGACCCCGAACAGAAAAAGCTATCTAAGCAAAAAGAGCAAAACTGAAGAAATCCTATTACCTGACTTCAAATTATACTACAGAGCTCTAGTAACCGGAACACCACGGAACTGGTATAAAAAACAGACACACAGACCAATGAAACAGAATAGAAAATCCAGAAACAAATTGTACATCTACAGTGAATTAATTTTTGACAAAGGTGCCAAGAACAGACACTGAAGAAAGGACAGTCTCTTCAATAAATAGTTCTAGGAAAAATTGGATATCCATACACAGAAGAATGAAACTAGACCCCTATTTCTCACCATACACAAAAGTCAAATCAAAATGAAACTATTATACTATGAAAAATAAAACACTGGGGAAATTCCCCAGGACACTGGACTGAGCAAAGATTTCCTGAGTACTACCCAGAAAGCACAGGAAACTAAAGCAAAAATGGGCAAATGGAATCACATCAAATAATAAAGCTTCTACACCAAAAAGGAAACAGTCAACAAATGAAGAGACAACCCACAGAATGGGAGATTGTATCTGCAAACTATCCACTCTACAAGGTATATATATACCAGAATACACAAGGAACTAAAACAATTCTATAAATTAAAAAAAAAAAAAAGCTTAATCATCTGATTTTAAAATGGGCAAAAGGGCTATGCACAGTGGCTCATGCCTATAATCCCAGCACTTTGGGAGGCTGAGGTGGGTAGATCACTTGAGGTCAAGAGTCTGAGACCAGCCGGGCCTACATGGTAAAATCCCTCTTGACTAAAAATACAAAAATTAGCTAGACATGGTGGTGGGTGTCTGTAATCCTCCTAGCTATTCGAGTGACTGAGAAACAGAATCACCTGAACCCAAAAGGCAGCGGTTGCAGTGAGAGTCACTGCACACTTGCCTGGGTGACAAAGCAAGACTATGTCTCAAAAAGAAAAGTAGGGATGGGGGATAAAAGATCTGAATAGATGTCTCCAGACATACAAATGGCAAACAGCCATATGAAAGAGTGCTCAATATCACCGAATATCAGCAAAATTCAAATCAAAATGACAATAGAGTATCATTTCACTCCAGTTTAAATGGCTTTTATCCAAAGATAGGCAATAACAAATGCTGAGGGGGATGCTGAGAAAAGAAAACCCTTTGTACACTGCTGGTGTACAACTACTATGCAGAACAGTTTGGAGGTTGTTCAAAAAACTAAAAATTGGGCTACCATTTGATCCAGCAATCCCACTGCTAAGTATACCCAAAAGAAAGGAATCAATTTATCAAAGAGATATCTGCATTTCCCACATTTATTGCAGCACTATTCACAATAGCAAAGACTAGGAGGCAACCTAAGTGTCCATCAGTAGACAAGAGGATAAAGAAAATGGACACATACACAATGGAATAATATTCAACCATAAAAAAGAATGAGATCCAGTCATTTGCAACAACATGGATAGAACTCAAAGTCATTATGTTAAGTGAAATAAATGAGGCAAAGAAAGACAAACTTTTGTCTGTTCTCACTTATTTGTGGGAGCTAAAAATTAAACAACTGAATTCATAGAGACAGAGTGTAGAAAGACGGTTATGAGAAGCTAAAGAGTAGTGGGAGGCATGGTGGGGGAGTGGAGATGGTTAACAGGTAAATATATTATATATATATATATAAAAAATAAGATTTTCCAACAAGAAGCTATAGAAAATGAAAACAAATGAATAAGCTCTAGTATGTGATAGAACAACAGGATGGCTACAGTCAGTAATAATTGTAAATTTAAAAAGTACCTCAAAGAGTACAACTGGATTACTTGAAACACAAAGGATAAATGCTTCAAGTGATAGATACTGTATTTACTCTAATGTGATTATTATATATTGTGTATCTACATCTCATACGGTGTATGCCTAAATATATATATAATTATCACCTACTATGTACCCACAAAAACAACATTTATAAATGAAATGAGAACCTTAAGACAAATACTCCCCCTATTAAACATCCCCAAAGTATCATCCCCCCTCCCTCTCACACAGACATATATTAATCCTTAATATCATCAAGTGACCAGTCAGTTCAAAGATTCTTTTTCAAAAAATAATCATCATAATGATAATGATAACTGCAGCCCAGGACACACTTCCAAGCTGCCTTGGGGAGTGCTCCCCAAAGAAAGATGCTTTACCAACAATTAGTCAAAACATTGGGAAAGAATAAGATCACCTTACATTATTGTAGCAAACTCTCATAACTGTCCAAATATTTTATGAGCTCAAATAAGGCCAAAAAGAGATTGTTTACATTTTTTAAAATCACATATAATTTATTAAAATTAAATACTGTGCCTTCTCTTTAAGGTAAAAAATTGTCTCATTCTTTAATAATATAAATATTATGCAATATTTACCCAAATTTTATTTCCCTCAACATGGCTACATGGCTAATCTAGAATAGAAATATTATAGATTATAGATTTTTTAATATATAGACAAGTCAAATTTTGACCAAATTTAGTAGTTAAAAAAAAAAATCCCTAAAGGAGATTGGAATTGAAGTAAAAATGTTAAGTTAGACTGCACCTAAACTATAATCAATTACAAAATGGGTTTATTCCTAACATGCCCAAATTGCTCTATGTAGGAAAATAACTACATTGTTCAGTGGCCCTCTTATCCATATTCTTTTTCAGACTGCAAAAGTATCTAACTCAGTGGTTCTCAAACTTGTGCACATATCAGAATCAAAGACAGGGCCTTTTAAACACTGCTGGCCCCACCCCAGAGTTTCTTCGTCAGTGAGTGTGAAACGGAGCCTGGTAATCTGCATTTCTAAGAAACTCCCAAGTGACCTCAGGAGAGCACACTTTTGAGAACGCTTTTTTTGTTTTGAGACAGGGTCTTGCTCTATCACCCAGGCTGTATTGCATTGGTGTGATCATGGCTCACTGCATCCTTGATTTCCTGGGCTCAAGCGATCTTCAACCTCAAAAAATTATTAGTTGGGTGTGGTGGCACACATCTGCTGAGACTATAAGCATGTGCCACCATGCCCAGCTGATTTTTAAATTTTCTATAGAGATGAGGCTTCACTATGTTGCCCAGGCTTGAACTCCTGAGCTCAAGCGATTCCACCTCGGCCTCCCAAAGTGCTGAGATTACAGGTGTGAATCACTGTGCTTGGTCAGAGAACCACTGATCTAAATTTCTAAAAGCTTGCATACGTGTATGATATGGCATTTGTTTTTATCTCACACAATACAGAGGAAACAGCATGAGTTTTAAAGTAATACGTAAGTGGGTTCACGCTTCAAGTCTTCCCTCCTTGCTCGTTATAAATTTTGAGAGCAAGTGAGCACTTTTCAGAGCCTGAGTTTCATCTGCAGAGTCACTAAGTCCCAAATTTTCTAGAAAAAAAAAAAAAAAAATTAGTTTTTTACTGGTTGCCTTCAGGGCACTTTGGGATACCACCTACTAACTGGAACTTACAGGAGCAAGTGCAGGAAGGTGGCATTTATCAACTTCTCCTTAGATAAGAGTTTTAATCACAAAACCAACCTGTTCTAGTTGTCCTGAACAGCTTAAAGACTATCTCTGGAGTCAGTGGGGCTCAAGTTTAGTTTCTATCAATTTCCTAAAGTTATCGTTATATTATCACTCAATCTGATTTTTTTAACGAATGTTAGTGCTATCCATGTTCTGCATGCTTTGATAGGTTTATGTTACTATTATATCCTATACCTCCAAATCTCACCTTAACCTGAGCCTTTTCTCTACAAATTAACCTAGTTCATTACCAAATTAATTCACTGTGGGTATTTTTGCTCTGGCTTCTATAAAAGAATGTTACATGTTCTATGTAACATGTATCTAGTATAAAAAGTTGAACCAAGTTTACTTCATATTCTCTAGTTTTGACAATATACTGACAGTATTTTTTTAAACTTTGATTTATTTTTTAAATCATTTTGTTGGCGTATCAAAATAGAATTTGTATCCTGAAAGACGAAAAACTCTAAATTTCAAACTGCAGAGTATAAGGCATGGGACAATCAACTGTAATATTACTCTAAAGCATACAAAGCAATTTTACTTTCAACTCAGATAAAGTGAATTCAAACTTGCTGGAGTATTGCCTCCTAAAAGGTCCTATTATCAGCTACCAACACAAGAATTTGTGTGTGTGTGCCTTGCTTTTATTAAAAATCATAATCTGCTGAGAGAACAGCAAGGAAAATCATGCATAATAAGATAGAAACTGATACACAATTTTATTAGCAGGTAAGACTGTGTCATTAAAGGAATGGCTATATGTATTCATTATATTAATAATAAGCATTCATCCAGGGCCAACTATACAGGGAATAGAGAAGGACCTGGATGAAAGCTCATAAATGCAATGTGGCAAAACAAAATTTCCCAGAGGCTCCAATACTGATATTATTTTCTAACTGTATTCACTGCAATATGGCCATCCATATATATGAATGGGAATTTAATACAGGAGAGAGGAAAGGGCTGGGTTTTGGAATAAGACGGAGAGTAGTTCAAGTCTCGGCCCTTGCCCCTTGCTGGTTATAAAGCTTTGAGAGTAAGTGACCACATTTCAAAAGTCAAGTTTCATTTGCAAAATTTACATAATCCTCCAATCTTTTAGGATGATTCTGAGGACTAGATTGAAACTGCATTCAAAACTCTTTGTGGCACAAAGAAAGTAATAAATGGCAGTTGATGTTTTATTTCATAAACAAACAATAAACCTACTCTTGGAAATCTGGCACACATCCTCTTCAATAACAATAATTCAAACTATTTTGTATTTCATATTTCTAAGAGATGTAACAGATTTATAATATTATTGCTAAAGAAATTCTCAGAAATAGCATTTTCTATTTACAAGATTATTTATTGGTTATTTACTCTTAACATAAAGCCAAATTAAAGAAAGCTTAAGAAAAACACGTGTCTCCTCCTTCTCCTTCTTTCTTAGACAGGATCTTGCTCTGTCACCCAGGTTGGAGTGCAGTGACGCCATCACAGCTCACTGCAGCCTAGAACTCCTGGGCTCAGGCAATCCTCCCACCTCAGCCTCCCAGAATAGTTGGAACTACAGGCACACGCCACTGGGCCCAACTAATTTATTTTATTTTTTGTAGAGACAAGTTCTTGCTTTCCTGCCCAGGCTGGTCTCGAACTTCTTCTGGCTTCAAGCAATCCTTCGTCTCAGCCTCTCAAAGTGCTGGTATTACAGGCATAAGCCACAGAGCTCAGCCATGTTATTTCTTTACAAAGTGTTTAGCTTTATGAATATAGAACTACAATTGCATTTTTTTATTTACAGAAACATTCCCATGTATTTTAAGCAGTTATATCTAAAACAAACATGAAATCTTTAAAAATTCTTCCTCACCAATGTAAGTGTAACCTCTGCTATTGACTGAATATTTGTCTCCTTAAAATTCATCTATTGCAACTCAAATCCCCAGTGTTATAGAATTCCGAGGTGAGGCCATTTGGAAGTAACTGGGGTTAGATTAGATTAGGTCATGAGGGTGGGTCCCTCATGATGGGATTAATGCCATTATAAAAGAAGAAGAGACACAAGGTCTTTCCTTCTCCAGCAAGTGAGGATACAATAAGACTGCTGTCTGCAAACCAAGAACAGTGCTCTCACCAGACACCAGGTCTGCCAGCACTTTGATCTTGAACTTCCCAGTCTCCAGAGTTGTGAGAAATAAATGTTGTTTAAGCCACCCAGACTTATTCAGTTATAGCAGCCCAAACTAAGATATTCTCTAAGAAAATTCTGAATGTAAAACATGAGAGAAGGCAACATTCATGGAAAAAAGCAGAATCAATAAAAACAGAAGTGAGTAAGAAACAGTGAGGTGGCTGGGCGCAGTGGCTCACACCTGTAATCCCAGCACTTTGGGAGGCCGAGGTGGGCGGATCACGAGGTCAGGAGATCGAGACCATCCTGGCTAACACGGTGAACCCCCATCTCTACCAAAAAAATACAAAAAATTAGCCGGGTGTGGTAGCGGGCGCCTGTAGTCCCAGCTACTCAGGAGGCTGAGGCAGAAGAATGGCGTGAACCTGGGAGGCGGAGTTTGCAGTGAGCCGAGATCGCGCTACTGCACCTCCAGCCTGGGCAGCAGAGTGAGACTCCATCTCAAAAAAAAAAAAAGAAAAAGAAAAAAGAAACATAGAGGCTAGTCTCCAGTACTCATTCCTTTATTCAATAAATGTTTACTGATTCCAAGCATTGGGTTTTGTGACAAGCACTGTTATTAGGACAATCACAGCAAATGCCACCAAAAGAAGCACCATTTCTGAGTGAATAAGACAGCTGGGTCATCAGGGTTGCTGTTGGGTCAACAGGTTTCCCAAGTAAAGGGCAACCCCAACACTGTCAACTGCCAGCCACAGCTGGAAAAAAGAAGGCAAATGTGAACAAAGAAGGACCAAAGAGATTGTATGCCCACCTCTAGTACCATTCATAATCCCTCAAAACTTCCCAGTTAAAGTGGCACCAGAGTGATCCTGATCCATGTCATCACTTCTCTGTAGGAGGAAGAAAGATGATGCCATACGCACATTTGTTTCCCAAAGAATATTAGTACTCTTAAAACTCTCACCACTAACAAATTACACTAAGGGGTGCAATTCTGAATACCAAAAAAGAGTCACAAATAAAAGGGTTAATAAAAACACTTCCCAAAATAGGTTACTATAGGTTATTTATCTTTGGTACCCATAGTCTACCTTTGCTACAAGTCCCATCCTAACCCATAGTGTTTCTTCTCTATAAAAGCTTCCTCAAAAAAGAATGTGGTATCAGTAATTTGAACCTTAATGTGGTAATAAGTCAAACGTGTTTTCTCTCCCATGCTTATTTGCATTTATGGCCTTCTAATAGGTGAATGAGAGACAATGTCTGTGATTACTTGATCTTAAGCATTGGTGAATGGTAACAAAGGTACTTGTCAACAATGTACCCCCAGATGACAGACAAGATGGGCTCTGTGGCTAAGATGACACCCTCAGAGAAAATTAAGTAGCCAGAGCAGGGAAAAGAGTTTGGTCATGTATGCCTACACTGCTAACTACCATAAGGTTTGTTCATTGACATAAGGTTTTCTTCCTGCAGTTAAGCAGAAGTTCATTCTAGGAAAACACTGTCCAACTGACTCTGGTGGACCACATGACACTAGCTAACAGGAACACCCCCACCTTGGGGGTCCAGCCAACAGCACTGATTAGACAAGATACCAGCTTTACAAATGTTCTCTCCTGATAAGCAGCTATAGACCCTAAGCTGGTTCCAGCTGGCTCACAGAGATGGCACATAAAACATCTTTGTGTCTTATAGTTCACCTTCTGATGTAAAGAGCCAAATTCCTCCTCGTTTTAATGTTAAAGCCCCAAAGTGAATATGCAAGGTATATTAATGTTATATCTGGACATGCAATTGACTTTCCCTGTAAACATTCACAGATATTCCCCAAATCTGATGAATATGTAAGACAGACCCTGGAAGGTTCAAATGCTGCTATTTCCCTCCTTTCAGCCCAGCGTGTGCTTTCAGTTTCCCCAGAAGCTGTTTCCCAAAATTGCAGATTGTTAACTTGGAAAATAAAGGTATTTTCCTTTCTCCTTCCTCCAGTAGATCTCACGTTCATTTTTTAACAGACTGAAGAAAGCCAGGTAAGCAAGCATTCCCTGAAATCACACCTCAACTACTAAGCCAAATCTGTCCATTTATTACCTGAAAATTAATGAATGGTACAATTACAAACAGTGACAACTGTTTTAAAACCATGTTTATTAAAACAACAAAAAGTAAGTTACATGGTGAGATTATTCTACCCAACTTTTTACCTTTAAAACATTACACGATGACTCAAGACCTGATCAGTAAAATGAATGTAAATTCTAATAACAGTAAAGAAGTGTTAATTTAGTATCCTTTTAAAATTATCAAATTATTCAAAAGACTGGAAAATGAACATGTGACTGTTATCCTAATACTATCAATAAGTCATAAATCACATCTAATAATTTGCTAGGGCTGGTTTTTTACTGCCGGGGTTTGGCAATTTAGGTTTTCATAATGTGCTAATGCAAAATGTATTGCTGAATTCTACCATGAATCAATTATTTTTATTATTCTAAATTGGTTTCAAATTTCATTAATTAATACTGATCATTTTATTAGTTTATAATTTAATGTAGTTACATGATTGCTCAATACCTTTTAAAAGTTACATTTAGGAAGCACACATTTAATTCAATTCGACAAATACTTCTGTGGACCCACAACATATCCCAGATATATTATACATTAAAATAAAGCTACAATGATAGTTAAATAGATATGTTTATTATAAGTACCTCTTTGCTGGCACTTAAAACTCCTCAAAGTAACTCTTCTGGAATCTGTAATATTTTTACTCTTATGCAAGATTAGAGTTTAAAGAAAGTTATCTAATTTCAAAACTTCAAGCACTTACCAAACCTTTAGAAATTATATTGTCTTACAATGAAGACCTGTTAGGGGCTAACGTACCATAAAACGGCAGCAATTGTTCCTTTTTCCTGAATTAAATATATTTCTTAATTTTCTGGATTAAGTAAACTAGTCATAGATGACGGTGTACTTAATTAAATTAGAAATCTTAAGCAATATGAAAAACTTAATAAATATCATTTTTCATATATACATAACTTAATTATGTGTTAATATGCAAGGAATCTAAGTATACTTTGACACGTGTTGATTTAGAAAATTGCTCTCTGAAAAGCAGTTTTTTTTTCCCCAGAAGGTAACCATTGATCCATACTGTTTGCATACCCTTTCCACTCATTTATCGGCTGTTTTTGTTACCTTAATCTCAAATCATAAAAGCTGACTGGATATCTGACTAGTCACTTGAGTTTTATTAGCTTAATAACTTAGGACACTGACTAAAATGGGTATCACACCCCAGAAGAGAAAATATTGTGCAAATAATTTTTACAACACAAGTGAAACTGTTTTTGTCATGCTTATTTCTCACTAGTCTGGAAATTAGTCCTCAAAGCTTATATAATTAATTATTGACTGTTATCCTCAATAAGGATTCTCAGCACATCAAAAAGTGCTTTCAATGGCACCAATATCTTTACTGTTTGGTCACTAACATAGCCTTAGAGCCCCCTCACATAGAAAGTATTCACTAAACATTTAGTGACTGAATCTAATTAAATCCTAAGGCCCAGGTTACAGTTAAAAGAAGAATTAAGTTATAGCCCCCTAATTTAGGACTCTTTCTTACTTATCATTTATTAACTTTTCATGATTACATTTTTTAAAAACAAAGGGAGAAATGATTACTTTGCAATGACCTATTTCTTGGAGAAATACTTAAGTTGATCCCAGAAAAAGTAAGCAGTGGTTTTGGCTCTAGTTCTTAAACAGTCTATGAGGTTTACACAATAAACACAACATGTAGATACAAACGTTGACCCTTGAAGCCTGCAGGAAATCCTAACTGCCTGAAACCTACACCATCAAATTATCAAGTGAAAATCGTATTATCAGCATGTCTAGCATCTGGCAGTAGCCGATCTTGGAAAATATAAGCCAGCATGGATTTAACAAAGCCACCGTGTGAACACCATAGTTTTATGTCACTGTGAAATAATGAACACTTCTGATATGTTTTTCAGTTTAGTATTTAATGCAGCTTCTTAAAAAACTGATTTTATTCTTCCACGATATTACTATTCTTCTAGTGTACAGCTGCCAACCATAGTTAAATCTGATTAGGCACCATGTTGAGTTAATCAATCCGATAATGTCAGACATTATTAAGAACGCATACATGATATGGTCACACCGTCTACTATCAGAAGCACGTACATGAAAGCCTTTGTTTTCCTAGAATACTGAAAATGCTTACATTAGCTCAAATTTTGTTGTGTTTTGTTTTAAAGAATTAGAGAAAATTAAAAAAACATTTTCCTCTTCCTTAAGCAGGCACAAAAATTATTCTGTTAAAATTATTTAATACTATTAAAAATTGGCCAACTTTGTCTTTCCAATCCTGTGTCTTTATATAATAGTCGTCAAAATCAACATTAGAGGTAAAAATAAATTTCACAAAAGACAAATGTTCACAATGTAAATAGGTATCCTGAGATCTTAGGATAACTTGTCTATTTCTTTTTTTATTAAAATAGAAAATAATTATTAACGACTCCAAAACACAACCCACCCTCTACTTGTGATTTTATAAATGTGCCACACTCAAGCTTAATTCTAAGTACAAAGGAAAAAATAGCATGATCATTTGAACACATAAGTCTGCATCAGGATCTTACTCTAAGATTCATACATTTTAGCAGGTAGAAAGCATTATAAAACATACTAACATTTTACAAACTTTCTAGCTTTTTTCCCTTCTGAAGACATGGAAGGATTCAAAGAAGGTAAATGAAACGGAGTTCTATGCTAAATTAACCCCTCCTTAGTTTATATATTAGAATTTTCAGCCAAAATGTTTAATCAAGAGCAGCACAATTTTAGTTTTCTAGTATTCAACTTTAAAAGGTTTGTTTCTTAAAACTAAAATTTAAAATAAAAAATTAGAATAAATGAAGTGTGTTTTTTCCACAAAACTATAATTCTGAGTAGTTTACTGATTGTGTCTTGGTGGGGGAAGGTAGGATGTACCTAAGTTACTAAAGGAACTGTCTAAAGGAAATGAATAATGGAAAATCACGAAGGCTCTCCGACAACCAACCTGTGCACATACCAGATAGACACCTTACTTTCACTGGCATCACAAGCCAGATAAAAAGACATAGAATTTTTTTTTAAACAGGCTTATCTCTACTTTTCTCCCCCACACTATGCCTTATCAATCTGCAAAGCCCCTGGTATCATTCAGTTAAAGCCCTTAAGTGGCATCCTCTCAGAAGTGGTCTCTAGAAATCAGATAAGATGGAGGCAAGCATTATCATAACAGAGAGACGCTCAAATTCAACTTTTTAATGAATCACGATCTGCTGGGCAACATATATTCTATTTCAAAAACAAACTTAAGTTTTCCGAACATTGTGACAAAGAAAAAAAAGTTGGGTGCTCTCTGATTTCTAAGTTTCTTATCATTCTTTCCTTTTCTTCCCAAGCCACCTCTTTCAACTCTCCCTCCAGCCTATGATTATGGATTTCTTTTGAAGTTTTGTCTCTTTTTAATTAAAAATTTTAAGCACCTCTACCTATAAAACTGAGAATAAGATTGCTGAAACTATAGAGCGATAGAAAATTTCATACTTTACAAACCCACTGTCCACAAAGCAAGTAAGGCATTCTTTTCAAAATATAAATTATCTTACAGGTCCTCCCTAAAAACACTTCAAAGGCTTCCCTTTGCTCTTAGGAAGGACTAAACCCTTAAGGTGGCCAGAAAGACAATGTAGGATTTGATCTAGGCCCAGCCTTATCTTGAGTCAATCTACTGCAGACACCTCAGGATTCCAGTCACAATTGGTCTGTTTCAGTTTCCAGGACATGCCCACCTTTTAGCCACCTCAATGCCTTCACACATGCTGCCGCCTCTGCCTAAAACACGTCCTTTTACCTTGGCTACTCCACCTAGGCTACTGAGATGTTTATATGAAGAAAATTTCTCTCTTACCACCGCTTCTCTCACCCTGTTGATACACTTTTCAGAGCAGCTCAAATTTCTCTTTCACAGCTTTTCCCACAATCGCAATTAAATTAATTGACAGTAATTGTTAACCCTCAGTCTTTCCACTAGAATGTGGGCATCAAAATGGTTGGTTGTTGATTACTACAGTCCCCCTGCCTAACACAATGCTTTACACACAGTAGGCACTCAGATATTTCCTGATAGGCACTTTAATAACAACTTCCTCAAAAAGTTATTTTGAGGATTACATTGAATAGTCCACATACAGCTCAGGTCCTGACCAGCACTCAAAACAAGTTAGTTGTAATTATTATTGATTTTCTATGAGTGAATAAATAAGGGCAATTAGGCAATATTTATTAAAACTCTTCAAAAAAATGGATACTATTTGACATGACTCCATTTATTACCTACATAGCATTTGCTGTAAAGAAATAATGAGAGCTACTCAGAATATTTATAAATAATATTCAGTGTATCATTACTTTAAAGAGCAAAGAATTCTAGGATTAAATTATGGAACACACATATGAAGGAATACAGTCACTGAAAATCATTTTCTTAGGCTGGGCACAATGGCTCATACCTTGTAATCCCAGCACTTTGGGAGGTGCCTCTGAGGCAGGAAGCTCACTTTAGCCCAGAAGTTCAAGACCAGCCTGGGCAACATGGAGAAACTCCATCTCTATAAAAAATACAAAAAAAAAATTAGCCAGGCATGATTCGGCGTGCCTTATAGTCCCAGGTACTTGGGAGACAGAGATAGGAGGATCTACTGAGCCAGCATGCAGTGAATCGTGACCTTGCCACTGCACTCCAGCCTGGGCAACAGAGAGGGACTTGTCGCTCTGTTCATACAACAGAAAGACCTCTCAGGAAAGGAAGGGGGTCGGGAAAGGGAAAGAGAAGAGGAAGAGGAGAAAGAAAGAGAAAAAAAAACCATTTTCTTAATGCATCCAGGTATTTTTTCAACAATATGAGTTTCATAACTTAAAAGGGTATCAAAAGATAATAACTGTTGGCACTTACAGACTACCACTGGTTTTAAACATGATCCAAGATCAGAAATCAGCACTACATATAGAGATGAATACAACACCACAGTAATTCATAGCCACTGTGCTTTAAAAATAATTTTTTAATCAACAGTACAGTCCTATTACATTTGACTCCCTTCTTATATCAACAGCATTTTTTTTTCCATTGTATCAAAGGGTTTCTGCACAATAATGATTTAGTCAGTACGAAAAGTCAAGTCTGTTAACATCTGGATCATATTTTATTACATATATATATACACACACATACATATATGGCTAGTCGAGTGAAGCAGTGGGAGTAGAGAAGGAATAAAGAAATCTGTAACTGGTTGTGATCAGTTAGTTGTAAACACCACACTGCACTTGAACCAGTCTGGGTCATATTTTAAACAGCAGGTACCATGTCAACTTCTAACAAAAATAAACTGGAAACCAGGAGAATGATTCATAATTCAGCAATTTACAATTTTCAGTTATTTCATGATGCTTTAAAAGTATTATACAGTAATGTCACTGACAGGTTCTGGGAAACTGTGACTTTAAGTAAAACCATATATAATGAAACCAATTTTTTTTTTTCTCATCAGTGTTATAACTATGTCATTCAAGGACCTGATGTACATCATTTCTCTTAAAGTTGCAGTTTCAAAGAAACTATCAACAACTTATGTGGGAATTTACTGTATTGCTTCTTACTACATAAAATTGTTTTAGAAGTATGAACCATCTGTTATGATTAATTTTATGTGTCAACTTGACTGGGGCACAAGGTGCTCAGACATTTGGTCAAACATTATTCCAAGCGTGTCTGTGAGGGTGTTTTTTGATGAGATACACAGCTGAACTGGAAGCAAATTGCCCTCCCTAATGTGAGTGGCCCTTATCCAATCAGTTGATGGCTTGAAGAGAACTAAAAGGCTCACACTGCCACAAGACCTGTCTGACTGCTTGAGATGGAATATCAGTCTTTTCCTGCTTTGGGACTCAAACTGAAACTTGGGCTCTTCTTGGTCTAGGGCCTGCCAGCTTTCAGACTGGAACTTACACTATTGGCTCTCCTGGTTCTCAGGCCTCTGGACTTGGACAGAAACTACTACACCACAGCTCTCCTGAGTCTCCAACTTGCTGTCTCCGTATCTTGGGACTTGGCCTCCATAATTGCACGAGCCAATTCCTTACAATCAATCTCTCTTTCTCTCTGAGATATAGATAGAGATAGATAGATAGATAGATAGATAGATAGATAGATAGATAGGCAGACAGACAGACTATTTCTCTGGAGAACTATGACTAATACATCATCCTATACTCCCACTTCAAAACTCCCTCCCACACATACACACTACAACACACTCATACTTGCCATCTTTTGAAGGTCCATTAGAATACAAGTTTCTGAAACTCAAGGTCCATGTCTCTTCATTACAGCTATCATCTTAACTTTTTGGGTGCCTAGTGTATATTAGTCATGGTAAATAGAGAAGTCTGTTCCTTCCAAGTCACTCACATGTTAGAAGAGATGCAAGTAGATCCAATCAGGGACAGTCTGTTAACAAATGGACTATAAACTTAGTTGTCAGCAGGATTTCATAAATGTTAGACAATTACCATTCTTAATCTGAGAGTTGTAATTAAACACTAGATTTGCCTGACAGAAACAATTGCACACCTAAGAGAATGTGTCAAATGATCCTGAAACTGTTAAACATTGTAACTAGTAACAAAAATCCACACAAATCAGACCTGACAGAGCACTTTCTCACACAGGAAGCTAGAAATATCAGATGCCAGTAGTAATCCATTCAGTCAAACCATTTCCTTCTTAAAAGACTGAAAGCTTCAGAGACCGATATACTCAGTTGGTACCTGTATCAGAACCTACCCTGTCTGCTTCTCTGTATGTACTCCATAGTTCCTCAGGGCCAGAATACCAGAACCACTTGGGGAGAAGGAGAACAGAACCAGCCCTGCAGTGAAGCAGGTAAAGCCTCAGCCACAGGGTTTATCTGTGAGCCAGAATGAGTATTTCCCCTAACTCCAAGCCTTGGTTCTAGGTTCCTACCTCAGGTACAGAATAAGCCAGGCCCATGGGGCTCTCATACACAGGAATGCAGGAACGGCAAAAGACAAGATCAGCCAAGACCTTTATGCACAAAATATACCATTTCAGCACATGCATGGCACCCAAAGGCAATTCTACCACAGAACAGTAGACTAAGAGTAGCATCAGGAAACAAGGATTCCTGACCCTCACCTTAGATGAGGAACAACTTGTGACAGGGAGAGCCCACTACACAAAAGGAGCAAATTCATCCACTGGAGAGGTTAAAAAAAAAAAAAAAGGAAAGGAGTCTTGACCACAGAGTCAAGGACCCAGAGGTAGGGACCTGCCTGGCTCATCGCTGCTGGAGCAGTAGCCAGACAGGAAATGCATGAGCTACTCTGGATCTGCACCAGGACAAGGCATTTCTGGAGTCAGCACAGTTATACAGAAGAGACTCTAAACCAAGATTTTCAAATAATTTCGAGTTCCTGGTACTGTTTTGATCCCTATTTCTTGATTCTTAGCCCCTGGGGCTGTTACGGCTGAGAAACATGGTCCTCACTTATAAACAGAATAAACATTTTTCCCCTTTTTTCTACTGGGCATCTCACCATATTAAGCTGCACATTATTTTCCTTTCTGTATGATTTCTATTACCGCTTCCATTGTCATGGCCTTTCTGCTCTCTGCCCATGAAGGGCTCCAGTGTCCTGCACAAGCTATTTCAGCTGTTGATGCTGCTGCTCCTGGCTCCAACTCAAATATCTACTAAAAGCTGCTCTTTGGTGCCCAGAGTAGTTGAGATTCTCTTAACTGGCCTTTTGCATGACAGTAACAAATTTTTCCTCTCTGCTGTCTTTCTCCCACCCCAACTTCCAGCCTCAAATCCTGTCCTTTTGGAAGGTGAGAAATGATTTCCTGGCAGGCTGTGATCCTTTCCAGCTAATAAATATAGTCCAGTCTCTGAGTGCCCTCTACATTTCTTTATTTCAATGTGTCCTCAAGAGCAGTAGAGCCCCCAAAGCCTTCGGACTTTAGCTTTTAACACTACACGCCAACTCTAGGTGGGTTTCAAATGCACTGCCCACCTAAAACAAGCTTCCTATGTGAGAGAGACAAACCCTTACCAATGGTTCCCTGTGGCCTCAACCACATGCATTCTTGGGTGAGGAAGCTTTGAGGCAGTGAGCCTACCATATGTAAGAGTAAAATCATCCACTGGAGGAGAAATGGCAAAGGGGATTCATTTTATTTTCACTAAAATTCAAGGTTTCTCTGTTGTTCTCTAGCTTACTCCATCTTTTACCCCTAGTCCCCCTTCAGCAGGCCTTATTTAGAGTTCAGGATAGAACTGCTGCTTTCTGGTCCCAGTCAACTCTCCAGTCTGGTTATACATGCTTCATTCACATCCTAACTTCAGCCACCTTTTCTAAGCTAAACTTCATTACCACATGGGGAGGGTGAGGGAACTGAAGTGAGAAAGACACCCTAACTCCTCAGTAGAGATGATCCACTTGCCACCCTCAATGATCTGAATTCCATCCCCTCCAAGTCCAACCATACTCACCTTGCAGCATCAATCATCCCTGCTTTTTTAATCTTCAATTCTTCCCCCTTGAATCGTTCCTTCTTCGTAGCATATAATCAGTCTCAAGCCTCTTCAATTTCTTAAACAAAAATCCTCCTCCCACCTCTGGTCCTTTCCTTCTTCCCTTTACAATTTGCTTCTACAAAGACATTTCTACACACAGAGGTTTGCCACTTTCTCACCTTGCACCCACAATTCTGTAACACTTCACTTATGCTATTACTACTAAAATACACAAGATTAATCTCGAAATGTAGTGAACACTTTTCAGTCTGTATCTAACCTGGCATCTCTATGCTGCATTTCACAGAACTGAAAAATTGACCCACTTGGCTTGTAAGACAATCCCTTAGCCTGGAAATAATTACCCATTCAGTTGCAAGCTTAATAATACGAATACAATTACTACAATGTTCCTTGTTTTCAATTTCAAAGCAAAGATCTTAACTATATTATCTGCTCATTTGATTTCTGAAGTATACCCAAAACCAAGGACTGACTGGCAAATGTGCAGGCCATCCATTTCATTCTCCTAAGTTATCTGGATTTTATGTATGAATCACACCAAACCAAGCATACTTGGGCCACATCATCACGATCTCTCACAGAATTCTTACCAAATGATGCTTTGGCATTATATTCTAAAATTTCTTTGTGGGATCAAAAGAGGCAGTCCTATTAAAAACTCACAGTCACATGATATAGGAATGATGCTGAAGAAATCATCCCAAATCTCCCAGAGACTCCTTCTGTGGCTCACACAGGGATTTTGAGAATTCCTAAGAAATAGGTTTTATGTTTGCTATTCTAACACTTTTGTCCTCCCCACCTTTTTTTTTTCTTTTCCTTTTTTTTTTTTTTTTTTTTT
>NW_016816648.1:2189156-2198195 GCF_001698545.2 Rhinopithecus bieti
TTTTTTTTTTTTTTTTTTTGCCAAAGAAAATTCAGAGTCAAAGTCACGATCCAGCTATAATAGCTGTGTAATCTAAAGATATGAACAGTGAAAACGTTCTTTCTCTTCCGGTTGGGACACTTACTCTAATTTGCATTTCCCTCTGTAGAGATTAGGGAGCAAAGGTAAGACTTCCCAAGTTTGCAGTTTACCTCCGTCTCCCAGAATGTTAAATTTTGGTAAGTTACTTAACTCTTCCATCATTTTCTCGACAGCAAAACATAGGTAACTATAGTACCTACATCATATGATTAATCTAAGAATTATGTAAGATCATGTGCCCGACTCATAGTAAGCACTCAATAAATGTTAACTGTTGTTAGTCACCATGAATACTCTGTAAAATGAAATGAAGTACAAAAAAACTTAGTCTGAGTTATCTCATCTAGCAGCTTGTAAGAAAAATAGGGAGGCTTTTATCTATTCTAAAATACAACTGACCTATGCAGTTTCACTAAAATTTTAAAATAATAAACAGGCTAAGAATTCTAAGATTTTTAAAGATATACACCATCTATGAACCAAGCTCTATAAAAATAGTATAAAGTCAGAACTTTTAATGCTCCTTTTAAGCCTCTGCCAAAATACTATGAAAATCAAAATGACTGAAATGGTCTTTTGATAAGCAAAAGCACTCCTTAAAATTAAGCAGGGCTATGTTCAAACCACCCTCTTTTTTAAACATCAAATCATTGTAGCTCTTAAATGAAAGGCCCTCACCCACTATAAAATAAATAAATAAATAAAAGATGAGCATCTTCCACTATGGTGACATGATGCTATTATCATGTTCCAAAAAGTGACTCAAGCAATAAGGGACTGAATCTGTTAGCCTGTCACTGTTGGAACAGCTAAGTATCAATTACGTCAAAGCCAAAATCAAATATTATAGGCAGATGCTCTTCAGAAATTCTATTCAAGTTAACGCATCTAATGACTTTTACAGTTCAACTCAAACACACAAAAGATCTTCATATAAGTAGTTAAATACAGTATCTTTACAAATGGCTCTCACACATAAACATCAGATTTTACAAATATCTGTATCAAAGATTTAAATAAATAAATAAAAGAAACCTATAGTTCTTTGCTTACCTAACTCAGGTATGTGTCAAAATTCCATTGAGCAGTCAGAATGGCTCAAGTAGTCAGTGTATTAAGTACAGAGTTAATATGTATTGCTGTATCACCTCATGTTCTCCCTCTCAGCTAAGAACACATCTCTCCACCTCTCACCTAAAAGTTCCTTCTCTCCATCTCTGTTCTGTAACAGCAACTTCTGCCTGCTTTTCCTCATCAGTAGGAAGCAATTTCCCTCTGTACACTCAGAAAACAAGCTGGCACAATTCCAGAAGAGCTTTTTGCCTTCTAAAGCTAAAGACAAAAATTCAAGACCACAGTAAGGCTTCAACATTGTACCCTGAAACCATAAAACTCCTAGAAGAAAACATATGGCAAAATATCCTTGACATTTTTCTTGACAATGATATTTTGGATGTGACACCAAAAGCATGTGCAACAAAAGCAAAATAAACAAAACTACATAAAACTAAAAACCTGCATAAAAAAGGAACCAATCAATGAAATGAAAAGACAATCTATGGAATGGGAGAAAACACTTACAAACCATGTATCTAATAAGGGGTTAATACCCAAAATATACAAGAAGTTTATGTAACTCAATACCAAAAAAAAAACCCACATAATTTGATTTTAAAATGGCCTACACTGGACATGGTGGCTCATGCCTGCAATCCCAGTGCTCTGGGACGCCAAGGCGGAGGATTGCATGAAGCCAGAAGTTTGAGACCAACCTGGGCAACATAATGAGACTGCATCTCCACAAAAAAACATTTTTTAATTAGCTGGGTGTGGTGGCATGCACCTGTAGTCCTAACTGGGAGGCTGAGGCAAGGTGATTGCTTAAGCCCAGGAGTTGGCTGCAATGGGCTATGATCATGCCACTTCGCTCCAGCCTGAAAAAAAGACCACGACTCTTGTTTCTAAAATTTTAAAAATTGGTAAGAGACCTGAATACACATTTTTCCAAAAAAGACATACAAATGGCCAACAGGTACATGAAAAGATGTTTAACATCACTATCATCAGGGAACTGAAAATCCAAACCATAATGAGATATCGGATGGCTATTATGAAAACGACAAGAGAAAAGTATTGGTAAGGATGTGGAGAAAAGGGTGCCCCATGCAATTCTTGTGGGGAATGTAAACTGGTAGAGCCACTAAGGAAACCAGTATGGAGCCTCCTCAGAAAATTAAAACTAGAACATTGTTTTAGCAATGCTATTTCTGGGTATATATCCAAAGGAATGGAAATCAGAATATCAAAGAGATAACTGCACTCCATGTTAACTGCAGCATTATTCACAACAGCCAAGATATGGAAACAACCTAAGTGTCCACAGACCTATAAATGAATAAAGAAAATTAAGTGTGTATATATATAAATAAAATGGAATATTATTCACCCATTTAAAAAAGGAAGGAAGGAAATCCTGCCATTTGCTACACATTGGATGATTCTGAAGGACATTATGCTAAGTGAAGTGAGAAAGAGAAAAACAAACGCTGTAAATGATTTCACTTATGAATGAAATCTAAAACGGTTGAACTCATAAAAGCAAAGAGTAGAATGGTGGTTGCCAGAGCTGAAGGTAGGGGAAATGCAGGGATGTCAGTTAAAGTGCACCAACCTTCAGGTATAAGATGAATAATTTCTGGAAAACTAATGTACAGCACGATAACTATAGCTAATAATACTATACTGTATACCTGGAATTTGCTAAGAGAGTACATCCTAATGTTCTCTCTCTCACACAGAAACATAAAAAAATTGGTAACTATGTAAGGTGATACATGTGTTAGCTAACTTGATCATGGTAAGTTTCACAATATAAGTTTCACATGGTAAGTTTCACATGTTCACAATATAAACATGTATCAAATCACCATGTCATACACCTTAAATATACACAATTTTATTTGTCAATTATACCCCAATAAAGCTGGAGGGAGAAATGAGAAAAGGAAAATAAAAACGTTTTCTGGTACCAATGCATTACAAATGACCCTGAATTTCTAACCAGAATATTATACTTTTTAAAAGACTTTCAGATGTAATTCCTAAGCTTAAAAAAAAAAAAATTCTGCCACACTCTTACATTGCTTACCAAATACTGAGTTCCATTTCCTTTCTTTTTTTTTTTTTTTTTTTGAGACAGGTTCTTGCTCTGTGGTCACCCAGGCTGGAGTGCAGTGGCACAATCTCAGCTTATTGCAACCTCAGCCTCCTGGGCTCAAGCGATCCTCCCACATCAGCTTCCCAGGTAGCTGGGACTACAGGCACATGACACCACGCCCAGATAATTTTTGTATTTTTTTAGAGACAGAGTTTTGCCATGTTGCCCATGCTGATCTCAAACTCCTTGGCTCAAATGATCCACCCACCTCAGCCTCTCAAAGTGCTCGGATTACAGGCATGAGTCACCATCATACCCAGCCCCATTACTGTCTCCATCTAACCCCCACCCAAGATTGGGTTTCACTCTGCTGCCCAGGTGGACTGCCAAGGTGCAATCACAGCTCATCGCAGCCTCGACCTCCCAGGCTCAGTCTCCAAATTAGCTGGGACTACAGGCATGCACCATCACGCTGGCTAACTTCTTTCTTTTTGTAGAGATGGGGTTTTACTATGTTGCCCAGGGTGGTCTTGAACTCCTGAACTCAAGCAATCCTCCCACCTCGACCTCCCAAAGTGCTGAGATTACAGGAATAAACCACGTACAGATCATAAGTTCCATGAAATTATAGAAATTAGATGATAGGGACAATATCACAAGATACTGTCTTGCTTTTCAAAAAAGTGAATTTTACACATAATTGGTTTAAAGAACTGTATCATTTCCACATCCTACATTTCATATTTTCTGGGTTTTCATACATAGTCTTTTAATTAAAAGTACAGACTGAAATATTATTGGCAGACTGAAAATAATTCAAGTACAATTTGGCACGGGCTGATAATTTACAGCTGTTTTTAAATTCAAAAATATGTAGCATTGTAAACACATATAATAAATGGATTAGACAATATTGTTTTTAAATTGCGTAACATATCCCTCAGGCTTATTTATAATGTGTCAAAAAAAAAAACCTATTAGAAATTTCCTTTTCAGATGCTTTCGAAGACAAACAAATCAGTAATTTTTAACCCAACAATGTTATATACACATCTAGGACTTCATTGTGATGAATCAAAAAGATAAACCAGGGATGTCAGATTAAACTCTATTTTAAATCACATAGAAGGAATAACAACATTTTAATTAAAAAAATTTACTTTTGTGAGAAAAGATAATTCCAGACAAGTATCATATTTAACGAACTTAAGCAGGATTTTGCAGTCTACTGATCAATAAGAGGTGATATTTCCATCCACACCTCTTATTGACACTATAAAGCAGAGAAAAGTTAATAGGCAAAACTGGTGAATTTTACTTTTGTTTCAGAATTGGGAAAACTCTCGAGGGTCCTTTTACCCCAAAATCTTACACTGCAATTTTCATGGTTAGGGCCCCATCAACCTCTTCCAATATGCTGAATCATCCAAACAATTTCCACAGGGTTTATATGATGTAAGGTAATTTTTCTATATGTTATATTCACACATGTAATACAGCCTTTGATCCCTAAATTTTACTCCAAGAAAAATTACAATATTTGAGTCAAGACTTTTTTTTTTTTTAAAGTTCCAGGATACATGTGCAGAACATGTAGGTTTGTTACATAGGTATATGTGTGCCATAGTGATCCTCCTGCCTCAATCTCTTAAGTAGCTGGAATTACAGATGCAAGCCATCATGTGAGGTTTTCAAACAATACTTTTTTAAAAATAAGAAAAAAATTCAGTAGCAAACAATGCAGTGCTTTCACTAAATATTTACAGAAAAGGGAAAAAAACCTAACCTCTTGCCAAACCATGCCCAAAAAATAACTTAAATATAAGATTTAACGAGCACGGCTACACTTGGGATAACTCCTAGTTCATGGCCATGAATACATGTATGCATGCATGTGCACAAATGCGCACACACACACACAAGGAAGTAGACAGTGATTTAGGGGGCCTCACTGGATGTGGGAAGACTGCCCACAGAAGTGCTGGTTGGTAATATTTATGCCCCTGTTCCACATTTTTCCATACCGTAAAGTGACTTGTGACTTCTTTTCCACTACAATGTTCATTTTTAAAAGATTTCACCTGTATAAAACTGGTTATCTTAAAGAAATAAACTGTCAAGGATTTCTGTGTTTCAGAAAAAGTCTTACTTTGTACAAGTCAAAACACTATGACAAATACTTTCTCCTTTCCTGGGGTTAGATTCATTTTTATAAGCTCATTACCAAATGAAAGATGTTTGTTATAATCAACATAATAATCTAAATTTTGGGTAGATAGCTCATTTTACTATTGTTGTTATTAACAAAACTGATATACAAAGGCAAAGTACTTAAAATCAATGCATTTGAAATCAGTAGGTTAGGTGACTTTTTTCAACAGGTCATACTAAAGTCAGTTGATACGAACATGTTTAAATTGTTTTTCTTCTCTTTACTATCACTATTAACATGACTTTCATCAAAATTAATTCCAATACCGTGACTCATCCTTTCTCTTATTCTACTTTCAACTGCTGGTGACATCTCTCTCCCTTTTTGTCCTGCCAAAAATACCATCTTTGCTCCCCTTGTGAGGAATTGACTGTTTTGCCTCTCTAATCCAATGTAAATTCTGGATCTTATCTTCAGTGTGCTCAGTAACAAGGTCTCATCTTGCATATTTCGTTGCCATTCCATCCTGCTAGCATTCCAATCCCATTCCTATGCTAGGCTTAACCTCCATTATTAGTATAATTCATTCATACTTTACAGAACCAATCACATAGTTACATATGTACTGTCATCTCTTCTCATTAACCTTTTTTTAATCCATTTCCAATAATCCCCTCTCCTAGGAAGATAATGTTTTAATGACAGTAATTGAATAGATGAAAGAGATCTAAATGAAAGAAAAACAAAAATACAGAACATAAGGAATTACACCAAGTATAGGATATTTCATAAAATTCTAATTTTCTAATCCTATAGGATTGCGAGAGTAAAGCAAACGCCAGCCTATATACTATAAATTTTCCCACAAAACACTATTTTCTCCAAATTAAGAGAGAGAGAGATAAAAGTAATTTTAATATGACTAGATATTGGGTATGTTTTGGTTTCAAATGTACCATGAACCACAAAAAAAAGTAAAACTAGCCATGGTGGCCTGCGGCGGTAGTCCCAGCGACTAGGGAGGCTGAGGTGGGAGGATCACTTCAGCCTAGGAATTAAGAGTCCAGTCTGGGCCACATAATGAGACTCTAATGTCTTAAAAAAAAAAAGGCGGGGGGCAGGGGGCAGGGGGCAGCGGGAAACAGCCAGAAGAAATTCCTTATATATTAAACCTGTCCTTTTTAAGCAAGATAAAGCTCCATTGCTTTATCTTGCTTAAGTACATCTATTTTGTTGCAGACCTCCACTTATGAAATTGGCCCTTAGGCAGAAGCAGAAATATAAGAAGGAAAGTTCAGTTCCTGGTTTTACAGCGCTGGAGTCAAGGAACCAGTGAAGGGCTAGTCCTGCTCTGGTGAAAAGCTGGATAGAGGAAGATTACCAAGAAAGATCTTAGCCTGAGCCATGTGCTCTGGGTGTCATTACATCCATTCCATTTAGGTGATAACATGAAACCATTACAGTTCAGGTTTGGAGTCTCCCGAAAGATGAAGACCCACACAGAGGAGCTGTGGTTCAGAAGAAGTTATTACAATAGCTTCTCCCACAAGCTACATCCATCCAGAGGAAAGGAATACATGGTCCATAAAAGAATACTCTTCCCTAGACCTGAAGTAGCAAAGGGGAGAAATGAATATGTTGGTGCCAGTTCCTTCGTGGTTCGCACCACCTAAATAAATAGGTTTCTATTCTTAGGTAAGTGCCTGGTGTTCCATCAAAACATGCAGGCAGGGTAGGAAGAACTGAAACAGACTGCGTATTACTCAAGTTAGACCAGAGGCCTTTCTGGCAACCTCAGGGAGAAGAAAATGGAAGGGACAGCAATAAGGACAAAGTGATTTTATATGTGTGTGTGTGAGAGCAAGGACACATGCAGGCCTTAGAGATAAGTAGATAAAGCTCCTATGTGAAAGATTAAAAATCAAATACGTAACGCACTGTGTTAAAATGTAGAGAGAACTCAGAAAATACAGCATGCTACTGACCTTCGTCCTATGAATTATTAAACTATATAAATCCTAATTTCAAAGGGATTTTATTAATTGCTTTCAAAGAAATTAACCATAACCTCAACAAATCACACTTTTATTGCTTTTTAAAATTTATAACTAAGAACTTTAATGTTCTTAATTAAAAATCATAGTGCTCAAAGAATATAGTTTGAAGCTATAGTTTTTGTCAAAAATTACAACACAAAAGTTTTAGTTTATATAATGAAAATACACACACACATATATTTTGTTATGGAATATCCTTTAAAAAGCTAATAAAAACAGTTCTATAAATTCCCAAGTATTCAAATATGACAAGGCAGTAACAATATTTTACTTAGACGTACAAATGGCTAAAATAATCATCATTTTAATTAGAAATATCATGATGAGATTATAAATACAATCCTATTAACTTCAGTGAAGTCTTTCCCATAATGCACTAAAAAGCAGGTGTATCCTAAAAAGAATTCTGTAATCAGAAATTAAGAACAAAAGAAAAATTAGGTGGTTGCGACTCATATGCCAGCTTTATTCTAAAGAGCAGAAAAACAGAATGATCTCTTTACAGTGGTCTATGATGGGCAGCTTCTAAAGAGCAGGAAAACAGAACAATCTCTTTACAGTGGTCTGTGATGGGCAGCACAGTGTTGTCTCCAGAACTAACCTCAAAAGCTGTTTTGGGAAAGCAAGTTTACTAATAAATACTCTCAGAAGCTGTCTTGTATTTATTTTTACAGGCAGAGTCTTGCCGTGTTGCCCAGGCTGAAGTGCAGTGGCTATTCACAGGCAAAATCATCGCTTACCACAGCCTCAGACTCCTAGGTTCAAGCAATCCTCTTGCCTCAGTCTCCAGAGTAGCTGGAACTACAGGTATGCACCACTGCACGTGCTAGAAGCTGCTTTGCTGGAGAGTATGATTATTTGCAGATACTGTGATATGTATCCAACAGTAAAATAGTTTAGATTTTTGTTAAATCTGCTGAATATCAAGACAAAGGTACCATTTGTGATAAAAGGCAAAATGTTCGGAAGCTCATACTTCTGTAAAATGGAAAAAAGAGAGAGTTTAGAGTGATCAATCACTTCCCACCTGTATCAGTGTCAATTATCTGGAAATGTTCTTTTGCTCTCTACTTTGACTCTACAACTTTATTTCTCAATTCCCTTCGAGCTGTCTCACTAAATCCTTAAATTTTTGCTCTCTGTTGACATAGCAAATCATTAATACATAGTAAACCTGTATCTTTTACTTCTCTTCTACGATGTGCTATTTTAAGTGCCTGATGTTAATAAAACAGTCAAATAAATATTACTCCTTGGCCTGGCATCGTGGCTCACACCTGTAATCCCAGAACTTTGGGAGGCTAAGGCAGACAGATTGCTTGAGCTGAGGAGTTCGAGACCAGCCTGGGCAATATGGCAAAACCTGTCTCTACCAAAAAAAAACCAAAAAACAAAAAACAAAACACACACACACAAACTACAAAACGTAGCGGGGCACAGTGGTGTGCACCTGTAGTCCCATCTACTTGGGAGGCTGACGTGGGAGGGTCACTTGAGCATGGGAGGAGATTACAGTGAGCTGTGATCACGCCACTGCACTCCAACCTGGGCAACATAGTGAGGCCCTGTCTCAAAAAAAAAAAAAAAAAAAA
>NW_016816648.1:2198204-2225433 GCF_001698545.2 Rhinopithecus bieti
GAAGAAATTCCTTATATATTAAACCTGTCCTTTTAAGCAAGATAAAGCTCCATTGCTTTATCTTGCTTAAGTACATCTATTTTGTTGCAGACCTCCACTTATGAAATTGGCCCTTAGGCAGAAGCAGAAATATAAGAAGGAAAGTTCAGTTCCTGGTTTTACAGCGCTGGAGTCAAGGAACCAGTGAAGGGCTAGTCCTGCTCTGGTGAAAAGCTGGATAGAGGAAGATTACCAAGAAAGATCTTAGCCTGAGCCATGTGCTCTGGGTGTCATTACATCCATTCCATTTAGGTGATAACATGAAACCATTACAGTTCAGGTTTGGAGTCTCCCGAAAGATGAAGACCCACACAGAGGAGCTGTGGTTCAGAAGAAGTTATTACAATAGCTTCTCCCACAAGCTACATCCATCCAGAGGAAAGGAATACATGGTCCATAAAAGAATACTCTTCCCTAGACCTGAAGTAGCAAAGGGGAGAAATGAATATGTTGGTGCCAGTTCCTTCGTGGTTCGCACCACCTAAATAAATAGGTTTCTATTCTTAGGTAAGTGCCTGGTGTTCCATCAAAACATGCAGGCAGGGTAGGAAGAACTGAAACAGACTGCGTATTACTCAAGTTAGACCAGAGGCCTTTCTGGCAACCTCAGGGAGAAGAAAATGGAAGGGACAGCAATAAGGACAAAGTGATTTTATATGTGTGTGTGTGAGAGCAAGGACACATGCAGGCCTTAGAGATAAGTAGATAAAGCTCCTATGTGAAAGATTAAAATCAAATACGTAACGCACTGTGTTAAAATGTAGAGAGAACTCAGAAAATACAGCATGCTACTGACCTTCGTCCTATGAATTATTAAACTATATAAATCCTAATTTCAAAGGGATTTTATTAATTGCTTTCAAAGAAATTAACCATAACCTCAACAAATCACACTTTTATTGCTTTTAAAATTTATAACTAAGAACTTTAATGTTCTTAATTAAAATCATAGTGCTCAAAGAATATAGTTTGAAGCTATAGTTTTGTCAAAATTACAACACAAAAGTTTTAGTTTATATAATGAAAATACACACACACATATATTTTGTTATGGAATATCCTTTAAAAGCTAATAAAACAGTTCTATAAATTCCCAAGTATTCAAATATGACAAGGCAGTAACAATATTTTACTTAGACGTACAAATGGCTAAAATAATCATCATTTTAATTAGAAATATCATGATGAGATTATAAATACAATCCTATTAACTTCAGTGAAGTCTTTCCCATAATGCACTAAAAGCAGGTGTATCCTAAAAGAATTCTGTAATCAGAAATTAAGAACAAAAGAAAATTAGGTGGTTGCGACTCATATGCCAGCTTTATTCTAAAGAGCAGAAAACAGAATGATCTCTTTACAGTGGTCTATGATGGGCAGCTTCTAAAGAGCAGGAAAACAGAACAATCTCTTTACAGTGGTCTGTGATGGGCAGCACAGTGTTGTCTCCAGAACTAACCTCAAAAGCTGTTTTGGGAAAGCAAGTTTACTAATAAATACTCTCAGAAGCTGTCTTGTATTTATTTTACAGGCAGAGTCTTGCCGTGTTGCCCAGGCTGAAGTGCAGTGGCTATTCACAGGCAAAATCATCGCTTACCACAGCCTCAGACTCCTAGGTTCAAGCAATCCTCTTGCCTCAGTCTCCAGAGTAGCTGGAACTACAGGTATGCACCACTGCACGTGCTAGAAGCTGCTTTGCTGGAGAGTATGATTATTTGCAGATACTGTGATATGTATCCAACAGTAAAATAGTTTAGATTTTGTTAAATCTGCTGAATATCAAGACAAAGGTACCATTTGTGATAAAAGGCAAAATGTTCGGAAGCTCATACTTCTGTAAAATGGAAAAAAGAGAGAGTTTAGAGTGATCAATCACTTCCCACCTGTATCAGTGTCAATTATCTGGAAATGTTCTTTTGCTCTCTACTTTGACTCTACAACTTTATTTCTCAATTCCCTTCGAGCTGTCTCACTAAATCCTTAAATTTTGCTCTCTGTTGACATAGCAAATCATTAATACATAGTAAACCTGTATCTTTTACTTCTCTTCTACGATGTGCTATTTTAAGTGCCTGATGTTAATAAAACAGTCAAATAAATATTACTCCTTGGCCTGGCATCGTGGCTCACACCTGTAATCCCAGAACTTTGGGAGGCTAAGGCAGACAGATTGCTTGAGCTGAGGAGTTCGAGACCAGCCTGGGCAATATGGCAAAACCTGTCTCTACCAAAAAAAAACCAAAAAACAAAAAACAAAACACACACACACAAACTACAAAACGTAGCGGGGCACAGTGGTGTGCACCTGTAGTCCCATCTACTTGGGAGGCTGACGTGGGAGGGTCACTTGAGCATGGGAGGAGATTACAGTGAGCTGTGATCACGCCACTGCACTCCAACCTGGGCAACATAGTGAGGCCCTGTCTCAAAAAAAAAAAAAAAAAAAAAAAGGAAGTTACTCCTTAAACTGACCCCAGCAATTTCTCAACAAACTGTTCTTAAGATGGCCAGGTTATACGCCATCAGAAATCACTTAAGATGGCCAGGTTATACGCCATCAGAAACCACTTACGCAGCACTGGCTTACCCTTTTCATTACTTTCTTCTAAACATGGCCATACACTTACTAATGTATCATGAGATATAAGGGGAAAAAAAAAGCCTTAAAGAAGCCGATTTCGTAAATCCCTTTAAGATTATACAACAACCTTAAGAATTATCTGACCACACCCTGCCTTTCCAGCTTCCTCTTCCCCTCACATCCATTCTCTCTTCTAATTTCTACCTATCTTTCAAAACCCAGCTCACTGTGGCCTCCCACAGCAATTCCTTCTTGGCTACTCCTCCCCAGCCAGGATCAAAACCCCCAATCCCTTTCCAGATAATCCCACAGCAGGCTTCCTATAATCCTGGTTAGGCACAAACACAAGTATTCTTGGGCCGGCGCGGTGGCTCCAGCTGTATCCCAGACATTTTGGCGGGCCGAGACGGGCGGATCACGAGTCAGGGAGATCGAGACCATCCTGGTACACGGTGAAACCCCCGTCATCTACTAAAAAAAAAAAAAAAAAAAAAAAAGAACAACCATATCTTGAATGAGAATTTTGTAAATAGGAATTTCATGAAGCCAGAGATATACCTTAACATACAAATTCAAGCCAATATACTGGATTTTTAGTTAATTATTAGCTCCCACACTGGTCACCATGTCCCTTGAGAACACAGGCTTTTTCATCTCTGTATTCCTAGGGAGTTGCACAAACTAGCCTGGACCAGCTTCTTTTTTTTTTTTTTTTTTAGACGTAGTCTCGCTCTGTTGCCCAGGCTGGAGTGCAGTGGCCAGATCTCAGCTCACTGCAAGCTCCGCCTCCTGGGTTTACGCCATTCTCCTGCCTCAGCCTCCGGAGTAGCTGGGACTACAGGCGCCCGCCACCTCGCCCGGCTAGTTTTTTTGTATTTTTTAGTAGAGACGGGGTTTCACCGTGTTAGCCAGGATGGTCTCGATCTCCTGACCTCATGATCCGCCCGTCTCGGCCTCCCAAAGTGCTGGGATTACAGGCTTGAGCCACCGCACCCGGCCTAGACCAGCTTCTTAAACACTGGCTACTGGACTCTCCTATTACTGCCCCACAAATACCTATGTACACTTCCAGAAACCGGGCAACCAGATGTTCCCTAAACCCAGGATTAACCCAGCATCCCTTGGTCAAAATTACCTCTTCCCCATGCTTTCAAGTCATTCTTGAGGTAAGCATCAGTTGGCATATTTAATAAAGTGTGATTGGTTATCAGGGTCTAATTAGATGCAAAAATGAGTCTCTTCAACTAAAGCAGAGGTCTCTTGGAGCAAGGACCCAGTTATTCATCTTAATTCATTCCCACCACCATCTATACATGCCTGGAGACTTTACAAGCACTCCATAAAATACAAAACTATATTTGAGGGTATTCTCAGAACATGTGGTTATGTCTCTTTCATGTCAATAGCACATTTCTTTTTATTGTAGCTCTATCCTACTAGACTGGCAGTTCCTTGAGAGCTAGAACTAAATTTTCTTAAAATCACAAATCTAAATTTAAATTTAAAAACTAATGTACCCTATTTGAGAGAGGTCAGAAGAGAGATCACCTGTAACCTCATTACTGTAGCACAAGGATTATAAATTACCTTCTTTTCTGGGGATTTTTTCGTATTAATACTTAATAAACTTATAATGACAATTTACATATAATCTAGTCCTTTTTATATGCATCTTTTCATATTACTATATACCTTACCCATTTATTTTTATTGGATACATAACCATCCAATGAATGGACTAACCCTAATTTACTCAGCTATTTCTCTTCACATAATATTGTTCACTTCCACATTTTCATTGTTACAGGTAATAAGTCCATATTTTTTATCATTTTCCATAAAAGCCCCTTATATGAAATTACTGAATTAAAGATTATGAACTAACATTTTTGTTGCTACTGAAGCACAGTGCCAATGTGCTTTCAATTTAGAATTATATCTTTCACAGTCCACTAGAAATGGTAGTGCTATGTACAATTCCTTGTTTTAAGTCTTATTTCCTAGATTACTAACAAGCCTGAACATATCGCACATGCCTGTTTACTAACCGTATTTCCTCCTTTGTGAACGGTTTGTGTACTATGCCCCTTTACCTATCACAGTCATCACAGGTATTTTCACTGGCTTGTCATCCTCTGCCTGTCTCACTGTGAACACATTTTTCCAGTTTGTTATTTGCTTTTAGTGGAGTATCTTTTCCTCCCTCTTCACCAAACACATACTTTTTGAAAGCATTTTAGTTTGTAATTTTATCTAGTCAAAACGATTATTATTTTCTTTATAATTTCTTCTAACATTTCTAGAAGTCAGCCTCCAAATCTGTTTTCTCCTAGCTTTATTTTCTTTTATATTTAACCCTTAAACCACAGATAAGGAATATGTCATCTCTGCATGCCCCCATAGAACTTATTTCAGGACCTTTCACATGCTAAGCATTCAATAAATGCTTCTTATATATTCTTTATTAAAAGATAAAATTTAGAAAACAGTAGCCATTATTGGAATCTTACTAGTCTCTTTACAAGCTGATTAATCAATTTAGATATGAAAGTAAAATACACTCCATAATGAATGACAAGGCAATGCTGCAGATGTGATGTGTTCTTTCTACTGCGGGGATATAAATAATATGGTTTAAGAAAATCTGGTGGTCAAGTGTGGTGGCTCAGCCTGTAATCCTAGCATTTTGGGAGACCGAGGTGGGGGGATCACCTGAGATCAGCAGTTCAAGACCAGACTGGGCAACACAGTGAAACCCTGTCTCTACTAAAAATACAAAATCAGCTGGACTTGGCAGCACGTGCCTGTAATCCCAGCTACTGAGGAGGCTGAGGCAGGAGAATTGCTTGAACCAAGGAGGCAGAGGTTGCAGTGAGCTGAGATCATGCTACTGCACTCCAGCCTAGGCGACAGAGCGAGATTCCGTCTCAAAAAATTTAAAAAAAAAATTTTTTTTAATCTGTTTTGTTTTACTGGCAAATCAATTTTAATGTCTATGGTTAAATCAAACAAATTCTTTTTCATATACATAGTCTGCAGAATCATAAGCTGAATGGTAGTGTTATTCATTTTTCTAAGTCATAGTCCTCAAGATCACTGTTACAGCGTCCTAAAACTATGCAGCAAAAAAATAATGAATAGTTTATTATAACTCACACCATCATGTACACTGCTGTATAATCCATAGATGCAACAACTTTTATGGTGATGACACCCTGGTACATTTTCAGTCAGTCATCAAGTCTTCAACAGGAAAATATGTATGTACACACAACTTGTAAATTTAAACCACCAAGATATCACCTGTAAAGAACATATAGCTTTATTACACTTTTCCAGTTTAATTTTTTGTTGCAGAGAAATAGTCAATTAGGCCAAAAAACTTAATACAATCAAAAATGTAATACATGTGCCCCCTTGGATTACAGCACATTTATGTGGAGTACCTGTTAATATAATTTTCATTTGAAGACCTATAACACTGTTAAAATGACAACTGTGGAAATTAATCTGAGTGATGAGGTTAGAAGCACTGGCTTTATTTTCCTCTAATGGTATAGCATTTGCCTATAAACGTATGCGTATGGCAAATAATTGCTGGTAACCTTACTCTATCCACGTTTTTTGGAAGAGTTGGATCTCCTAATACATAAATAGTCCAGAGAGATTACTGTAATTTCATAACCTTTTCTACTTACCTAAAAAACAAAGAAAAATTATATGGGAATATTGTTTGCATACATGTCTTATGGTTTGAATATGTTAATTCTAAATATAAGCTAATAACGCATCACTTAACAAATAATTTACTATTATTTATTTAAGGTAATTTAAGAGAGACAGGCTCCTTTCATAGAAGACAAACATAGTAGGTACATGGTTTGCATGAACATGTCAACGACTTTGTTAAGTTTCCAAGACTGTGTGTTACTAAAATTACAGAGAGGCTGCTCTTTAACTTTCTGACAACTGAGAAACAGGATGATGATTCGAATATAAGTGTATGATTAATAGCCCAACTATCACGAACGAGACTATCAGAGGCTTACAATAAGAGATACACAATTAGATCATTATAACATAAAATGAAAAGTCAACCCAGAGAATAATGGTTCTTCATCTTTTTGAGGGAGGCACTGGAAGGAGGTCACTGAAAATCTGAGAAAAGCTAAGGATGCTCCCCTAGACTCCCACACAAGCTTGCATGCAAGCAAGTTCACCTATCATTTCAGAAGGGTTCATCAACTCCCTAAAGCTGATACACACACAATGAATTAAAAGCCCCTGTCACAGGCGAGGCACAGTAATCCCAGTACTTTGGGAGGCAGAGGTGGGAGGACTGAGTCCAGGAGTTTGAGACCAGCCTGGGCAATGTAGCAAGACCCTGTCTTTACAAATAATCTTTTTTTAATTAGAAGCATAATGGCATGCACCGTAGTCTCAGCTACCTGGGAGGCTGAGGCAGGAGGATCACTTGAGTCCAGGAATTCAAAGTTGCAGTAAGCTATAATTGTGCCGCTGCATGCCAACCTGGGCGACAGAGTGTGACTCTGTCTCTAATAAATAAATACTCCTGCCACAAAGAAATGGAGAAGAAATTACCCATCCATATCAGAAGCCTAGGCTAATAAAGTTACTGTAATTGAAGTGACATATAACTCCAAGCTTTCTTGCAGCCAAAGCAAACAGAAAAACTCAACAGGATATATAATTCTCAATGACTGACAGAAGGAACTATGCCATATCACAAGGAAAGAAACTTTTCTCTGAAACTAAATTATTGAATAATTTATCACGTCAATTCTTAGGAAGGGTACCGAATATCGCCGGGCGCGGTGGCTCAAGCCTGTAATCCCAGCACTTTGGGAGGCCGAGACGGGCGGATCACGAGGTCAGGAGATCGAGACCATCCTGGCTAACACGGTGAAACCCCGTCTCTACTAAAATACAAAACTAGCCGGGCGAGGTGGCGGACGCCTGTAGTCCCAGCTACTCCGGAGGCTGAGGCAGGAGAATGGCGTGAACCCGGGAGGCGGAGCTTGCAGTGAGCTGAGATCCGGCCACTGCACTCCAGTCCGGGTGACAGAGCGAGACTCTGCCTCAAAAAAAGAAAGCGTACAGAATATCATAAGAAACAATGCAACAGTTTCATAGGAGATGCAGAAATATTCTTCATAAAAATGCACCTAACAAAAACTGACAAAATACGAGGAAACAATACTAAAATATAGGACTCAATAGTTTTCTGGTGATCTAGTTTGATATGAAGTTAGAAGTGAGTTCATGCCACCATTTTCCCAATCTCATGTTTATAAAACAACCTCTGATACAAAATCAGAAAAATTTTGCCAAGTAGAGACCTGGTCTCAGAATCCTCAAAGCAGCCACTTCAAGGAACTGGAGTAGGCATTTGAACCTTTACGGATGAGACAATAATAATGTAAAAGATAATTAAAGACCAGCACAGAAGATGGGTTAATAGCACAGGAAATGGAGCCAGGTGGTTCGATCTGAATCATGGCTCATCTACTTAATGGCTGTGACTTTGGCAAGTTTCTAATTGTGACTATATTGCAGTTTCTCACCTGCAAGATTGTGGTAACAACAGTCCTTACTCAGAGTGACTGCGAACTAGCATCCATAAAGCTCCCAGAACAGCATCTATCTACCCTTCTAGATTAAAGGGGTAAGACAGGCAAACCACTTAGATCAGTGTCTGGCATGTAACTTACCAGCTACTCTGCAATCATTCAAGAATACATATTCTTAAAATTCTGAGTTAATACACATATTTTAGCCATCAAATTAAAATAACCTGAATTTTAATTAATCTACATATTTATTTTCAAGGTCACTGGAATCCCTAATCTTGGCTAATTTAACTATGCTTATCCTGAATCAATCTCTTGCTTCCCACTTGTTCCCAGTGACCAAAACTTTTAGTGTCTGGAACAAACACAATAAGAAGCTTTTAATGAAAATTGCTTAAAGAGTTCTTTTTCTACACATATCTTACTATATATCCAGTATTTTTCAGTCATATGTTCTCAAATGTGTTCACTTGGCTTCAGCTCTGCTGACCTTGTTAATCTTCAATTCACATATTATGGTAAAGTCATATCTTACTCCAGAATTAGGTTCTTTTTTTTTTGAGACAGGGTCTTCCTCTGTTGCCCAGGCTGGGGTGCGCTGCTGCAATCTCGGCTCACTGAAACTTTCGCCTACCAGGCTCAAAGGAATCCTCCTACCTCAACCTCCCAAGTAGCTGGGACTACAGGTGTGTGCCACCATGCCCAGCTAATTTTTGTATTTTTTGGAGAGACGAGGTGTGTTGCCCAGGCTAGTCTCAAACTCCTGGGCTCAAGCAATCCTCCCACGTCAGCCTCCTGAAGTGCTGGAATTATAGGCATGAGCCACCGCAGCCAGCCAGAATAAGGTCCTAAGGTAGTTGCAATGGGCAAAAATTGCATACTCGAAATTACTTTTGAACAGCTCTTAAATCAGTCGGTCAAGTATTCTTCAATAAGGCCAAAACAGCCAGTGTTCCTCCAGCACTGCAGATCACTCACTGTTCATTCAGCTGAATAACAGATGAAGTAGCTGACTAAGTTTAGGAAAGACTAAAAATCACTGTCAGGGAAAGGAGCTATTCACACTATGAAATGCAATCAAGAACTAAAAGGACTTCTTCTATCTCTCACTCAGGGACACACATTCACTGATCAGAATAAAAGGAATGGCTGAATGACTCTCACCTGCACTCTTTTTTTTTTTTGAGACGGAGTTTTGCTCTTGTTGCCCAGGCTGGAGTGCAATGGCACAATCTCGGCTCACCACAACCTCTGTCTCCCGGGCTCAAGCGATTCTCCTGCCTCAGCCTCCCGAGTAGCTGGGATTACAGGCATGCACTACTATGCTTGGCTAATTTTGTATTTTTAGTAGAGACGGAGTTTCTCCATGTTGGTCAGGCTGGTGGTCTCAAACTCCTGACCTCAGGTGATCCGCCCGCATGGGCCTCCCAAAGTGCTGGGATTACAGGCATGAGCCACCACACCCGGCCTCACCTGCACTCTTAAATAAGTATGTTCTCTCCTTTTTGTAAAGAAGACTATACATAGTTGAATTTACAGAAATTAACTAAAGTGAAATGCATGTGCTCTAATGTTTCCACTAAAAATTCTAAAGGTGGTTCTAATGCCATACAAATTTAATGTTTATATTTTATTGTGCTGAATGTTCTAAATTCTCAACATTCCACTTAGCAGAACTCAGATTTTTCTGGAACAATTTAAAAATTTCGCCTGATCCCCTAACTCTTCCTTCAGTCAAGGATTATAGTAGAGAATTAAGGTGCAGTCTCAGGGAAATGACAGAGAAATTCCTTTCCTACATATGGGAAGTAGTGGAACACCAGTGAGGATGTGAGTTAATTCTGGCCATGTTGTCTAACGAGCGTTCCCACATTCAAAAACAATCAGATGTCTGTTGTGAAGACAACCACCTGATCAAATCATCGACAGAAATGTGTGAAGCTGGGGTACATCAGGACACTAATTGCTTTTTTTGATGGAAGAAAAAATGTACTCAGCTACAAAAAAGATGGATATCATGATCTATACTTTTGCAACAGCGAAAAATGAGGACGAAATTTATTAGAATTGGGAATTAGAGACAAAAATGCACTTGGCTTGGTATACGCAATGGACTTCCTAAAGCTTTACGCTAACCAGAATTTTTACATGGTAATATTATCGTTCTTTTAAACTGCAAAGTCTAAAGACTTTTATAACTCAGTCTTTACAGTTGCTATCTGAATCAAAATGGAAAACCACAAATGAATTTGCAAAGGACTTTGTACAAGCTAGTCTCTTTAATAAAAGGGGGAGAGGAGGAGGAGTAAATGTCAGAATTATTTTATAAGCAATTTCTGGGGTAGAGTGGCAGTGGAAAGTGCCTTTGCAAATAAGCCTCCGAATTCAGGCTATTGTCAAAGAAATGCCTTTTATCACTTTGTTGAAGAATTCTGCCTGTTTAGGTCCAAATACCCCTACTTAAAAAATAATACCTCACTCCTGTAATTCCAGCACCTTGGGAGGCTGAGGTGGGCAGATCACCTGAGGCTGGGAGTTCGAGATCAGCCTGACCAACATGGAGAAACCCCATCTCTACCGAAAAGACAAAAATTAGCCAGGCGTGGTGGTGGGCACCTGTAATCCCAGCTACTCAGGAGGCTGAGGCAGGAGAATCGCTTGAACTCGGGGGGCAGAGGTTGTGGTGAGCCGAGATCACACCATTGCACTCCAGCCTGGCGACAGAGCGAGACTCTGTCTCAAAAAAAAAAAAAAAAAAAAAAAAAAAAACACTCAGAGACTAAATAATATGTAACTAGGTTATTTTCTGATTTAAATATCAGATAATAAAAAAATACAACAATATTAGTACCAGACAAATATGAAACCAACCTAGTTTTATAATATTAATATTTGAGCATTAATGAATTAATAAATTAGAATAAATTCTTTTACTTTTTTTATTATTCAGGAACTGACTTTCTGAAAAAAATGAAAACAGAGTAAAAAGCCCAGAAAGGCACTTTGGGAGCTGAGGCAGGAGGACTGCTTGGGTCTAGGAGTTCAAGACCAGCGTGGGCAACATAACAAGATGCTGTCTCTACAATAAAAAAGGTTTTTAAATTAGCTGAACATATTAGCACACACGTGTAGCCCAAGCTACTAGCGAGGCTGAGGAAAGAGGATCCCTTGAGCTCAGGATACCAGCCTGGCCACATGACTCCATCACTATTTTTTTTTTTAAGTCCAGAAAGTCTACATTGTGGTTTTTAATTAATAAATGACCAAATACCTACTACATGCCAGGCAATGATCCACATGCTTTGTCATAATTCTTGGGGAAGACACACATATGCCAGTGTGGTTTTGAATAGAACACAAGACTTATAAAATGTTTCATTTTTAACCAATAATAACCAGGTACTACTCGAAGCTCAAAACGTATTTATTGGTCAGGTGCAGTGGCTATAATCCCAGCACTCTGGGAGGCTGAGGCAGGAGGACTGTTTGAGCCCAGGAATTTAAGAACAGCTTGGTCGACATGGAAAGGCCCCCATCTCTACAAAAAAATTTTAAAAAATTAGCCAGGCATGGCCGGGCGCGGTGGCTCACGCCTGTAATCCCAGCACTTTGGGAGGCCGAGGCAGGCGGATCACAAGGTCAGGAGATTGAGACCATCCTGGCCAACACAGTGAAACCCCATCTCTACTAAAAATACAAAAGAAAAAGAAATTAGCCGGGCATAGTGGTGGGCGCCTGTAGTCCCAGCTACTCAGGAGGCTGAGGCAGGAGAATGGCGTGAACCCGGGAGGCGGAGATTGCAGTGAGTCGAGATCGCGCCACTGCACTCCAGCCTGGGTGACAGAGCGAGACTCTGTCTCAAAAAAAAAACAAAAAATCAAAAAAATTAGCCAGGCATGGTGGCATATACCTGTAGTCCCAACTACTTGGGGAGGCTAAGGTGGAAGGATCACTTGAGCCCAGGATGTGGAGGCTTCAGTGAGCCATGATCACACCATTGCATGCCAGCTTGGGTGACAGAATAAGATGAGCTCTTACATATTTGTTGGCTGGATGCCAATAAATATAAACACTGATTATTGTCAACAACTTATGGGTAGCTATTCAACTGAAGTCTCCTGCTTCTCCTTTTTAAATGTGTTATTTCACTTATCCTTTTATCCACCTACTTATCCTTTAAGTGTTCAACCTCAGGTCAAATAATTGGTGGGAAGATAAAAGATGTATGTGTGTAAATATGCAAAACACAGTTTACGAACTCAAAGAGGCATGGTTTTTCTTCATTTCACAAAGGTCAAGAGGGAACAAAACCAATTATTTGGTAGGCCTCATAAAAGGTTTAAGGTGCTAAGATAACAGATATGAAGGTGCCCTTTAAAACTGTGAAATTCTACTCTAATATATTATTACTAAACAAAATTGGCTTATTACTCTAATGCCTTCAATTATTCATGCTATTACTATGGATATCAAAGGTCCCTTACTACCTGAATAAATTTAAGAACTAAATAAGCCTGTGATATTTTATTAAGTTTAGTTGTAGTATTTAAATCAAGATAATCAATACTTCGTGTCAATTCAGTCAATTTGAAAAAATTACATCCTTTAAGGGTTTTCATTCATTTAAAGATCTACCATTAGGATTTCATTTTTGGCTTTGTGTGACCTTCAACAATGTAAACTCTCTGAGATTCAGTCACCCCAATTATAAAATGAGGAAATTTAAATGAATGAGAATATGACAATATTCAGTATAATGTATACCACATATTAGAACTCAACATTTTCTTTGCATCTTCTTTCAAACAGTATAAAACGTATCAATTACATACCCTCTTTTATCAGACAGTAAGTGCTCTGGAGTTTTTTCTTTATGATCCTCCCATTTTTATGTAAATGGCTACAATCTCAACAACATTCCACTACGTCATCTTTTTTGTGTCTCCACAGTGCCTAAAATATTGGTTAACGACATTTACTAGACCATAATAAACCCAAAGGATATTCTCATTTCTAAATGTATTTATGTAAGAAGAAAACGAGGAGTATCTGAAATTAGGACCTTCCCAGAAAATGTGGGATGAACAAAGCTCTAAATCAGCTGCATGGTATTAACTCAATTGCAAATTTTTATTCTATAATTAAATAAATCATTGCAATTTATCATTGTTCTTCAGATCTGATTCAGCAGTAATAAAATTTGTACCTTGAAGTTGAGTCTTACCTAACACTATTCATTTGTATAAAAGAGCTCAAAGTATTTCAGAACCAAAGTATACAAAACATTTCTCCAATACAATCATTTATCCAAGCGAAGTTTCCATTATTTTCCTATAACAATGCAATAGAAATAGCCATTTAAATTACACACTTTCATTCCTATTATCTGAAAAATGTAAGCATGTGCTTACAAATTCAAGAACCACCCAATAAAGGCCTTATTACAATTGGCCAGCCTCACACATTGCTATGTTATTTACTAATCTTCTCTGTACGTTTTCCTCTTTGAAGCATTGTTCTAGTACTCAGCTATAATAAACAAACCTTGTATAGCTAATTATGCTGCTGCACTAACAATAAAAAGTTGGCCCTCTTCCACTTTGACTATAAAAATCTTCATTAAGGAGGCTAAAGAACACAAATACAGAAAAGTCAACTGCATGAAGACATACATAACCTGCTAAAAGAATGTGTATTACAAAATGGAATGCACACAAAGCTAGACACTAATCTATCTTTATATACAAATAATGTATGCAAATATGAATTTGCAAGCATATGGTGACAACAAATTATAAAAGATCATTTAGTCTTTCCTGGTTAAAATTCTCACATAAGGCATATTCAGCTTAAAAGTGTCTAAGTATGTTTCTTTTAAACCTTAAATTTTCTAAATTTCCTCATTTAATAGTTTATTATTCTTTTTTTCTCTCAAATGAAATGCAGGGTATATTTTTCTTCCTATAAAAATCACCCTTAATTGATACTCTTCCTAAAAATCACCCGTTAATTGAATTCATACATAGAGACTAAAAAATTACAGGTTTTTTTAAAACCTTCATGATTGGACGAGGGAAAAAATCATCATGGTTGTGTCACTAATATGCAGTGGCAACTAAAACACGGAGTGTGAAAATGAATAAATACACAGGTAAAAAAAAAGATCCTGAGGCATAATAATTTTAATACAAAAGGTAAAAGGTTCTCTAAATTGACATTAGGTAGAACAAACTCTGCTGCTTCCTACTATACTTAAATATGTTAAAGAGGACTACATAGAAAAATTTCATTGTTAAAACTTTAAGGCCAAAAAAAAAAAAAAAAAAGAAATACTATTTGTAGACAGTGATTTCAGATTGTTAAAAAACCACAAAGGTATTCAGAAGTTCAAGTAGCCTAACCAATGCTTGAGAAAAAGGCTGTAAACTTGCCGAAATGATTATGGTTGAACAGTAGAATTATTTTTTGCTGAGCCATAAAGCTGTACTATTCTTAACAATAAATGATTTTCTTAAAGCCATTAATCTAACATGAATATATGTTGTAATTTAGAGAAAATTCAGAACATCAAATACAAAATGAAATAATCAGGAAGAAGCAGAAAAGGAAGCGGGCCATAAAATGTAGGGTAAAAGGCCCAGGATCTGAGGTCTGAGGGGAACACTGAGGCTCAGAGATTGAATGTATTTAGAAAAACAAAATGGTATTACCTGCCATTACAGAACTGGTGGGAGCATAAAAGATGAAGCATGAGACCTGACACCTAATAAGTGCTCAACAAATAATGATATTAGTAGTAGTATTGTTTGTCCATATTGCTGGCTGTAGTGCAGCAGGTGAAGAATAGTGCTCAACAAAAAAACAAATTAGGATGGAGTCTTTTGGAGATTTTCTTTGCAGTTTCCTTTCACTTCAATAGTTACTTGATCATCTTTATATTTCTATTTTCTTCTCTTTTTTTTTTTTTTTTTTTGAGACAGAGTCTCGCTCTGTCATCCAGGCTAGGGTACAGTGCAAACTCCGCTTCCCAGGTTCAAGCAATTCTCCTGCCTCAGCCTCCCAAGTAACTGAGATCACAGACATGAGCCACCACATCCACCTAATTTTTTTATTTTTAGTAGAGACAGGGTTTCACCGTGTTGGCCAGGCTGGTCTCGAACTCCTGACCTCAGGTGATCCTCCCACCTCAGCCTCCCAAATTGAAGGGATTACAGGCATGAGCCAATGAGCCTGGCCGATAACTATTTTCAAGCAAAGCAGTTATGGCATGTTAAAATAAATCTGGGGATTTTAACTGTTTATTTACCCAATTTACTAACCTAATGCCACCTTAATGACAAATAATTAGATTTTTCTCAGCAGAAAGACTGTTAGTAGAATGTACTACTTCACTTTTCAACATAACAATGAACCTGATATCCATCTGCAAAGCGCTCCATACTGTCAATAGAATAAAATGATCATAAAGGTTCTGGTAAAAGGGTGAAAGCTTTTATTCCTGTGACATTTGTATTCTAAGAAGCAAAAGAAGATTGTAGAAACAATTTAAAACATATTTCCATAAATTTAACAAACAGTCTTTCTGTTTCTATGTATATTTTGGCTCTGTGGACTGCTCATGACCATACTAGGGGAAAAAAAAAAAAAAAAACACAAGATAAAAGGATGTGACTCACACCTCACCTGAAGAATAAAGTTCTATGCAACAGACTACTACTATACAGCAGACCTTTATTTGTATGAGAATCATATCTAATCATACTAAAAACAACTTTAAAAACCATCAGACTTGGTCAGGCTTGATGGCTCATGCCTGGAATCCCAGAGCTTAGGGAGGCCAAGGCAGGAGGATCATTTAGGAGGTCAAGACAGGAGGCTATGAGTTTCAAGACCAGCCTGGGCAACATAGCAAGACTCCATCTCTACAAAAAAATAAAAATAAAAATTGAGCTAGGTGTAGGAGCCCAATCCTGTAGTCTCAGCTACTTGAGAGGCTGAGGCAGCAGGACAGCTTGAGCCCAGAAGATACAGGTTGCAGTGAGCTATAACCATGCCACTGAGCTCCAGCCTGGGTGAGAGTAAGACCCTGTCTCTATATTAAAACAAAAAACAAAAACATCAGGCTTGGGGAGAGGTATAAATGATAGGGAAGATACGGCAGGCTTCTGAGGAGTGCTAATAATGTTATGTTCCCAATAAATGTCAACGAAGTGCAATTTATTGAACATTTACTATGTTCCAGGCACTCTTCAAACTATCAGTGTCTTTCCGATATTCACATTCTAATGGAAGAGAATACACAACACAGTTAATAATAAGAAACTGACAGAAGTAAACGTTAGGAGGTGTTAGTTAACTCCCATGGAAAGAAAAAGCAGAGTAAAAATAATTGGATATGTTGAGGTAGGGTGATCAGCATTAGCCTCACTGAGATGACATTTGAGGAAATAGCCAGCACAGAGACCCTAAGGTAGAAGCATGTCTGGCACATTTGAGGGACAGGGAAGAGGCCAGTGCAGTGGCAGCAGAGTGATCAAGAGAATAGGCAATAAGGTCAGAGAGATAAAAGCGGCCCTGATCACTTTCAAAGGCCATTATAATGGGAGTACAAGGAGTGATATGATCTCACTTTCATGTTTAAAAGATCATTCTGGCTGTCATATTAAGAATATACTATATAGAAGGAAGGATGGAAGAAGGGAGACCTGTTGGGAGGGGTGTGGCAATAACTCAAGTAAGATATGAAGATGGCTTAGACCATAATAACAACAATGGAAAAAGTGAGAAGTGATTAGATGCTAGATTTATTTTGAAGACAGGACAAAAAGGATTTGATGACAGAATGAATGTAGAGTGAGAGAGAAAAGGAATCAATGACTCCTAAATGGAAAGACAGATTTGCTATTAATTGAAATGAAAAAGACTGTGGGTGAAGCAGATTTGGGAGGGGGAAGCAGAAGTTGTTTTGGACTTGTTGAAGTGTCTATTAAATATTCATGTGGGTCAATGAGTAAACAGTTATCCATAGAAGCTACATTTTAAATGAGAAGATTTTACAGACAGCCAAAGAAAAACAAAATTTAAATAATAAAATTAAACCTTAAGTGTTTATAACTAGCTAATCAATATAATAAATTTTCACAGTTATTAACCTTCACTTAGCACATCTATGAAATGCTCCATCATTAAAGGTCACAACACTACAAAAGAAAAAAACTTACTGCATACACTCTAATGGATTAATAATTTTGACCCAAGTTAAAAGGGAATGTGGGCAAAAAGAGAAAATACTTAAGCTATCCAGTAATCTTAATCACAGCTCAACAATACAAAGGGCTTAATTCATCCCTATATTCAATGTATAATCATAGAAGTGAAAATGCCAAGAGATCCTATCCGATTTCATCTGTAGCTTTCACTGCAGACACAGTGAGCTTTGCAGGTTCATAATAGCATAAATAGTGTGGCTGTGTGCCACAGACACAAAGATACTTCATGGCAGATTTTCTCCCTAAACCAAATAACTTGATCATTACTATTTATTAAGAATAATATGATAAAACCAGAACTGAGTATCGATAGTAAATGTAAGCACACTGCCATGCAGCTACACACTGTCATAAAGTATTACCCAAGTTAGCTGTTTATTTGGTAAGGGTTTAAACAATTTACCGTATAGGAAAAAAAAAATTTCATCGGGTAATCCACTAGTATAGCTCCAGAACAATGTGAAACAAAACTTAATAAAGCCCTGTAAGCAATGTTAAGCTAAAGAAATAAAATTTAGAAAAACAAGTAAAATTGGGCGAAAGGAAGGACTGTCCTTATTCTCTGGAACAAATGAGAAAGGATAGTTACCAGCTAATAAAATGTGAATGGTGTATGTTTACCCAATTATCCTAACCTTAAATATTAAGCAATAAGGTATAAAGGGAAATTATTGAAATGCCTATTCTCCCAGTCTATAATAGTTCCAAACTTCAACCAGGCCCTTTATGAGCCATAAAAAAGTTATATCCCAGGACAAGGCTGGAATCATGTGGCAGAGCCCTACGTGCCTCAAAAATTATTTGAAACTAGGTAGAAACAGAAATTACACTTTAAAAGAGGAATAAATCATACTAGGCAAAAGCTGACTGATCTGCTTTCCTACTCCTTTTCAAAGAATTCATTCTGTAATTCTGTACATCAAGAGGACACAACTGTCCTTTCTACTCAAAGTCCAAATCATCAAGCAAAGGATGGAAAAACAGCATATCTTTCAGAATCTCTTCTGCTTTATCACCCAACAGACTTAGCACAGTGCCTGCCTTATATAATAGATACTCAATGTTTGCTAAATCTGAACTTCATCTGATCTCATCTCTCCCCCTTATTTCACCTTTCTTCTTTAATGGAATCTCTTAAAACTCCCAACCTCTACCCAATTATTTGCCTAGCAATTTTTATTATAAAACTAAATGTTTTAATTATGTTAACTGAAAGAAGCCAGACACAAAAGGCCACACCTTGTATGATTCCATTTATATGAAATGCCCAGAACAGACAAATCCATAGAGACAGAAAGTCGATTCGTGGTTGCCAGAGGCTGGGGGGAGGGGAGAATGGAGAATGCTAATGGATGTGGGGTTCCTTTCTGGGATGATGAAAATGTTCTGGAAGTAATGACGGTGACAGTTGCACAACGTTTTGAGTACACTAGAAACTACTGAATTGCATACTTTAAAAGGGTGAATTGTATGGTATTTAAATTATATCTCATTTTTTTCTTTTTTTTAAATGGGCAGCCTGAGGTCCTTCTTAAGGCGTGAGACAAGAGCCCTATTACCTCGATAACTTAGTAGTTCCATAATTGATCACTATATTACGGTATCATAACTGAGGTTGAGAATGAGGTCCTAAACTAATAAGAAAATGTTAAACTCATACTATGTTTTGAAGAAGACAGAAATATACCACTATTCAGAAACAAATTTTATCTCAGATAAATTAAATTTGGGAACCTGAAAGTATACATTTCAGTTATTCAACAAATTCACTCATCTTCCATAAAGGCATGATTAGATAAATTTTCCATCTTATGGAAAACTATCTTCTTTCTCTGGCTACAGGTTGAACATTCCTAATGCAAAAAGCTGAAACCTGAAATGCTCCAAAATCAAAAACTTTCAGCACTGACATGACACCACAAGTGAGAAATTCCACACTTTACCCCATGTGGCAGGTCCCAGTCAAATCACAGGCACACAATACACCGTTTATTCAGTGTCCCCTGGGAAAAATAAAACTACCTTCAGGCTATGTGTATAAGGTGTGTAAGAAACATAAATGGATTTCATGTTCAGACTTAGGCCACATCCTAAAGACAGCTCATTATGAAAATGCAAATATTTCAAAATTCAAATTCTGAAATCCAAAAGGCTTTTGGTCCCAAGCGTCTCAGGTAAGAGATACTAAACCTGTACTTTATTAATTCTATATACTAGCTTTTAAAAAACAGCCTTTACTGACGATGGTTTCTAAGAGGAAAATTCCACCCACCCTAACTATTTCAGCTCTCACAGTTTTGTTCCTTTTAACTGCTACCATAGGCATGGCCGAGTCCCAAACAATGTAACATTTTATAACTCTTTACATTTGCACAATGCTTTAGTGTTCTAGAAGCTTTCATACACATGATCATGTATGATCCTATGAGGTAGGTGGAGTAAATCTGGTAAAGGAAAGGTACTTGATCAATTTCACAGTGGCAGATCTTGTGCTAAAACTCAGAGGTTTTGATACTAAGGAGATGAAAGTGCTCAGTAGACTTTTAGTGAATAAATGAACAAGACTACTAAATGAATTATCTCACTGCTATACAACACTTCCTTCTATATGCTTTCCAATATTTTTCTCTAATTATTTCAAGGGAATCAGGCTTTTTTCAACAATAAAGATTATAAACTAAAGTCAAGAGACCATATCTCATATTTATTCCATATCCCCACAGCTCTGAGTACTTGTGGATGGAATGATTAAAATGTCAATCTGTGAGTCCTGAATGTATTTATGGTTGTTGAGCTGCATCACCAAAAAAGACAAACTAAACTGGAAAACACTAAAAAAATTGTTTTAATTAAAAAATTTTCCCTCAAGAATTTGTATGAGACCTTAAAACAAAATTTAAGCCATGTTCTGAAGAAATATTAGCAAATGAATTAAGACCCTGTTAGTAACTGCATTGTAAAGAATATTTTTTGGTTTCAGTAAGGCCTTATACATTTCAAAAGCTATTATTCTCCTAAACTACTGATGGTGGCAGGCCCAGCAAAGACATAAGACCTCTACAATTCACCTACTTGTTAAGAATGAAGCAAAAGTGCCTCATACTGAGTATAATTAATGTAAAAAATTAAAGATTTCATTTTAAGAAAAAAAAGTTTTCACCAATAAACACAACCCCAATTAATATGTTGTATACACGGAAAATGAATGATTTAATTTAATAATAAAAGAGTCCATGTGATCTCCAAGTGAATTTTCTAATCATCTTCCTTTTACTAATACCAGCCCAGCTGATGAGGCTTCTACAAACAGATGAAAGGGAAAATCTTTATTAAGAGATACTGACAACCAAGCAATCTAGGGTCACACACAAGTAACAAGATATTTACACCTATGCTTACCTTTTTAGAGAAAAATAAGACATGCAGAAGTTATCTTAGTAACTACTTAAAAATATTTGTCTATTACATGAAACATATCATATTAAAAAGATAATGAATAATACATTATATGCCTTCACCATTCCCAAAACAAATGAAGAAAGGAAATGCATGCAAGCTTTATAAATAACAACAACAGCATCAACAACTAACAATGTTTGAGCTCTTATATGCCAGGCACTACTCTGTGTGCTTTACATATATTAACTCATATCATTCTCACACAACCCCATGTGGTTTTACAGATGAAGGAACTGAGGCACTGAGAAGATATGTAACTAACCAAGAGGTTATGTATATGTAGTCTAGCCAGTCTCTCCAAAAGAAACCACTGTGTAATACTGCCTCTAACTTAACGTAAACAAGTCCCAAGGGTGCACTGGGAAGAGAAAATTACAGAATGGAAGCAATATTTGAGTGAAGCCTTGAAGAACAAATGAAAGAGACAAAGGACTATCCTGGTGCACATGTGTAGGAGAAGGTTTCCCATCTCTGCTACTACTTTGGCCTCTGCACCCACAGGACACAGGCAGAAGTCACGACAGAGATAGAGAGATAGGCATAGTCCACACATCCATAGGAAATGTTTAAGAGCACACTTAGGCCAACACTGGCTTTGAGGGTAGTCTTTCCTGTTCTCCAGATGTAAGAGTCCTGACAGCTTTCTCAAAGGCAAAAACGAAGAAGATATATGTTGACCACACTTAACTGCGTGTTCCAAGAGATGGGAGCTAGACACATGTAAACTGACATGCTACCAGCAACAACTTCTTCTCCTGCAATAAATAATCTATATTAAGAGGAAGACAATAAATAATGATACACACTGAACCAGCTGTGTTCAGTCCATGGGCAAAAAAAAAAAAAAAAAGAGCCTAAGAGTCCTCAAAAGTCCCAAAGCCTGACTGGGCAACATTCAGACGAACAGAACTCTGCTTCTCTAAGGGAAAGCCTTCCCTCCTGAGCCCAATTATGGAGTCTGGTTGCATAGGTAATATAGATAATCTTGCAATATTACTAAAGAAATTACTCTTGAAATCTCAATGCCACTAAATAGTCTTTATTTACTTATTACTTTCCTGGTGAAGAAAGTAAATACAATTTTTTTCTACTTTTATATTCACTTGAAAATTTCATTAATGATTAATTTTAGATGGACTCACTAAGAACTGGGGACTCTCTTTTTCTCTCAACATCATGGAAACCTCTCTCCTGGTTTTCCTCCTAACCCCTAGATGGCAAACTCCCTAGGACTCCTCTGCTAGCTGCTAGTTCACCCATTTCTGAACGTTATGAGGGCTTGGTTTTGAGTATTACTGTCTGTCTATATTTTTTCCACACACAAATTCATCATTTCCCACACATTTAAATATTTCTATGATGACAATTCAAATTGATATTTCCAGTGGAAAATTGATATATCTCCACTGAGCGGCATGTTCAACTGCCTACTTGACATCTCCATTTGGATGTCTCACAGACATTTCAGAATTAACATATCCATAACAAAACTCTTGATCCTGTCCATCAAACCACTTACCTCCCAGAAATCTTCCCCATCTCAAAACAGAGACTACCATTTCCCCAACAGACTCAAACCCAACCCCGTGATTTCTTTCTCTAACATTCCCCCAACTCTGCCATTTACGCATCAGCATATCCTGTCCACCTGCCTTCAAAAATCATACTTCAAATTACCCTCTTCCCATTTCCATTCTACTACCATAATCTAGAACACCATCCTCAATCACCTGATGACTGTCAGCATCTACTCTTTTATCCACCTCCAATCTAGCAGCCAGACTGCTCTTAATAAAAGCTAAACTCTGCCTGATTTGGCCACAACCTCATTCTGCCGCCTCATCTTGTACAACAGCATTCCCCTGCCCACTCCCCACTTCCTTCAATCCAGCCACACCAGACTTCTTCCAGCTAGCTCCCTGAACATCAGAGCTACCTGCTTTCGAACTTCAGCACATGCGGTTTGTAACACTAATGGTTCTCCACACCTTAGGTACCTAACACCTTTTTGTTCTCAATGATGATGTCACCTCCTTAGAAAAGCTTTCTCAACCCAAAATAAAAGTAGAACCCCACACTAAAATTCATCCCTTGTTTTCTTCATAGCAATTATTACGTCTGTTCACTTCCCCAGCTCACCATGAAGGCAATTTTTCTGTTTTGTTTTGTTTTTAAACAAGTTCCAGTCTGTCTTCACAGGTAAAACCTAAGCTCTGCAAAGGCTGAAAATGACATCCATCTTGTTCGTAATTACATCCCCAGTATACAGCAGGTGCTGATCACATTTTGGCCCTCAGAAGATATTTAACGTTAAATGAATGTTAACCTCAAAATGTATCTTAGCTTATCTCATTTCTCTTAACCTAGTAGGAGATATTTTCTGAACACAGCAACACCTGACATTCTTTCAAGAATATAATTGTATCTGCTATTTCCCAGGCCCCCAATACCATTTTGAACCTATCCATGGATTTCCCTATTAATTTCTGACTAGCTGCTTTATCAAACATGGAGACTATTCTTAACCCTGTGACAAATTCTTACCCCTTAACAACATGATAAAATGTATCCAACCCTAATTCAAGCCTAATTCTAATAAACACTTAGAAAGAGACACTTATTCTAAACCATTAGAGATTAGCACAGCAAGAGACTGCCCGCTACCTCTTTCCCAAGCCTCCAAAAGACTATGGAGCATCAATCCTAACCGCCTCTCACTGTATCTAACTTATAAAGTCAATGTTGTCAACATGTAAATATCTATTTAAGCCTACCTAATCTCTTACCTAGAAGAGTGTGCTTACTAAAATGCAGGCTCTATGTTCTAAATTAATCAAAACTCCCGGCTGGATTCTCAGCTGATGGGGCTGACCATGGAGGAGCTGAAGGTCAATAAGTGAATTTGAATGTATGTGTCCAACTGAACATCAATCTCTGACCACCCTCCACACAGAAAACTACCCTCCACACAGAAAACAAATTTTGCTCAACCAAAATTCACCCAAATCTCTAAAGTCCAGTCAGGAGTCCCCAGCTGGCTGTCTACAAAGCTGCACTCAGTTTAGTCATGTCCCACTCCAAACACCTCACTTCTCAAAATGATGGCAAACTGAAGAATAAAAAAAGAAAGAAAAAAAAAAGGGCACGGAGAATGATGACACAGAAACCATGTGCAACACTATTTCTCCGTACAGAGATTTTGCCAGCAACCAATTCACCAACCCACACCCAAGTAAGCTCAAAAATCGTAAGATCTGTTTAACAGCTTTTCCCCTGACTTCAAAGTTACGATACATCCAGACAAATCATAATTTGAAGAAGGAAAAAATCAATTTAGGATAACTGACATTTGATAATTTTGATATATATTTACTGAATATTTTATATTACTTATATTTACACATTTGATAGAGGCTACTTAAACCCTGAATTTAGTATTTAAAACACTTTGTCCATTATATTCAGAATGCCATCTGTGATTCATATCCCATGAATATGTAGTTTTTTAAATACTACATTATTTTCACCTTGTACTACATAGTAAACTCTTAATTTCCCAGTAATGCAGATCATCAAGAACTGAGTAAGTTTGCTACTTAAATATTGGAGGCTACTTCCAATGTTCTCTTTGGGGTCAAGTTTACCTTTTAGGCAAAGCTTATAATGAGGTTCTCTTGTTATTATAACATTAATAACCAAAGCCACTTGGAGATCATACAAGCCATGTGGGTAGTCCCAGAAGTGCCTTATAATCACTCAAATTTAGAGTAAAATGCATAAAGTTTTGTTCCAATGTTTAGGATATCATCCAAAAAACAAAGTATCTATTATATAAACTCTAAAAATTTCCAAAGGGTTTTATATTAATGCAACAAAACAGTAAATTGAATTCCTTTGTTCACTCCCTCTTAAAATGCAAATTTATCTGTTCTATTCCACCCACTTCAAATCTCAGGGGTTTGCAAAGTAGGACCATAACACTGTTTAATATCATTTATGAACCATGCTATTACAGAGCATTTACTGAAGTGATGCACAATGGCTTTGATAAGAATGCAAATATTTTACCTTAAGCTAAAAATAAAAGACTGATACTATTCCTGTCCAATCCTGCCCACCTTAGTCAAGAGAGCCTGATTCTCCAACTCTTACAGTCCTACTTTCTCACATTTTCTAAACCATCTCACCTTGCCCCTACAGGCTCAGGCTATTGCCAACTCCCTCATTCCACTGCACCCCTACAGACACCCTTACTCACCAACTAACCAGCCACCTAGAATCCAAAGACTGCAAATGCAGGGCTCCACTTGCCTGCTAACTTGAGCCTGACACTGAAATGTTCATGCTTAAAGCAATGAGCTGTGCCACTCTTAGGAAACTGCCCTACCTTCAGGCAAAGACTTCCCTTCAGCACTTGCAGCTGAATCTGTCACCTTCCTCCAGTTCACCACTTGCATACTGGTCTCAAATCATTCTACTGTAATAAATTGTGCCACAGAATTGTGCATTTGCCTATAGACGTGATGGTCATCTTTTCGTAGGACTGGACAAAGCTTTTAAATAAGTGTCTCTTAATCGATTATAAATGAAACAATGTATGTGCAAAGAGCAAAGATGATTTCTTAGTGTATTCTATCATTTAAAACCTTTTACAAACTTTGACTTCTCTTTTAATCCTAAGATTTATTGGCTCATGCAACATTTACACGTGGGAAGGAAAACACATCCCAAATAAACCATAACTTTTCTTCACTGACATTTATTCAATTTTTGAGGAGGCAAGTATTATTTTTTCCAGGACCAAAGGGAAGAGGGGGAAATCAGGAGGATTATAAACAGTTTGTTACATGGTTTGATAAACTTGAAGGGGTATATACTAACCAAATGAATAGTCAAAAGATTTACATTAGATGATGAACTCAATATGTTAACATTTGATTAACAGTAATATTGTTATTTCTTGATTATCTCAGGTAAACAGTATTTATGAAACAACATGCAATAATCTGAGACCTAGCAAAGTGATGGATATTTTGAAATAATATTTGTTCTTCAACCCTGTTTTCCTGGCATATAACTCCTAAAATCCTTGGGATGTACAAAGTGATGTCTTTTTGTATGCCAAGATTGATGGCTGGCTGGCAGTCCTTAGGCAGCTTCAGGATACAGGCTGGTTACCAGAAGAAAGACCAAAGCATGATTAGAGGGTTTAGCCCTACCCTTCAGCTTCCAGGCTGGAGAGGGGACTGAAGCTTAAGTTCACAGCCACTGGCCAAAGATTTAATCAATCATGCCTAAGTAATAAGGTCTCCATAAGGACAGGGTCAGCAGGGCTTCCTGACAGCTGAACGCATGGAGGCTGATGTAAAGGCGAACAAGAACTCATTCAGGTGCCAGGAGGGTAGCATACTCCACTTCCATGGGGAGAGAAGCTCCTGTGCTCAGGATCCTTCTAGACCTCACCCTATATATATATTCATCTGGCTGTTTACTTGTACCCTTTAAAATATCCTTTGTAATATACTGGTAAACATGGTTCCCTGAGTTCTTTGAGGCACTCTAGTAAATCAAACAAACCCAAAGACGGGATTTGTGGGAACCCTAATTTGAAGCAAGTCAGTCAGACGTTCCAAGAGGCCTGGACTTGCGACTGGTAGGAAGGAGGATACACTCTTTTGGGACTAAGCTCTCAATCTGTAGTTTCTGAGTCTATCTCCAGGTAAAGAGTGTCAGAATTGAATTGGTGGACACTGAATCAATTGCTTGATGATTTCAAGAACTGACTGCTTGCTTGGTGTGTGAAGAGAAACCCCCAAACATTTGGTTACAGAAGTCTTCTGTGTTGATTGTTGTTTAATGAGAAAAATTTTAAAAGCGTCCTGAGTTTGTGTTTTCTTTTCCCACACACACAATCCCTATCCTCAAACCAGATTACTTTATTCATGTTCTTCCTATAGCCTCTTCTTCCTACAAATCTAAGTTTTGAGGAAAGAAGGAAATAAAAGCCTCACTAACCAACCAAGATGTGGAACTGATAGCAAGTAAACAAGCTGCTTTAAGCAAGCCAATAAAGTATATAAACTACCTACCACTCGTTTCAAGAGGGCAAAGAGAGGAAAATGAGTCACAATCTATGGGTGAAGGGGACAAAACAGATAAAATCTGCTTCGTTTGTTTAGGGTCCAGCATTCGGGAAATAAAATTCTAGTACTACTACCACCCATCTAATAACTGAAAATTTCTCTGAAATAAGCAAATAAATTCATTTTCTTTTTTTTTTTTTTTTTTTT
>NW_016816648.1:2225674-2257743 GCF_001698545.2 Rhinopithecus bieti
GCCAGGATGGTCTCGATCTCCTGACCTCGTGATCCGCCCGTCTCGGCCTCCCAAAGTGCTGGGATTACAGGCTTGAGCCACCGCGCCCGGCCATAAATTCATTTTCAATTCCTCTAAAGGTGGAGCTCTCATTATGTACTGATGTCTTCTGTTACTTCTCTAGATAGCCCTGGCTGAAGATGAAGCTTTTTATCAAGCAAAAAAAAATGGTTTCCCTCTAACTTTAACATAGCAGCGCTAGTTCTATTCCCCAAAATCACATAGAATAAGCTTAATAAAGAATGTTAAGGCTCTGAAAACAGTTCAACACTGCTGTCATGACCCCTCACCTCTCCAGGAAAAATAACTCCAACTCTTTTTTTTTCTTTTCTTTTCTTTTCTTTGAGAGGGAATTTAGCTCTTGTTGCCCAGGCTGGAGTGCAATGGTGCAATCTCAGCTCACTGCAACCTCTGACTCCCAGGTTCAAGCGATTCTCCTGCCTCAGCCTCCCAAGCAGCTGGGATTACAGGCACCTGACACCACGCCAGGCTAGTTTTTTGTATTTTTAGTAGAGATGCAGTTTCACCATGTTCGTCAGGCTGGTCTCAAACTGCTGACCTCAAATGATCCACCCGCCTCGGCCTCCCAAAGTGCTGGGATTACAGGTATGAGCCACTGCACCCAGTCAGCTCTTTTCTAATGTACCTCATCTTCATGGATAAGAACTCCGAATTTTCCTTATTTATGAGCTTTCTAAATTCTCTAAGTTTATAAAATGCATCCACATTCAGTGAAATAAGCAACACGTTGAACTACGAGGACTGAATACTAGTTCTGGTTTTGCCTTTAAACTCCACATCCTTGGGGAAGTCCTATTTCTCTCTCTGGGCTGCAGATACTGCTGAACCATAAACTTTCCAGTTTCAGTAGCCTCAAAGTTTATATTAAAAACAATCATTTGCAATACTGCTTTCATTTTGTTCAGAAATTTAAAATAAATATCTAACCAACTAATAGTACTGACAAAGGTATTTTACTTAAATTGTCTCCCACAATATTTAAGAGTCCTTAGAATATAATGGTGGGTAGCGGGGGGAGACAAATAAATATATGCTACAAGTAGTTATATAGTATGTAGTTAAGTATGTATGTATTTATACACATGAAAAGTATAAATACAAAACTACAAGCACCATCAAAATGACCTCGTAGTTTACTCTTACCCAATACAAGCATAAGTTTAAGCATATACTTATAAGTTTAAGCTTAAGAAGTTATTTTTCTAGATTTATGCTGTCCAATACAGTAGCCTCAAGTCACATATTGCTATCTAAATATTTAAAATTAAAATCTAAACTAAAAATCAGTTATTTCATTGCACTACTCACCTCTCAAATACTCGATGTCCACATATGGTTAGTGGCCACTGTACTGGACAAGGCAGATAAAGAACAGGTCCATCATAACAGAAAGTCCTACTGGGACAGTGCTGTTCTACAGCAGTTCACCTAAATCTATTTTGCAAATGGAAACAGAAAAGCAAGACCTCAAAACACTTGAGCTCTGAAGTCAGAAACAAGGTTGAAATCCTAGTTCTGCCATTTACTTGCTATGTGACTTTCAGCAAGTTAGTTACTTAACCCTTCTAAGCCTGTCTTCCCATCTATAAAATGCTGTATAGAACTACTATCCACCTCAATGCAAAAGCGTAAGAATGACACAATAGGCTTTGGGGACTCGGGGGAAAGGGCAGGAAGGGGGTGAGGGATAAAAGACTTCAAACTGGGTTCAGTGTATACTGTTCAGGAGATGGGTGCACCAAAATCTCACAAATCACCACTAAAGAACCTACTCATGTAACCAAATACCACCTGTTCCCCAAAAACCTATGGAAATAAAAACCTTAAAATAAATAATTAATAAAACTACTATCTACCTCAAAGATAGTCATAAAGATTACATGAGATAATGCTGGTAAAGCATTCAGCAGACTGCTTCAAATACTGGAAACATTCAATAGTGTTAGCTCCCTACTATAATTAATTGTATTTACTAATTCACAGATATATTGAACTGAATGCTACCTGAAATGCAGGGATTAAAGAAAGATCTCTTGCCAGAGTGGATGAAACGGGTCAGAGTTGTAATCTGAAGCATCAGGAGAAGTGACAGTAGTGGGATGCTGGGAGGGTGATGCTGGATTCAAGGTGGAGGAAATGGCAGATACTGAGGCAGAAATCTTGGCTCTGGTATAAGAGTTCTGCCTCTCCTTTTGGTCATTTCAAATTATTACTAAGCCTCATCTTCCAAACAGGTAAAAGTGTGTGGAGAGAGTCTACCTGCTGTGTACTGAAGTAGAAAATGAATTTTAGCTTATGGCTTTGCCTGCTTCTATTAAACATTTTAGAAGAAAGTGCTGCTTCTACACAAATACGGATTGAGATATACATTTAAAGGCATCTCATTAGGTCCCTAAAGTATGTAGACATTCTGTTTCACAGTTCTAAACGAACATTTATTTAGAAACATAGCCCAAAAGAAACTGACAACAAAATGCAAAATCAAATTTTACACTGTCTTAAAATACACTAAAAAATTTTATTTCTTTGTAATACAGCTTAGGTGATTAATTTTAAATCAATGAGTATAATAATCACTGTAAAGAAATTTGGATACATGAAAGAATACAGTTTCAGGATATCTTAAAAGATAAAAGGGGTATGGGAATTAAAATATTACATGTTGGAGAGTAATACGACACTTCCTTCCTATCTCTAAAGTGCTTAGGTAATAAATCTGAAACAATAACTAGTCATAAAGCTGGACAAACTAAATAATAAAATGTTCTGTTGCTATTATAAAATACAGTCCCAGTGTGATCATTTAATATATACTTTTCAGACACATTATTTTATTGTTCTTAAAGCAGTAAAGAATTTAAAAAAAATTAAAAGACCAGAAGTAATGGACACTAAACTCACTTTACCATTCAACATTTTCTTTTATTAGCAAATAAATACTTTTAAAACTATGATTAAAGGCAGACTTAAAACAATAACATTTTGAAATAACAAACCAAAGAATTTTTCTGGTGGTGATTTTACTGAGACAGTTATGTCTTCCCTTAATACAGTTTTGAAGTACAGGTACATGACAGCAAACAACTATACATAAAGTTCCCCATTTGAAATAACAAGCAGCCAGCCTTTTAAAGTTCTATGCTGGTTGTACCTCAGGTGAAAAGTCAGCCTCAAGGTAAAGGCAAAACGAAAATATACTCTTGGCAGTAATGAAGGAGCTCATTTTAAAAATTATAAAAGAAAGTACAGACATGAGAATATAAACAAGCTTCAAACTTGAAATTTTGAACTGCCAATGGAACATAAGGCAAGACCATGCTCTCTCACTCTCTCTCACACAGTACACATACTCCAACTCTGCAGCTATCCTACCTGCAGGTGCTACTCCATTCTTGCTAACTGTTCCAGTCACTTAGTACACGCATTTCTAATGTCATTTAAAGTTTTTTTGTCTTCAAAAAGTCTATCCAAAACCAGTCAACACTGTAGCAACTGAGTCAAGAACTCACAGGATTGAGGCCGGGCGCGGTGGCTCAAGCCTGTAATCCCAGCACTTTGGGAGGCCGAGACAGGTGGATCACGAGGTCAGGAGATCGAGACCATCCTGGCTAATGCGGTGAAACCCCGTCTCTACTAAAAATACGAAGAAAAACTAGCCGGGCGAGGTGGCGGGCGCCTGTAGTCCCAGCTACACGGGAGGCTGAGGCAGGAGAATGGCGTAAACCCGGGAGGCGGAGTTGGCAGTGAGCTGAGATCCGGTCACTGCACTCCTGCCTGGACAGAGCAAGACTCCTTCTCAAAATAAAAAAAAATAAAAAAATAAAAATAAATAAAAAAAAGAACTCACAGGATTGAATTAAAAATATTCCTCATTACCTGTTTTAGATAAAGGAAGAAGGGATGGATACAAATAATTCAGTACCCTAAATAAATAACATAGGTCCTCAACGTATATTTAAATTTTATCATGTTAATGACTCCTCTTAAAAACTATGCCCTAACCAATACACATTCACATAAACTTTCAGTTATTCATATTGTACGTTTACCAATAATATGCCTCCCTCCAAAAGACTCTGAGCTGGCTTACAAAAATGTATGTAGTATGAAAGTACAAATGAAGATATGGATATACAAGAGGGAAAAGGGTAGAAAAACAAAATACAACCAGAGAGTTGAGGTTTCCATACAAAATGCAATTAATTACTAACACTGAGGAGCAAATAAGGCTATGAGTTTCCAGGCAGCCAAACTAAACAAAAAGGGACGTATTATCAATTTTAAAATCTGTAGAGGCCATAAATAGAGACAAATCTGTTTCTGCCAATAGTATCACCATTCTAGTCTACAAATATTACACTCTTTAAAGTCATCCTTGACATCATTAACTTTGTTTCTCAAAACCACACCATCAACAAGGTGGGCCAGTCCAAAAGTTGTCTGCATTTCCACTGCCTTTTATTTATTTATTTATTTATTTATTTATTTATTTATTTATTTTTGGTCTTCCTAGTATCACATCACCAGGTCTTATATACCTTGAACCTATATTCATGCAACACTTTTCTTACTGGATTCCCAAACTCTTTATATCTTTCTCTACTCTATATTACAAATTAGTTTCTATGACATAATTTTTTTAAATCAAAACTTCAATTTCATTCTCTTTTACTCAGTATTTATACCTCAAACTATAGCAACTGGTAATTTTAACACCCTTCCTAGAAAGTCCTAACAAATCTTACCTCCTACATGGGAAGGAGGGCCAACCTGTTAAACTCACTGTCCCAAGAATAACTATACTAAATTCTCCCCTTTTACGTTTCTGCTCCCATTCATTCTCTTACCTAAAGCCAATCCCCATTTCCTTTTACCTTTCCAAATATCACCCATTCTTCAAAGTCAAGCCACATCCTTCCTTAAAGATGTTTTCCCAGCTGGATGCAGTGGCTCACACCTGTAATTCCAACACTTTAGGAGACTGAGGCAACCTTGAACAAGTTACTTAATCTCAGGAGTTTTAGAGACTGGTTGAAAAGACTAAATGACATCACATACAGAAATCCTTCAAGAGTTAAAAACTGCTGTACAAATATTACAATAACCAGAGAAGAAAAACAGTGACAATATTAGATTTTGCATTGGTTGTTCCTTGTAGAGATCACACATATAGACACTGTTTCCAACTTCTGTCTCAATACCTTCCTATTCTATAATTTCAAAAAATACCCCACACACACACACTTTCCCTACATACCATTTTAGTTACTATGATGTGGAAAATACACTTCTCGGCTGGGCGCAGTGGCTCACACCTGTAAACCCAGCACTTTAGGAGGCCAAGGAGGGCGGATCACCTGGGGTCAGGAATTCAAGACCAGTCTGGCCAACATGATGAAACCCATCTCTACTGAAAATACAAAATTAGCCAGGCATGGTGGCGTACGCCTGTAGTCCCAGCTACTCAGGAGGCTAAGGCAGGATAATTGCTTCAACCTGGAAGGTGGAGGTCACAGTGGGCCAAGATGGTGCCACTGTACTCCAGTCTGGGCAACAGAGAAATACTCTGTCTCAAAAAAACAACCACCACCACCAAAAAAAACCACGATTAGTAAGATGACACAGTTTATGTCCAGTCACAGCCTCTTCCCATTTCCGCTGGGAATGCCTTACCTAATGAGTTAAGACAATGAAAAAAGTAAACCAACTGGAAGACTTATACTTTCTGATTCAAAACTCAGTAAAGCTATAGTAATCAAGACAGTATGCTACTGGCATAAGAAGAGACATACAGACCAATGGAACCAAATTGAGAGTTCGGCAATAAATCTTCACATTTATGATCCACTGATTTCCAACAAGGGTATCAAGATAATTCAACGTGAAAAATAGTCTTTTCAACAAGTGGTGCTGGGACACTGGGTCTACACGAGCCAAAAGGAATGAAATTGGACCCTAATCTCATACCACATACAAAAATTAACTGAAAAAGGATCAAAACCAAAATGTAAAAACTAAAACTATAAAATTCTTAGAAAAAATACAGACATAAATATTCGTGGCCTTGGATTAGGCAATGGTTTCTAAGATATGACACCAAACGCACAAAGAACAAAAGAAAAAACAGATATTTAGACTTCATAAAAAGCAAAAACTTCTATGTTTCAAAGGTCACTATCAAAAAAGTAAAAAAAAAAAATCCACAGACTGGAGGAAGGTATTTGCAAATTATATATCTGATGTACAGGACTTATATCCAAAATACCTTTTTAAAAAACTCTTACAATTCAACAACAAAAAGACATTAAAAAATAGAGCAGGATTTGAACTAACATTTCTCCAAAGAAGACATACAAATGGACAATAAGCACATGAAAAGATGCTCATCCATCATCCATCAGAAAAATGCAAATCAATACCACAACAAAATACCACTTCATATCTACTAGGATAGCTATCGTTAAAAAAATTTAAAAAAAGGAGGGGGGCAACAATAAGTGCTGCCAAGCTTGTAGAGAAAAATTGGGCCCTCAAACACTGCTGGCAGGAAACACAGACTTAGTATATAACCCAGCAATTCCACTCCTAGGTACACACCAAAGAGAAATGAAAACAAATGGCTACCCAAAAACCTGTACATAAACGTTCATAACAGCATTATTCATAGTAGCAAAAANAAAAAAATAAAATAAATAAAAAAAAGAACTCACAGGATTGAATTAAAATATTCCTCATTACCTGTTTTAGATAAAGGAAGAAGGGATGGATACAAATAATTCAGTACCCTAAATAAATAACATAGGTCCTCAACGTATATTTAAATTTTATCATGTTAATGACTCCTCTTAAAACTATGCCCTAACCAATACACATTCACATAAACTTTCAGTTATTCATATTGTACGTTTACCAATAATATGCCTCCCTCCAAAAGACTCTGAGCTGGCTTACAAAATGTATGTAGTATGAAAGTACAAATGAAGATATGGATATACAAGAGGGAAAAGGGTAGAAAACAAAATACAACCAGAGAGTTGAGGTTTCCATACAAAATGCAATTAATTACTAACACTGAGGAGCAAATAAGGCTATGAGTTTCCAGGCAGCCAAACTAAACAAAAGGGACGTATTATCAATTTTAAAATCTGTAGAGGCCATAAATAGAGACAAATCTGTTTCTGCCAATAGTATCACCATTCTAGTCTACAAATATTACACTCTTTAAAGTCATCCTTGACATCATTAACTTTGTTTCTCAAAACCACACCATCAACAAGGTGGGCCAGTCCAAAAGTTGTCTGCATTTCCACTGCCTTTTATTTATTTATTTATTTATTTATTTATTTATTTATTTATTTTGGTCTTCCTAGTATCACATCACCAGGTCTTATATACCTTGAACCTATATTCATGCAACACTTTTCTTACTGGATTCCCAAACTCTTTATATCTTTCTCTACTCTATATTACAAATTAGTTTCTATGACATAATTTTTTTAAATCAAAACTTCAATTTCATTCTCTTTTACTCAGTATTTATACCTCAAACTATAGCAACTGGTAATTTTAACACCCTTCCTAGAAAGTCCTAACAAATCTTACCTCCTACATGGGAAGGAGGGCCAACCTGTTAAACTCACTGTCCCAAGAATAACTATACTAAATTCTCCCCTTTTACGTTTCTGCTCCCATTCATTCTCTTACCTAAAGCCAATCCCCATTTCCTTTTACCTTTCCAAATATCACCCATTCTTCAAAGTCAAGCCACATCCTTCCTTAAAGATGTTTTCCCAGCTGGGTGCAGTGGCTCACACCTGTAATTCCAACACTTTAGGAGACTGAGGCAACCTTGAACAAGTTACTTAATCTCAGGAGTTTTAGAGACTGGTTGAAAAGACTAAATGACATCACATACAGAAATCCTTCAAGAGTTAAAACTGCTGTACAAATATTACAATAACCAGAGAAGAAAACAGTGACAATATTAGATTTTGCATTGGTTGTTCCTTGTAGAGATCACACATATAGACACTGTTTCCAACTTCTGTCTCAATACCTTCCTATTCTATAATTTCAAAAAATACCCCACACACACACACTTTCCCTACATACCATTTTAGTTACTATGATGTGGAAAATACACTTCTCGGCTGGGCGCAGTGGCTCACACCTGTAAACCCAGCACTTTAGGAGGCCAAGGAGGGCGGATCACCTGGGGTCAGGAATTCAAGACCAGTCTGGCCAACATGATGAAACCCATCTCTACTGAAAATACAAAATTAGCCAGGCATGGTGGCGTACGCCTGTAGTCCCAGCTACTCAGGAGGCTAAGGCAGGATAATTGCTTCAACCTGGAAGGTGGAGGTCACAGTGGGCCAAGATGGTGCCACTGTACTCCAGTCTGGGCAACAGAGAAATACTCTGTCTCAAAAAAACAACCACCACCACCAAAAAAAACCACGATTAGTAAGATGACACAGTTTATGTCCAGTCACAGCCTCTTCCCATTTCCGCTGGGAATGCCTTACCTAATGAGTTAAGACAATGAAAAAAGTAAACCAACTGGAAGACTTATACTTTCTGATTCAAAACTCAGTAAAGCTATAGTAATCAAGACAGTATGCTACTGGCATAAGAAGAGACATACAGACCAATGGAACCAAATTGAGAGTTCGGCAATAAATCTTCACATTTATGATCCACTGATTTCCAACAAGGGTATCAAGATAATTCAACGTGAAAATAGTCTTTTCAACAAGTGGTGCTGGGACACTGGGTCTACACGAGCCAAAAGGAATGAAATTGGACCCTAATCTCATACCACATACAAAATTAACTGAAAAGGATCAAAACCAAAATGTAAAACTAAAACTATAAAATTCTTAGAAAAAATACAGACATAAATATTCGTGGCCTTGGATTAGGCAATGGTTTCTAAGATATGACACCAAACGCACAAAGAACAAAAGAAAAAACAGATATTTAGACTTCATAAAAGCAAAACTTCTATGTTTCAAAGGTCACTATCAAAAAAGTAAAAAAAAAAATCCACAGACTGGAGGAAGGTATTTGCAAATTATATATCTGATGTACAGGACTTATATCCAAAATACCTTTTAAAAAACTCTTACAATTCAACAACAAAAGACATTAAAAAATAGAGCAGGATTTGAACTAACATTTCTCCAAAGAAGACATACAAATGGACAATAAGCACATGAAAAGATGCTCATCCATCATCCATCAGAAAATGCAAATCAATACCACAACAAAATACCACTTCATATCTACTAGGATAGCTATCGTTAAAAAAATTTAAAAAAAGGAGGGGGGCAACAATAAGTGCTGCCAAGCTTGTAGAGAAAATTGGGCCCTCAAACACTGCTGGCAGGAAACACAGACTTAGTATATAACCCAGCAATTCCACTCCTAGGTACACACCAAAGAGAAATGAAAACAAATGGCTACCCAAAAACCTGTACATAAACGTTCATAACAGCATTATTCATAGTAGCAAAAAAGTGGAAACAATAGAAATATCCATCAATTGATGAGCAGAAAAATAGAATGTGGTATATCCATAAAATGCAAGTTTATTTGGTAACAAGCAGGAATAAAGGCCAGAGCAATTACGCAAGAGAAAAGAAATAAAGGGCATCCAAACTGTAAAGGAAAAAGCCAAATTAGCCTTGTTCCCAGATTACATGATGTCAAAACCTAAAGTCTCCACCAAAAATACACTGTTAGAACTGTCAAGAAATTCAGCAAAGTTGTAGAATGCAAAATCAACACACAAAAATCAGTGGCATTTATATGTACCAACAGCAAATAACCTAAAAAAAAAAAAAAAACAAGAAAGCAATCCTATTTACAATAGCTACAAAAATTATAAAACGCCTAGGAATCAATCTAACCAAAGAAATGAAAGATTCATATAAAGAAAACTATAAAACTGATGAAATAAATAGGACACCAAAAAAAGGGAAAGGTATTCCACCATATTCATGGATTGGAAGAACTATAATAATATTTTTAAAATGACAAGACTACCCAAAGCAATTTACAGATTCAGTATAATCCTTATCAAAATACCAATAACATTCTTCATAGAAATAGTAAAAAAAAAAGAAAAAAATTTCCTAAAATTTACATGGAACCACAAGACTACATATAGCCAAAGCAATCCTGAGCAAAAAGAATGAAGCTGGAGGCATTACATTACCTGATTTCAAAATTTATTACAAAGCTATAGGAATAAAAACAGCATGGTAGTGGCATAAAAACAGACACATGGATCAATGAAACAGATGAGAGAACCCAGGTATAAATCCATGCATTTACAGCTACCTCATATTTGACAAAGGCATCAAGAACATGCAATGGGAAAAGGAGAGTCTTTTCAATAAATGGTGCTGGGAAAACTGGATAACTATATGTGAAGAATGAAACTACACCCCTATCTCTCACCATACACAAAAAAATCAAACCAAAATGGATTAAAGACTTGAATCTAAGACCTGAAACACTACAGCACAATGGTCTGGGCAAAGACTTCTTGTGTAAGATCTCAAAAGCACAGGCAACCAAAGCAAAAATAGACAATTGGGATTACATCAACCTAAAAAGCTTATGCACAGTAAAGGAAACAATCAACAAAGTGAAGAGACAACACACAGAATGGGAGAAAATATTTGCAAACTATCTATCTGACAAGGAACAAGGGATTAATAACCAGAATATGTAAAGAGTTCAAACAACTTGACAACAAATATATATATATATATAAAATCCAATTTAAAATAGGCAAAAGGGCCAAGCGCAGTAGCTCATGCCTGTAATACCAGCACTTTGGGAGGCGGAGGCAGGAGCATCACCTGAGGTCAGGAGTTCAAGACCAGCCTGACCAATATGGTGAAACCCCGTCTCTACTCAGAATACAAAATGAGCCAAGTGTGGTGGTACACGCCTGTAATCCCAGTTATTCAGGAGGCTGAGGCAGAAGAATCACTTGAACCTGGGAGGCGGTGGTTGCAGTGCGCCAAGATTGCGCCACTGCACTCCAGCCTGGGTGACACAGTGAGACTCCATCTCAAAAAAAAAAAAANAAAATAGGCAAAAGGGCCAAGCGCAGTAGCTCATGCCTGTAATACCAGCACTTTGGGAGGCGGAGGCAGGAGCATCACCTGAGGTCAGGAGTTCAAGACCAGCCTGACCAATATGGTGAAACCCCGTCTCTACTCAGAATACAAAAATGAGCCAAGTGTGGTGGTACACGCCTGTAATCCCAGTTATTCAGGAGGCTGAGGCAGAAGAATCACTTGAACCTGGGAGGCGGTGGTTGCAGTGCGCCAAGATTGCGCCACTGCACTCCAGCCTGGGTGACACAGTGAGACTCCATCTCAAAAAAAAAAAAAAGAAAAAAAACATCAGCCAAGCGTGGTGGCATGTGCCTGTAGTCCCAGCTACACAGGAGGCTGAAGCAGGAGAATCACTTGAACCCAGAAGGTGGAGGTTGCAGTGAGCTGAGATCACGCCACTGCACTCCAGCCTGGGCGACAGAGAGACAAAACTCAAAAAAAAAAGGGGGGGGGGGGCAAAAGATGTAAACAGACATTTCTCAAAAGAAGACCGACCCACAAATGGCCAAAGCATACATTAAAAAATGTTCAACATTGCTACAATGCAATATTATCTCACTGCAGTTAAAATAGCTTAGATCAAACAGACAAGCAATAGCAGATGCTGGCAAGGATGTGGAGAAAGGGGAATGCTCGTACATTGTTGTTGGGATGTAAATTATAAATTAGTACAGCCACTATGGAGAATAGTACAGAGGTTACTCAAAAAATGAAAAACAGAACTTCCATATGATCCAGCAATTCCTATACTGGGTGTATGTATTAGTCCCATTTTCACGCTGCCAATAAAGACATACCTGAGCCTGGGCAATTTACAAAAGAAAGAAGTTTAATGGACTCACAGTTCCACCTGGCTTGAGATGCCTCACAATTATGGTGAAGGTGAAAGGTATGTATCACATGATGGCAGACAAGAGAAGAATGAGAGCCAAGTAAAAGGGGTTCATCAGCTCTCGTGAGACTTACTCATTACCACGAGAACAGTATGGGGGATACCACCCCCATGATTCAATTATCTCCCATCAGTCCCACTACACGTGGGAATTATGGGAGCTACAATTCAAAATGAGATTTGTGTGGGGACACCGCCAAACCGTATCAGTATACCTCAAAAAGAAAGGAGATTAATGTATCAAAGAGATATCTGCAACTCCATGTTTACCCAAGTACCATTCACAATAGCCAAAATACGGAACCAACCTAAGTGCCCATTAACAGATGAATGAATAAAGAAACTGTGGTATATACACACAATGGAATATTTAATTCAACCATAAAAAAGAATGAAATCCTGTCATGTGCAGCAATATGGATGAAACCACAGGCAAAGGTTAAGTGAAACAAGCCAAGCAAAGAATGACAAATGTCACATGTTCTCACTCTTACATGAAAGCTAAAAATGTAGATCTCAAAAAGAGAGAATAGACTGGTAATTACCAGAGGCCAGGAAGGGGAGTGGGGGGATGAACGGGAAAAAAAGAATATAAATATATAAATGTATATTCACTGAACTTTTACATTAAAAATGGTAAAGATGGTAAATCACGTAGGTATATTTTACCTCAATTAAAAATATTTTTAAAAAAGAAGTACTAGGGTAATCAAGTTCGAGACCAGCCTGGCCAACATGGTGAAACCCCGTCTCTACTAAAAATAAAAAAATTAGCGGGTGTGGTGGTAATCCCAGCTACTCAGGAAGCTGAGGCAGGAGAATCGCTTGAACCCAGGAGGCGGAGGTTGCAGTGAAACGAGATTGTGCCATTGCACTCAAGCCTGGGCGACGAGCGAAACTCCGTCTTAGGAAAAAAAAAAGTACTAGTGCATGCAGCAACATGGATGAACCTTGAAAATATTAAACTTTGTTAAAAAAATAAAAAATAAAAAAAGCCAAACACAAAAAGCACGTATGATTTCATTTATACAAAATGTCCAGTTAAGGCAAATCTACAGAAACAGAAAGTAGACTAATTGCTACCAAAGGCTGGTGGTGAAGGAGTTGGGGGAAAATGGGGAAGGAGTGACTGCTAAAAGGCATGGATTATTTTTTGGGAGTTTTCAAAATATTGCAAAATTGACTGTGATGATTACAAAACTCTGTGAGTATACTAAAAACCTAAAAGTATAAGTGAATTTTACACTTTATGTCTTCGATAAAGCTGTTATCAAATAAAAAGTAGCGCCAGTGTTCCATGGGCAGATCCTTGAAACATACAGAAATAAAGTGTAAACTGCTAGTATAACCACATCCTCCTTTTGGTTTACTTCCTCCTTTTACTTGTTCAATTACTAGACCAAAAATCAAATTCCAAATAAATCATTTCATTTTACCTTAGTCTTTTCTTCCAAAAATGAAGATTCTCTGTCATTCCCCTGCTCATAAACCTAATGCAAACTTTAGCAATAGCAGATCATAATAGCATTTGAACAAGTTAGCTTCTCTGTGATACAGGGGAACAAGTTATCCTTTGGATGATGACAATTTTAATTTTAATTTTAATCTGGAGATTCTCTGGCCCACTAGCTGCCAGTTCTCCACTAGCACCGAGGAAGTATAAATGAACACACTGACATGCACAGATCTAAGATGTTGCTTTTAGCAATTTGTGAAGAACTGTGAAACTCACAACCTGTAGTCATTTACAAGGGGCAGCGAATCTACCTGTTAGAGGTCTGCAAGGAGAGAGCAACAATTTGATCCACTCTATCCATCTAAGCTGGTATGCAAGGCACCGAGGTAGCAAGCAATTCTAACCAACTGCCCAGCACCTCTAACTCAGCAGTAGTATGAAAACATTTACGGATCAATGGATCTGTGAAGGCCTCAGGATAGAGCCCTTGCAAATGTCATGGGTCAGTTATGTTATCCAACATGAAAGTTAAGGCCAAGAAAAATACCTTCCACTACTTACAGGAAATACTCTAAGCATAGACCAAATTTCACTCAAATGATGTGCAATTTTCTATGCCTATGGCCCTACAGACTCCATGATTTTTATGAGCAGAAATTTTTTCTTAGCTGTAAATTTTTTAAAAATATTTACCTATTAAACTGTGAGTAACGTTTTAAAAGAATGACTTATTTAACCCAACTTCAAAATAAAACTATCTTACTGCATTTTACTTCAAAGACAACAATAAAGTGAGAAAAAAACTGAAATATGTAGAGGCAAATATTTCCTATATGAAAGAATTCAATCTATTAAATCATTTGTGCATGTTCTTTAAAATAATATTTGTTTTTTCAAAACCTGAAAAAAAATTAACCAATACTATATCAGAATAACTTTCTCTAAAAAATGCCTTACATAAAACTTTACACTGAATGCTGCGATTTGGGGTGACTTGATATTCTCAACTTCTTTAAGAGATTTGTACAACGCTTAAACACATTCAGTTCCTTCAACATGATTCCAAAAGAAGCTTAACTAGATATCACATAAGAGATGCACCAAAATTCAGAGGTTCCATCTAACCTGACATACACACAGTATTGGGTTGAACCCAGTCTGTTAAGGTTCCTGAAAACAGGATAAACCACACTCTAAATGGAATGTGACACCCACCCACCCCTACCCAGACAACCATTAGAAAAAATCATTCTCCACTCTCTGACTAAACAGGTAAAACCCACAGATGTTCCCTCACATATAATCTTTACATGTCATAGCAGACTAACAACTACCCAGGGAACCAAAAGGCAGGGTTTTGAGAGGCTTGTGTGATAGGAGAGGTAATCCACAAAGGGAGTAGAGTAAGGAGATGCTTTCTTCTGAAATGAGATATGACTTAACTGATTAAGTAAAGGACTCTGACTTCTGTTAGGCAGGTAACTTTAATTCGCACTATTTTGATAAATTAATCCATTACAGTCATTAGGCCAATGCAGGCAGTGCAGAACTTGTAAAAATCAACCACAAAAGCACTGTTAACTTTAACCAAAAATAAGCCCAACTAACACTATGATCTAACCTCTTTCTGAAGATGGTAACCACATTTTCATTGAAATACAGATGGGCAGATTAACTACAAACCACAATCAAATATTTGACACCAAACAATCCAAAGACCAGAGTGATGCACTTAATAAGCACACCAAACATCCATATTAAGTAACACAAGCACACAGAAAATGTAAAACTAGTTAATCAACACTTATCAATCAGCTACAGCACAAACGATCCTTTGCTTGCCAAAGGGAGTGCCACACGAAGGTAAATAACCTTTCTCTCTGCCTGACCCAGTCCAAGCAACTGTTTTAGAATCAATAAAAGGAGCCAAAGCCACTGTACTGCAGACCTAGCTTCTAAAGCAAACTTATCAGCTATCCAATCCTCAGTCCACAAGTGAGAATTCTCCTGCAAATTCCCAAGTCAGAAAATTAACTAAAGTAGGTATCTTTAGTTACTTCTAATTTTTAAAAATTAAAACCTGTAATAAACATTTTGCTCTATTTATGAAGAGCTTACATATGAACTAGTAATGGTATCATTAACTAAGGCTCAAAGACAAAGTAAACCTCCAAATTTCAGATGACACTATAGTTAAACGTTTTTTACCTTTAACAGAACTATGGTTCAATTATTTTATTTAAACAATAATCTTTATATAGTTCCTTTTCTCAGTCATCTAATAGCAAAACTGCAGTCTACATCACATGATACTGTATGTGGATTTCTTTTATTAAAAATGAGTCTTAAACAAACTTATTAAAACAAAGTTGCTCATTTTACCAATGATTGGGGTCGTCAAAATTTAAGCAAAGAAGTGAATAAATTAAGTTCACTTATTTATCAGTTCAATTGTTCATAAAAAAGGTTACAAGAATAATATATGTAATATATTAAGAGCATGGTTTATTTTTTTAAAGATTCAGACCATCAAAACAAATATCCTAAGAAACAAAGGATGTTAGGTTTAATTCAAATTGGAGTTTTTCCACAAATCAATCCACTTATAACCATTGACCACCAAAAGCTAAACAATCATCTGGCATCTGAAACAGCTTTGATGTAATACGGTCGTAAGAGTGACAAAAAGTCTTATGTTAAACAGTTTTACTTAACAAAGATATATTTGTTTTATTTGAGTGAAACATTCTTTGAATATTATTACTGTAAGTTTATAAACTGTATATGATTCATTTAAAGAACCATATTAGATTCACCACAAAGTAAGTCCTATTAGAATTTTTCCTACACAAAATAGTTGTCAACTAGCCAACTATCAATATAGCCATATGCAAAATTTTCACTTTCATTAATTCTCACCATTGTTATCTTTGTTTTTACATCAAAGTAAGATCAGTGAAGTCAGATATCAAACCAAGCAATAAATTCTACCTGCATTCAATGTTGGGAAGATTTTGATTTAATCTGCCCTTCCACCTTCAATGCATAAAATTATCATTTTAAACCAGAAAAACTCCAGGTTGGCCTGGTTCCAATGCTGACCTCATCTCAAAACAGAAATAAGTGTCTTAAAAATAATCAAACAGTCATCTTCTAACCACTGCTCCAGACCCAAGGCAGTAGCTTAAAGTAAGAGGTTATTTTTCTCCTCTTTGTCCATGTATCTGTATAACATTAACCATTTCCAGGTAAGCACTTTTCTTTCCTAAAAGTAAACACTGACCAGAAAATTCAGGGTCATGATCATAAAGGGAGAGACAGTTTTATATTTAACATCATTGCCTCAAATCACCCAATCTCACCTAGTCACAACCAATGACCATAGTAACGTAAACCATGAAGAAATACTATTTAATGCGTCTGCACTTTAAAAAATCAAATTCCAACAAGATAACAAAAATTACAACATAGCAAATATTTTAGCCACACTATTATTCTATCATTAAAAAACCACTTAAGGCCCTAACACCTCTTCCACTAAAAGGTAACTGTATTTGTTACCCTATAATTTCATTGTCTTATTGTTATCGCATTACACTACTTTTGGCAACTCCGTTCTACCACTACAAACATACTTGCTGAACATTCCATTTCTGCACAGAGATGACAAAAACCACTATCTTCCAGTCACTTAAGTTCAAACAACAATGATGTGTTTACTAATTAATCAGATTACAACAACAGTTGCACATAAAACCAACAGTTCAAATGTACCTTCCAGAAAAGATACAAGTAAATAAAAAACCATAAGTACTTACCTACAGTTGGGAGGAGGGTCCAATGTAATTTCTGCAAGTTCCTTCTGAATTCTTTAAAATAAAGACAAAGAACATTATGTTAAAAATATCCTCACTCTTAACAATTTATTTCATTAAAACATTATGTTTTAATAATACTTCCCTTTGGTATATTAGTTTGAAATACTAATACTGTATAAAGCATCACATCCAACAATAAAGTAGCAATTTCCGCCAGGGTTTTGAGGATGCATCTAAAAGATGACTCTATCAGTACATGCAACCTGTGGAAGGAACACTATGACTTCACTGAACCACTGACAGCACTAATTAAAATTTCTAAAGCTGGAAATTTCTGCCACACCATTCATGGGTCATTCTAACTTCTGTTTTGTATTAGAGCGTTCCCATACAGGATGGAAAGCTGATATTAAGTTAAATTCAAGCATCCTGACTGACAGAATCAAATGGTGAAGAAAAGATTCAGGATCTCATTCCAACACCTGAAACTGCCATCAAGACGCATATGGTATTCCTTCCTGGAGCCTCTAATTTGGAGCAAGTTGGGACTTCGACGTGTAACACTATTTCATCGGCTAGAACTATCCTAATATTACATAAGCAATTAAATCATTTCATGAGCTTCATGCCAAAAAAAAAAATTTTTAAGCCTGCTCTATCTATCCTCATGTGTTACATTCTACTTTTATTTTTAACTGCATCTAACATCCTATGTACGTATAAAAAGGCTGAAAGTGCGCCACTGTTTTCTAAGACTATACTTAGCAATTCCTTAACTATCATCATACCTTATTAAATGTAGGCTTTGCTAAATCAAATACCAAAATATTCTCAAAACCGTTTCTTCTCCTTTGCCTTGGTTTTTAAATATGGGGTTATTAACAGCTGGATGCCTGTTGTCTGGTAATTATTGTGACAGTATATGGATAATAACTGATTAAAGTATCTTTAAAAAACAAAACAAGAATTTGAGCAAAAATATTTACACTCAAGCAATGTCATTCTACTTCTTTTTCAAGACAATAAACTGCTAGAATAAACGGGACCCCTCCAATAGAACTGGTATCAACTTCCCGAAGGAACTGCATGCTACTGATACAATTTTCACTTTTCTAAACCATGTGATTCAAGGTTAGTGAGGCATTATGAATCAGAGGACGGCTAAGAAATTCAAAGTCAAAGAAAATTTCATTGTAATTCTGCTAGGCCATTAAATTGAGTCCCTGGGCAAGAACACTGCTCACACATGCTTGCTTTCTCTCCCTGTGCCTCAGTTTTCTGTCCTGTAAAATAGAGGTTAACTAGAATAAACTCCGTGATCTCTTTTAACACACTGTAACTTCCTTCTAATATGGATTCTGTGATATATTTATATGCATACAAAGTACATATTGCCTATATTTAAATGACAATAGGCTCAAAGATTTGATACAGGAGAACACATTTTATGGATTTCATACAAAAGTATACAACAGACACTTCAAAACTAAATGGCTAAGTCCAGGTTAAAGATGGCAAACTAGGCACACACACTTTCACCTCTCACTCATTCAGGACCACACTGGGTGGGAAAGGGAAATGCAGAAAATGCAAAAAAGGAATAAACAGCAAAGAGAAGGGTGGTGGTCACCAATGAGTAAGAAATTTCAATATATTTCTGCAAGACAAAACAAATGGGTGTAAATCAAACAGGCTGAGACAGGCAAGAGGGGGCTACAGGTGTATACAGATAAAATAGACTACAAAAGGGGATACAGGCGAAAGTAATCAGAAATCCCAGAAGGGAAAAAAAACTGCATAAGAAAGTCACAGATGAAATAAGAAGCAAACTAAAATGTAAAATAACTTTAAGTATCAGACATTGGGAGTGAGGTAGGGAGAGAAAGATTTGATCTATTTTGCCTAAATGCTATGACTCATTGAGAAGCCCGGAGATCATGACACTGGACTTGTAGTTAATCTAATCCTAATATGTTGTTTGGTCTGGCATTTAATGTTTACAGTTATAATAAACGTACAATTTATTGGTCTTTTACTTACAGACAAAGCATAGAAGATTGGTTGTTGGTTGCACTGTACAAAGTAAATGTTATTAACCTTGAAGATGTAAAATTAAGTGTAGCTAATATAAACCAGCTAAAAGTGGATGGAGAAGATATTATCCCCAATTTACAAAGTAGAGAATAAAAAACATGTTATTTGTAGGAATAAGACATAGAAGCTTAAATATATATTTTTAGAGTATAAAGGCAACAAATAATCTTTTAAAAATTTTTAACTATCATTAACTGGGAGGAAGGAAAAGAAAGGAAGAATAGGTAAGCAAACTAAATCCTCATATTTCAGAGCAGGGAATCAAAAGATATAACTTCAATTAACAATTCAATGAGAAATAAGTGTATTATTTAGAGTTGTACAGAAATCCAACAGAAGGAATAAGACCAAAGACAGCTAAACAGTCTGCTTCAAGGGAATGGAACTGGGAGAATTAGGGGCAGGGGGTGGATAAAAAAAACTGTTACTTTCCATTAAAAAAAATCTATGTACTGTTTATTATCAGAAACATGAACAACTTTTAAAATTGTTTTAAACTAAGAAGACCAAAAGAATAATCATTATAAAAGCATGCTTAAGTTGTCAAAAAAAAAAACTATTTTAACATAAAAAAACTTCTTTGCAATTTTCAAACAACACATCTTGCTTTATATTTATACTGCCCTTTAGATTTTTAAAAAACAAAACAAAAAACTCATAAATCCTGGGCCAGGCTCAGTATTGGTGGCTATGCCTGTAATCCCTGGGCTTTGGGAGGCAGACGCAGGAGGATCACTTGAGGCCAGAAATTGGAGACCAACCTGCACAACACAGTGAGACTCCTTCTCTACAAAAAATTTGGGAAACTGTTGGTCATGGTGGTGTGTGCTTATAGTCCCAGTTACTCAGGAGGCCAAGGCAGGAGGATCACTTGAGCCCAGGAATTTGAGGCCACAGTGATCTATGATCATACCACATACTCCAGCCTGGGCAAGAGTAAGACCCTGTCTCTTAGTGAAAAAAAATTGATGTATCATAATTTGCTGTCATATAGTTCTACACAAAAGTTGAACTCCAGATCCCTATAATTCTAAGTCTATATTATTCAATATAAAAAGCAATTTGCTGATGAATTCAACAAGTCTGAGCAGTGAGTCAATAATATTATAATATATTTTAAGCCACTGTTACCTAAAATGGTTGTATTTCTCTTGACAGAAAAGATTATACTAAGAATTGCTATTTAAATGGTTGTAAGATGTCCTGCTGTTTTCAATGACAGCAATTCAATTCTATCTCAAAAGTTGTGATCATGGTATGTATTAAGTTTCTCAGCCTTGACAAGTGGGGATAAGGAAGGTACCTATTTCAGGCACTGTCTCTTAGGGTGAGGAAAAATGAAAAGTATCAATAATTCACACTTACAATGTACCTTTCCCATGATGATCTGCCGGTGGTCCCGAGGAGTGATCTTTTTTGTTTTTTTTTTTTTTTTTTTGAGACGAGGTCTCGCTCTGGTCGCGGCCAGGCTGAGTGGGCAGTGGCCAGATCTCAGCTCACTGCAAGCTGCCGCCTTCCCGGGGTTGTACCGCGGCAGTTCTCGGCTGTCGCTCAGCTCCCGAGTAGCTGGGAGTAGAGGGGCGCCCGCCTCGTCGCCCGGGCTAGGTTTTTTTGTATTTTTAAGTAGAGACAGGTTTCCACCGTATTAGCCAGGGAATGGTCATCGATCTCGCTGACCTCGTGATCCGCCCGTCTCGGCCTCCCAAAGTGCTGGGATTACAGGCTTGAGCCACCGCGCCCAGCCTCCCATGATGATCTTTTACCATTAAAAGTGATCCGGTAAATCTCACAGAGTTCTCTAAGTATCTGTTTTATCAGTTCCCATTTAAAAGACAAGGAAAACTAAGGCTAATTATTTCATACTGGTAAGGTGAAAGATGGAGAACTATTATCTTGCTAAGTCAAACAAAAAGACTTCCCTCATCAGAACTTTTAAGACAAAATTATTTTACACAAAAATCATCTGGACAATTGCCTAAATTTCCAATTTCCATAAGGCAGTGCCACCTCTTAAGCTAGTATGATACAGAAGTCAGCAACTGCCCATTGTTACTGAGACAAGTCACAAGCAACACACAAATTAAATTTCAGTGTATATTACTCTACCTTATACCTTAACTGTTCCAGGAATGAATGATAAGAGTACAATAAGAGTACTGTGTAGGATTGTTATTTGCTTTAAAAAAATAGCAGGGGAGGGGAATCATAACAATCATGATTCATTCAGACTTAAATGAAGAATATGGTACCAAAATTATACAGAACAGAGAGGATATGAAACTCTCATTTTAACATGAATATATTGGAAAAGGGGTTCAGAAAAATGAAGCAGTGTATATGTACTAACATGTTTAAAACACACACATACATTTCTTGGGTTAAAGAAAATTCAAAAATTTACTCAGAGTCAAGTAGAACATGAATGTGTGGATATGTAGATTTGCAAAGTAATTTCTTAGCAGGAATTTTTTAAAAACCCTTCATCTCATCTAGATAACTTTCTATATTCCCTTACAGACTACAATCCTCAGTCAACCTAAAAACCCTCTATTCTAATCAATTGAATCACCTAGCAAAAACCTTCCAAAATGACCTTATTCTCAAGAAAGCGTCATGCAACAAATAATTAAAATTTTTTAAATGTCAAAGCAATCTTTAGAAAACACACTGCCATCACAAATAAGAAATCTAGCGTTTCATTCTGGATGGTGGTATATACTACATACATATGATTCTAAAAGATTATTGATTTTAAGACACACCATCAATAATTGTGCACATAAATTTTAAGATGTGTCCCAATTTCAGAAACATTAAAAGTTTTAAAATGTGCATTTAGAATGAATAAAATACAGTAATTACAAAATATTATCTGTAAAAGTACTATTTCATTCTCATGTGGAAAACAAACTTACAAGAGTCCATAAGATAAAAGTTCAAACTGGAATACAGTGGAATCAATTTTTCAACCTAACAAAATTTAGAGTCTGAAACCAAAAACTACACCTTGAACAGTATCATATTGAGTGTCCAAAAATAAAATCACCATGTCTACTCTGAACAAAGTTAATTTAGAATAAATATGATTTAAAATTCACATTTACAGATGTATCAACCCATAAAAGCAGCAGAATAAATTCAATGAAGATCTCAAAATAGATGTTTTATTGAACTGACTAGTCAATTTAATCAAAATAATCTAAATCTGTCACTGCAGATATAGTCCAACTACAGACTTGCAAATATAACAAGAGTGATATAGACATATCAAGAGAACAGGCTGTGATAAGAGCATGACAATTTTTTAAGAAACAAACTCTTGCCAAAGAAAAGCAAAAATGCATATAAGATGTAACTGTAATCTTTCCTCCTAACTCTGAGACAGAAATTAATTTCTACTACTGTTTAAATACCCACTTAAATGTTTTCTGTATTATATATCACTATTCTATAATATCACAAATGAGATTTTTCAAATCATATTTCTGTATCAGCTTATTAATTCTATAATTACTGCATTACAGCAATTATTAATAGTACATTTCATATAACTGAGCACCTACGTGCAAGCACTTTCCAAAATTACTACAAAATGTATTTAATTACGGCATCTGAGTATTTCTAGTTTAACAGCACTAAGGCCTCCAAGGTTAATATATACCTCATTTTTCCAAAGTTTGTACTAAACAGACTTGGAAAATATCATTGCAGACTTTAACTGACATAAAGTCTATTAGTGACAGCATCAGTTTATGAGAGCTTACTATGTGCCGAATCAATGCTTTATCACATTTAGTTCTCACAAGAACCTTGTGAACAGCATACCATTATCATCTTCCTTCTATGAAAGAATAAATTGAGGCTTTCAGCTGTTAAATTATACATCAGGATTGCAGAGGCTAGGCACAGTAAGTAACTCATGCCTGTAATTCCAACACTTTTGAGAGACCAAGGCAGGAGGACCGCTTGCAACCATGAGTTCAAGGCCAGCCTGAGCAACACAGCGAGACTCTCGTCCCTACAAAAAATACATTAAAAATTTAGCCTGGTGTGGTGACACACCTATGTAATCCCAGCTACTTGGGAGGCTGAGGCAGGAGGATTGAATGAGCCCAGGAGTTGGAGATCATACCACTGCACTCCAGCCTGGGTGACAGAGCAAGACTCTGCCTCAAAAAAAAAAAAGAAAGAAAGAAAGGAAAGAAAGAAATGGAGGAAAGAAAGGAAAGAAAGGAAGAAAGAAAGAAAAAAAGAAAGAAAGAAAAGACCACAGAGCTACAGCTACTAAATGCAAGAACCTAGATTCAAACGTAGATCCCATCTTTAGAGTTCAAGCTCTTCAATGCTCCTCTTTCTCATAAAATGACACTATTTGGGAAAGACTTCTCATCTGAATAAAAATGATTATCAACAAAAGAGTGTGAAATAAAATTTATTCTGAAACTACCTCTAACTTTTAATCTGAACACACTAGTACTAAGATCCTAATATCCATGGAAAATCTGATCCCTAAAATAATCTCAGGGTTCCAAGGCAACCAGTAAGTAAATATTGTGACTGTACTCTGCTAGGCACTGTGGATATGACAGTGAACTTAAAAGATGTGGGGTCCTCTGTTCTCATAATTTCCAATTTTTTTCCTAAGTTAAGCAGAAATGGCAAAGAACCAATAACTTCCCTATCAGCTGAATTGGAGGAAGAGAGAGGGGAAAATAAGTTTTTTTTTTTAATTAAAAAATTAGTAGCAAAGCCGCATTTTTATATTTAAAATAAACAGTAAATAATTACATCACTTCATACAGTGTCATCCAAAAACCAACTGAAGATCTTTCTAGAGGAAGATCATGAACCACAATTTGAAAATCACAGATTCCCAAGAATTTGCCAACGGAGGGATTCTTTCAGCCAGGAAGCAACTCAAAAGAGACTTCTTACTTTCACCAACGCAATACAACCACTTACTATTTACTGCCAATCAGGCACTGTCCTGTGCTCTGTACATACACTATCTCTAAACTAGGTTTTATCTCCTATGTACAGAGCAGAAAAATATCTTCCATATTTTTCCCTCATGAAATCTATCATTAGGTTTGAATAATCTGTACTTTCTACATATAGTGTAGTAAAATAAAGATGACCCATGTACTTGAAAAACTCATGTTCACACATAAAGCAGTACATCTTTCATAAGCAGAATTTGGTCTTTGGCATATCATGCAAGAAATATGATTTTAAGGTATATCATAGTGGTGCTCCCAGTTAGGGGAAAAGGCAGAGCCTCACCACAACAGGTGACTTTGCTAACTAGCAATCACAGAATAAAGCACAGGCCCAGCAGAACCCTATTCCCCACAGACCTGGCCAACCAATCCTTGCCCTTTTCTGACAAACTGAAAAGGCCCTGTAAAAACCCAATCAGACACTGAGGACTGAATTAGATTTTCCTCATCTACATGGAACTACAATCTTCCCACCCACATCGACTTCCTTCTTTCACCTAAATGTTGTATTTTCTCTATTCCTCACCTTTCTTATCCATCCTAACTCCACCCCCCATTTCCCAGGTCACCTCTAAGCAGGTCATTTGTGTTGTGGTCTGGCAACAGAAGGGTCAGCCAGCTGAGTCCCCTGTAATTGCAGTGTGATGGCAAAACAAACTGAACCCTCTTCCCCACCCTAGCATGTTCTAGTATACAGGTCTAAACATTTAAAGTTCAGGGCTCTCTGACTTTCAAACAGCTCCTTCAACAGAGATCAGCAATACACCCCCATGAAAGGGAAACTGAATACTCTAGTACCTTGGAATAATCACTCACCATCCCTCCAACATCTCTCACTAAGGGGCCTGAGAAGGTTCCTTCCAACTCTGTAGACTGACTAAGCCAAAGGGAAACAAGGTCTACTAGAACATAATAATGGTTTTTTATCTTTGAAAAAGGAGTTCCCCTTAATTCACACCATAAAATAACATATAAAGCTGTAATCCAACATTCAGGCATTCCACTACGCCTAAAAGTTACAGATCGCTTTTATTTATACTTCCTATTTAGGCAATATAAAATATATGAAAACAAAGCAAGAACATAAAATCACAGGATCAGGAAAGACACTACTTTATCTTTCAAATTATTTTCCAAGAGATTTCTATAATGTAACAATATCAAAACAGATTCCCTCTAAGTCCATTGACATGCCAATCATTTTAAGAGATTGTACCAACAGAAGACCATTCGAATACCTACTTTCCAGATCCATCTACTCTCCAGAGAAAGAGAAAAATCTGTATCAAGATGGATCCACTGACTAACGTAATGAAACCAAGATGCACTTGTCGCTAATGTCAGCATTTCTGACTTTACCAACTGGGAGTAGTGGAAAATAAACTATCACTCACTCAATAACCACTTCAAAAGATTCCTAATCTCTATTCTGTGTTACGGAACAGAAAAAAAAAATTTATGGTCAAGTAACCATAAATGAAACCACTGCAATTTTACATGCACGCCCTGTATATGCTTCCCTAATAATACATAAACACACAAACACACTATGGAAATATATTTTATGAATCTGCCATGCCATTTAACTGACTTTAAATACTGAAGTTCCCTATGGCTAAAACCATGTAAAAGAGATCATCTTGAAGGGGAAAGAAAAATCCACGAAGTTCATGGCCGACAATCCCAGAAAAAATGATTAAATGCAAGAGAAAATAGAACTTAAGATGATAAACTGATACCAAAATAAAAGATTATAATAACTGAGATACCTTTTAGCACTAGTTGACAATTTAGCAGCAGTTTTGCTGGATATTTTTCCCTCCTTTTTCTTGGGCTGAACTTGTTCTCTTTCTGGTTCTTGCTGAACACTTTCACGTTGATCTCCATCGGAACTTCCTCCACTAGTGCTTGGACTGTCATCAACTCTTTGTGCCTCAGTGGACATTTTAGATCCTGGATTAAAGAATCAAAAATCATTTATTCAGCTGTGAGGAGGACTACAATAAGCTACCTCCAGAACACAGAGAATGAACCTCAAAGTAAAACAAGTAAATCTCAATATAAAACGGATTAAATTGGTCATTTACAAAACAATGCAGCTTTGGGACTTGCTAAAACTTTTCCTTCATCCATTCAAAATGTACTGTAAAATGAAAACATACAAAATTTATACATGAAACATTCACAGCAACATTATTCATAATAACCAAAACCGGAAACAACTCAAATATCCACTAACGAATGAATGGATAAACAAAATGTAGTAGTATATTCACATAATGTACTGTTAGCCATAAAAAGGAATGAAATACAGTGTCTACGTGCTACAAAATGGATGAACCTTGAAACATTCTGTAAGTGAAAGAAGTCAGCCACAAAGGACCACAAACTGACTATATAAAATGTCCAGAATAGGCAAATTCATAAACATCAAATTCAGTAGTAAATCTCACGCCTGTAAATCCCAATGTTTTGGGAAGCCCAGGCAGGACCAGCCTGGGCAACACAGCGGGACTCGATCTCTACAAAAAATAAAACTATGATTGATACCACTGCATTCCAGCCTGAGTGACAGAGCAAGACCCTGTCTCAAAAAAATAATAATAAAAAAATTAAAATGAGTAAGTGGTTGCCAGGGAGTGAGGGGAGAGCAGTGAAGAGTGACTGCTAATGGGTAGGATGCTTCCCTGTGGGGTGATAAAAATGTTCTTAAATTAGATAATGATAATGTTGCTCAATTCTAATAATAAATATTCTAAGAACTACAGAGTTGTACATTTTTAAAGGGTAAATTTTATAGTATGTGAATCACATATCAATAATGCTGTTACAAAAAATAAGAAAAAAATGACTAAGGGTCTACTCTCTACCAGGCGCTGTGCTAAACCCTTTGGTCCCACAACTGTGAAAAACCTAGACTAGCCAACTTGCTAAGTACAAAAACGAAGGTTAGTACAAATAGTTGTGGGAACAGAAAAACAGGAGGACTCTTTCAAATCCCTATTCAATCAATACATCCTCAGGGCTGGGCTAAGGTTACAATTCTCCAAACTAGTAAATTGTTTTAAGTAACCTTTGTGATAACAGAAGAACACAGAGGCCTGCATGACTGCATGATTCTAAATAAAAATTGAACCATATGATGGCATCAGCATTGATTCAGCTATATACTAAAGCAACCATATTTCCAAGAGATGGTGAGACACTGAAGAATTTTTTTTTTTTCTTTTCCCCACAGTCTGGCTAAAATATCCCTCAAGGCTTTCAAATTCCCTTTGCTCTGAGTTCAGGCTCCCCAAGCAGCTCTGATTACCAACTCAATTTCCTCAATAGCTTGATATTTAGGTAGCTGTTACAATCTAGACAGCAGACACAAACAATTCCGGTAAGTGAAAAGGAGTATCTCTTCTCAACTGTCATTCTATCATAATCAATTTCTGAGTTTGATGACTATGAACACATCCCTTATGAGCTGACTAGCTTACAGTGTTCTGACAAATCCAGAACTGAACCAACAAAACCCATGGCCAGACTCTAAAAGGTCTTGTGCTCACCACGGTTTTGTCACCTAATAATCACTTTGAGCACTGTATAGCTACCTTCTCAGACACCTCTTTAAAAACAAATACCCATACTTAACAAGTACCATTAACAACAAAAAATATACCTTTAAAAATTAAAGGTACACTGAACAAATTCCTTTTGAAATGGATCCTTTTGATTACTCTTATTCAAATTACGGCTTGAAATAAAACTGTTTCTGATATGATCAATAAGAATAGGTAAAGATACCTCAAATAAAGCAAAATTTTTAATGACTATAATTTAGTCCAAATGGATAGCTATTTGACACTGATAAAAATTCATCACTACTAAAGATTTAACTTGTAGTCTGCTCTAAGCCAAAGCAATGTTGTAACACCGATCTTTAATAGACTGAAATTTTTGTAAGACAAACCAAAAAGTACTGCCAAAGAATGGAGGCATCACGAAGCACACAGCCGCAAAGAGTCAACAGAAAATAGTGGATCCTTTCACTGACACGCCACATACACCACCACCAGCACCCCTTCAACCCCAACAGCTCCCCATGCCACACAAAAACAGGTCTGCCTCAACAGCTCTGAAACATACTAATGGAAACGTGACTACTTTTCTGCCTATTCTGTAAATGGAGAGAGCCGGTCTCCACAGCTGTGACATCTTTTATGAGCACTAAAGTCACTTAATAGAATACTGAAATTTTGTATCAGTATGTTTCACATCTAGCTCTAAAAGTCATAACATATTTCTTGCTTTTTTCATTTTTATTTTACTCTAAATTCTCATTCTTGGATTTAATATTTTTTTCACCTTACTTCTTTCAGTTAAAATATATCAGAAGTTTAAAACCTTCTAAATATGTACATAATGGCATGCAGCATGCATCAGAGTGAAAACAAGAACAATCCTCAGGGAAAGGTGCTCAGATATAGCAAAATGCTGCCAGCAATACCTTAAGAAATGTGAAATGGGTGAGAAATCATTTTATACATTTTAAAAGAGGAGCAATCCGTTCCATGATAAATATACGGGAACCTCAATGAAATAATATTCTCTATACTGAGGCGGCAGCGTCAGTTTAATAAACTATGATTTAATAAACTATGCCGAGAGTTTCAGTTGTGTATCACATTCGTTATAAAGCCACACATTCTTCTCAATATTCTTATTTATGTGCATTCACATACTATCGAATGCCATAGTTATATAATTACTGAAAAAGATTGCTCAATGATGTGATCTGAGCCATAATCTGAAACCCAAATTTCATAAACTACTGCTGAATATCAGAGGAAGACTAAAGTAAAAATTAGTCTCACTAGAGAACTAATAAAAATACTATTAGAAATTCCCCAATAGAAGCGTGATTTCTAGTTTCACATTAAGGAAAAGAATTATTTCCACTTTCGACTTAAGACACCTATTTAATCCAAATGTTAACCTACAAATGATAAATCCATCTGAGGCCACTGATAACCACTATAGGAACTTTTAGAAATAAAGTTTTCACATCTCTTTTTCAAATATCAATAATAAAAGGAACTTCTCCTCGGTTTGTTTTTTGAATACTTGCTTACAGAAAAGTATAGAAAAAAATTATTGTGCCACTCAGGTGCAATGAATTTTATGAAGAAAAGTAGTGTATAAATCAATTTAATTAGTCATAAGTGTAAAATTGATGTCTTGTCTCTCTAAAGTACAAATGAATAAAAATTTCTGAATTAAAATTCTTTAAACATTATCTTCTAAATTAGCATTTTAAAATTAATTCCTAAACAGTTAATCTGATCTCATTATCTAATCTACAGGGAAGATAAACTTAAATCCCAGGGTTATAAACAAAGAGCTACTCTCCAATGATAGTTTCAAAGATATTGAGATATACAAATTAATATGCTTACTTCGTAACTCAAAGTAAAACTTAATTTTTAAACATAAAATAGGCAGTCCTTCCTAAAACTATGTTAAGAGGCTTACATTCTATTACTTCTTCAACACAAACTGTCTAAGCTTGTATTAGCTATGTACCCTACGTTGTAATTACAGTCCTGGAAATTAGCAACATACAGTGAACGAAACTAACGTGTTCCATAAAAATGAAATGATTTGGCTTGAAATATTACTGACTACATAAAGGCAACTATAGTCATTCCATAAATCCAGCCTACTATCCAGGTAAGCCTTATAACAGTATCTACTAGTATAAAACTGCAAAACCAAGGGTTCATTTGAGCTTTTATAACAGGAAAGCGTTTAATTCTGTCATACAGATCTTGCTGTCTTCCTACTCATGTTTCTAAACTTTTCTAAAATGTAAAATAAATATGTAGTATATGCACACAGCAATATTCAGCTTTAAATTTAACTGCAAAGACATTTATGCAGAAAATAATAGTGGAACACCTGATTTGGGGGTAAAAGGTGCTGCAGGGGAAACAGAATGGGGTATAGCATTATATGAAAACACTCTATCTTCAGCATCAGCCCACATACAGAACTCCAAAGAGCCAAGGAGCAACCAAATTGCCGTAGTAAAGGCAAATATTTGGATTCACAAAGTGCAGACTGAATTATCACATATCTAGAAACATACTTTTTAAAGAATCAGGGATTAAAAACTAAGAAGAGGGTAAAATCTTTTAGAACCGCGAGATAATCTGAAGGTAAACCTTAGCACTTCCTTTCGTACTTTTAAATGAAAATATTTGAGTAGACGCTCAAGAATACACAATACAAAACGATGAATCTTAGAAAACATGCAAATAGGTCTAAACAGCCACCGAGCACAGGATGATGTCTTTCTAAAGCGGCCTTAATTTCCTTAAGGGAAGATGGATTGGACATTTCTGGTTGGTCGTGGGAAAAAAAAGCCACAAGAAGCCACGCTTTATCTTCATTAGAAATTGCAAAGGGCAAAAAGATCAAAACATTATGAGAGAGAGGGGAGAAAAGAGGGGGAGAAGTGGAGTGGGGGGAGAAGGGGAGAGGACAGAGGGAATCCAGTTTCAAACCAGGCCAGTGGGGGCTGCAGAGAAGAGACCAGAGAAAAATGGGCTTCGGTTCCAAACTGTGACAAGCGCCAGGCATCACAAAAGACCAATACAACACACACCCCACACCAGGACACACACAAATACACCCCACAAGGTCTTCTCCGGGCGGGCCACCGGGGTGCGGCGGCGGAGGAGCCAGACCCGGCACTCGCCAGGAGAGACACCATGTGCAGCAATTATGCAATTAGGGAAAATAGCAAAAGATCAAGCCGGGCACTTTCCACCGTGACATTTATCCTGTACTTTTGCAAAGACTTAGTTCCAGGATGCGGCTAGGAGAAGGCAGGCGCTGGGAGGGTGGAGAAGGATGGGGAACTGAGAACGGAAGGGGGTAGAAGGAGGACAGGGAGAGGAGAGGCAGAAGGGGGGGATGGGAAGGAGGGGGAGGGGTAGAAAGGGCGAGAAACGGGGGCAGAAGGCTCGCGGGAGGGGGCGCAGGGAACCGGGCCCGGGGAGCGAGGAAGGAGGGAACTAGGACACGAGCGGTGTAAGCAGAGACCTGCGGCGCGGAAGGGAGGTCGGAGGAGTGAGGAGGACGCTAGTGAGAGGGAGGACGCCCGAGGAGGGGAGGCACCGGCGCGGCCCGAGCGAATACCTGAGGGGGGTGTCCGTGCAGGTCGCAGGCTCCAGCCGAAGCCCGGGGAGAGAGCTGCCGACGCGCGAGGGGGAGGGAGACTGGGGAGGCCCCAGGGACGGGATGTCCCCTGCGGACCGTCTAGTCACCGAAAGCCGGACCCACGCACCACGCACCCGACCACGCCTGTCCCCGCCGCGCTCGCGCCCGCCCGGACTCACCCTCAGCGCCGCCGCTGCCGCCGCCCCCGGCCGTTCCAGCACCGGCTCCTGAGGCTGCTGCCTGCGGCTGTCGCTGTGGCTGCTCCTGAGTCCTGGAAAGTGAAGCCACCACCTCCGGGAGCCGCCGCCGCCCGGCCGTCCGCGCGCGCACCCGCGAGTGCGCGTCCCCGCGCACCCGCCTGGGAGAGACCGCGAGAGCGCGAGCCCCACGTCGGCCGTG
>NW_016816648.1:2260007-2276854 GCF_001698545.2 Rhinopithecus bieti
CGCCTACCTCCTCCGCCGCCCCTCCTCCTCCGGCGCGCGGCCGCGAGGGGCGGGGCGGGCGTGCGCCCGGGCGGGCTGCCCCGCTGGTCGGGGGAGGGGGTGGGGAGGCGGCGTGGAAAAGTAAAGTGACAGCTGGGTCCCGCGCGCAGGCCGGGCGAGGGGCGTCCCACGGGGAAGGAACGACAAGGAGGGAGAGAAGTGGGGGAAACCGAGGCCGACGGGGTGGCTTGAGGGGAGGGGACGCGAGGACCTTGACGGGCACGCGCATTAAAGGGAAATGCCGGCTGGGGGTTGGGGGTTGCCCCAAGACGGTGCAGGCAGTGGGGCGAGGAGGCCTTTCACCCCCATCCACCGCAGCCCTTGACTTCACGCTTGCCTCGAAGCTTTCGCAAAGTAGCTACGGGGACTGACCCTGTTGACACACTAACCCAAACTCGCAGACGCGTGGGGCCCGCATGTACCCAAGACAGGAAAACTTCACGCTGGCCTGGAAAGTTCGCCCAGGCTAAGCCTGACTCCACCCGACACTGCAGCACGAAGGCCCCTCTGCCTTTTGGCTCGCCCTGGCCCAGAATGCACACCAGCCGGTAGAGAGGAGCCTCAGGCCGTTTAGCCCTGGGGTATTGAAGAGAGAGGGTGGGGGGTACAGGGCGCGCCACTGTCAGTGAGTGGGAAGCTGCCTTCATGCCCAGTTGAAGGATATGGGAACAGTAGCAGTGCTGTAGGTGGCCTGAGGGAACATTAGGTTCTGTTGTACTCCTCACCCCAAATAACCGTTTAAAAAAAAAAAAAAATGTACCTGCTTTGCAAACTTAGCTTCCACGAAATTTCTCCCACCCCCACCTCCAGCCTCACTTACCAACGGAGTGCTGGGTCGTTGGCAACGGGGTGTCCAGCGATGCAGCAAAGTTAACTTCGATCTTTGTGGAGGAAAGGATTGAAAGACCTTTCACTGCTTAATTGCTGAAATTATGGTTGCTACAGTACTTCGTTTGACTGTGGATGTTTTAACTGCTATTTACTAAGTTCAAAATGGGTTTAATACAAATCAGTTACCCTTTTCGTTTATTCAAGGACTATATATATATTGATGCCAGGCACTGTCTAGGTGGTAGGTATATGACATTGAATAAAAGAGAAAAATCCTTGTCCTCAGAACTTCCATATCTCTGAACCTTCTCTGCTTTACACTCAGCATCATATTCGTCAGCAAATTCTGTTGACTCTGCTTTCACAAATATATGGTGAAAATGTCCACTCCTCACTCCCCTCCCCACTGCTAGTGTCCTGGTCTAAGCCATCATCTCTCAACAATTATGTCCTACTTGATCTGTCTACCTCCCACTCTCCGCCCCTCCCTCCCCCACACCTACACACAGCCGACTGTCCTTAAAAAACAAAGATTAGATTATGTCTCTCTTCTCAAAAATTCCAGTGGCTTCCCATCATAGAGCAACAGCCAAAGTGCTGAATATGGACACATGGCCTGCATGATCTGCCCACCATTCCCAGGCAGGATTCCTCTGACCTCAAGCTGTACGATTTCACTCCATCCTCATCTCCTTCCAGCCACACCCGCCTTATAGTTATGGACAGACACACCAAGCATTCCTCTGCCTCAAGACCTGTGTACTTGCTATTTCCTCTGTCTAGAACATTCTTTCCTCCCACTCCTCCCCCAGAACTTCCTATCCACATCCTCTGCTTTATTTTTCTCCATGATCATCACCTGACATAATACATTTTTTTACTTATTTATTAGTTTCCCCCTTCTGCTTTCTTTATCCTCCCTCTCCCAGCCCTCCCACATAAAAGCACCTTGAGAAAAAGGATTTTGTCGTCTGGGGTTCAGTGCTGTATATATTCAATAGATAATGATCGAGTGAATGAAGTTGGTCTCTTTCAGTTGATAACACAGTAGGTATTGTTCTAATTTCTTCAGTAATAATAATTAGTGCTTACCGTGCTCTTAATTTATGCTAGACAGCATGCTAAGCACTTCTTATACTAGGTCACAACTACCACATAGGTTGATTTTATGCAATCAGCCCTACTGTACAGATAAGAATACTGAGGTGCAGAGGGATTAAGTCACTTACCCACAGTCACATAGCTAGTGAGGAGCAGAGCTGGGACTTGAAATCAGCAGTTTGACTCTGGAGTCTGAACTTAAGGACACTTTACCATGAGTCTGGTGTTACAAACATAAATATTTATTTGATTTTCTCCATTTGTCTCTTCTGTGGCGCACACTTGGTCTTCAAGACAAATAGCTCACTTTCCTTATATTTTCTGCTCTGGTCCATCAGTCTGTCATCATGAACTGACTCCTTTCTTACATTTTTTTATTTGTGAGCTTTAATTTAGAGCCTACATTTTTCCCCCTGAAACTGGCAAATGGGAATGTTTTTTGAAGGGTCCTTCCTGAAACGTTGCTCCTGCCAATTTCGTGAGTAAGTAGAGCCACAGTTAGTTTTCCAGTTTGACTGGATGGATGGGTGATAGAAAAGACCTCTCTCAGGTGAACTGTGCTGAATTTTAGCAGAAGCATTATACTGATAGAGCCCTGCTGCTTGTTTAGGCAACTTCTTTTCTTGTTAGGCACCCAATTATCAGGGGTTGTTACATATTTATATTATACACTTTGAAAGAAACATCATATTAGCTCAGGTTTTCCAAAGATTATGGCCCTGAGAGAGTGGGATAGAAAACAATGATCTATTGCGTACTGTCTGGCTTGAGGGAGGCTGTAGTCACCCCAAATGTTTTGGATACTTAAGGGCAACAGTGGTGTAGGAAAATTGAAACTCCGTTAGAACTGTAACCCCATTACCTACCTAGTTCAGTACCAACACAAAGGTACAACCAGGTGCTTTTAAAAAAATGTTTGTTTCATAAATAAACAAATAAATGAAGTTCTAGCAGGGAATAGAAGCATACTGAGGACAAATTCCCCTGACTTCCCCACTTGTTCAGGAACTGCTACCTGGACCACTATGTATGATCATATATTTTGTATACTGCAAAATGTCAGGGGCTGCCATTCATGTAAATTAAGATGCAAACATAGAAGTGTGGCTGCTCCTCTCACCCCAGACGTTGCCCGAGTATGGTAATCAGTCTCTAAGATGTCCCACTGATCCCTGCCTCTTGGTATTCACACCCTTGTGTAATTCCCTCCTACGTCATGCTAGGGTTGGTATAATGCTGTGAGAAGTGAGGGTATGTCACTTCCAAGATTAGTTTAGGGCTTCCATCTTGGTTGTGCACACGTTGATGTGCTCTCTCTCTCGCGCTCTCTCTCTCTCTCTCTCTCTCTCTCTCGCTCTCTCTCTCGCTCTCTCGCTCTCTCTCTCTCTCTCTCTCTCTCTCTCTCTCTCTGCTGTCACTGACTCTGGGGAAAGCTAGCTGCCATATTGTGAGCTGCCGTATGGAGAGACCCATGTGACTAAAAAAGAAAATCTGCTAACGTCCACATGTGTAAACTTGAAAGCAGATCCTTCAGCCTTAGCTAAGCCTTCAGACAATGAAGCCCCGATCAACATCTTAACTGCAACCTCTTGAAAGACCTTGGGCCAGAAACACCCAACTAAGCCACTCTGGAACCTGGAGATAATGTTTGTTGTTTTCGGTCACTAAGTTTTGAGGGTAATTTGTTATGCATCCATGGATGATTACTACACCACGCTCTCTGCTCACTAATGATGAAGTTCCCCAAGGAGGTTGCTGTCATGGTAGTTCTTCCAGGGCGAGGAGTACCACTGACTCCTGAAATGGACTATTGCATCTAACTTCCCAGTAACTACAAACATAGAGGCTTAAGGAGGTACTGAGACATAAGTAAAGGATCTCAAGAGACAGCACAGGCCAGGAAAAAAGAAAGAAAAGTGGTTCTGAGGGGCTGTCTTTAGACACCACAGGAGTAAGAAAGGAAGAATCGGCTCTGGAGAGGACTAACCAAACAGAAAGGAAAGAATCAGAGATTTGTTGAGCAATGAGATTGTAGTTGATGTTTTCTTTGTTGTAGTTATTATAATGCTATTAGTACAATAAAGAAAAATATGGAGAAACCTTAACATGGAGAAACCTCAGAAAGAAACAGATGGAAAAGTCTTACCCTGGTTGGTGCCTTTCCTGGGCATTGCAGAAATGCTTTGGAATCGAGCTATCTGGTTTCTAGATCCTGGCTCTACTGCTGCTTATGTGACCATGAGCAAGTGGCCTAACTTCTTACTGTCTCAGAGTTCTCCCCTACAAATGAGGCTAATTTGAATGGCCAATTCTTATATAGGGTCAGAGGGAAGATTAAATGCGTTAATATATGTATGCAACTTGAATAGACATGAAGCAAAGTAAGCACAATAGAAGTGTGAGCTACTAGTCTTCCTGGTGCTTTGATAAGTGGGAGATCATCTCACCCTCAAGTCTAGGTGTAATTCTCTCACTTGAGTTTGCCACTTTCTCTTGCAAATAGTCTTCTAGGTCAGCCGCACAGCATGTCTCCCTGTACCTTACACTGTTTAAAAGCCTACACTCTTTATTTTGCTGTGAACTTCTGAAGGGCATACACCATGCCTTATTTATCTCCACATCTACACATGAGTAAAAAGAAAAAGCATCCCTGAAGGGTTGGTTGAATTAATAAATATATACCTGCTTTTTCAGCTGCCATTTCCCCAAACTACAGAATTGTGGAGATGGGTGTAACTGTTTCACGTCCTTCATATCAACAACCATTTCAAAGAATACATAAGCTCTTTACTATGTTTTATGAATTTAGAAAGTATACTAATGAATATTTTCCAGTATTTCATGAACCCTCTGGCTTTCTCTGCAGGCTCTAGAAAGAAAAAATGTGAAATCTTTTTAAATATGACCAAATGAGAAAACATTTTTATTTTTTAGATGGACTCTTGCTCTGTTGCCCAGGCTGGAGTCCAGTAGTACAATCCCACCTCACTGCAACCTCCACCTCCCAGGTTCAAGTGGTTTTCCTGCCTCAGTCTCCTGAGTAGCTGGGACTACAGGCGCCCGCAACCAGGCCCAACAACTAACTTTTGTGTTTTTAGTAGAGACGGAGTTTCACCATGTTGGGTTTCACTAGTTCAAATACCTGACCTCAAGTAATCCTCCCACCTCAGCCTCCCAAAGTGCTGAGATTACAGGTGTGAGCTACCATGCTGAGTCTGAAAAACTTTTTTTTTTTTTTTTGGCTGTCATTATCTTATTGCTTTTATTTTCTTTCACCTGTATCTTGGTACTACCTTCTATACTAGGAAGTGTACAATTTTTAAATAACAGCTTTATTGAGATATAATTCACAGACCATACAATTCACCAATTTAAAGTATATAATTCAATGATTTTTAGTATACCTACATATCCAGAGGAAGGCACAACTTATATGAATGGAGAAGAATAAAGACTCTTTTCTCTTTTGCTTTCTATTCTGTTTTTCTTTTGACCAGGGCTTCCTATGAGGACTCTGTAGGTAAGTCATTTGTTTAAAGTCTCTGGGATTAATATGCAAACCAGGGTCAAATGAAAAACCAGCACCATCAGAGAAGCCAAGTGTCAAGGCCCCCAGTTGATGATTTATCTTACTAGCCTGGTTCTAGTCAGCTTGTATCCTCGAATTCTGGGGGAGCGGATCATAATCTCAAAAGACAATTCCAAATGCCGTAATCCCAAAAATCCTAAAAGACCAAAATCTCTAAAGTCCAAAATCCTGAAAATCACAACCCAGAAAGATCAAAATCTCAAGAATATAATTCTGAAAAAAAAACATATTTATTTACATTTTAAAAGGGGATTTATTTGAGGAACATAAAAATACAACAGAGCACTTCATAGGCCAGTTTAACAATAAAATAGGCAATGCATATTTTTGCAAGTCTCAGGTATACTAATGACAGTCACATGAGTATCACAGTTATGAGCAGACAAGCCTTATTCATAAATAAATAGGTCAAAGAAGGGAATGTGTAAACATATCACTATAGTTGGTAAGTGAGTGCACCAAGCTGAATTATTGTGGTTATCCTGAAATACCATGACAAATACCTAAATGTTTGGAGAAATCAGTCAAAAACCTCAGTGGGTCACCACCACATACGCTGTTGCCCAAAGAGCTGAGATCTTGGGAAATTTTACTTTTTGCAAATCAAATGTACAAAAAAAGGCATGTCTTCATTTATTAAGGAAGTTTCAATGTTTTTACCTACATGAACAATACTTACATGCAAATCATCATTGTGGTAATTCACTCTCATGGAGTCAAATTTGCAAAAAAATGCATAAAACAAATTAGAACTCTCTAAAAGTCTCTACACAATTTATACCTCCAGTATTGGAAATGATGGCAAGATGAAATACATAGCATAGCAAATTGTAAAAAAAAAACAAAAACAAAAACAAAAAAATGTTGACAATTTAAAATACTGGGGGAAAAAACTTAAAATAAGAAGAAAGAGGCAGTGGCTCACCCATACCAGCAACTCAGGGGGCTGAGGTGGGAGGATTGCTTGAGCCCAGGAAGTCAAAGAAAATTCAACATATGAAATAGTGTATTACAAGCATGGATTATGGGTAATTGCACAGATATAGTCCCAGAAGACCCGGCTGACTTTCACAATCATTAACTATAGTTTGAAGTCTTGCATCACAACGAATAGCTGCTTTTTTTTTTTTTGACATAGCACTCCTCCAAAAATACATTCACAATCATTTTGTATGTGGCCCTGCTCTTTTTGAAATTCTTCTGTTATTTGATATACATCAACACGAGCACTTCTTACTACATTTTCCCATCTTGTGTCTAAGGATGTTGATCTTTGAGGGCTTCAACATTTGGGATTATGGCGTTTGGGACTGTGTCTTTCTGGATTATGATCCAAACCTGAACATCAGCAACCCCCCTTGTATTGGCTGAGTCCTCCAGGAGGTAGGCACCAAGATGCAGTTAGATATGCAAGAAATGTTCGTATTTATACACGAATGATAAAGGAGAAAGGAAGCAGGAGTAGGCAGGGAAATCCTTCAGGCTATGATACAGGTTTGATAGCTGTGAAAAGAGAGAAAGGAGGAAGAAGTGTGTAGGAGGAGCCTCATGCTAAAGTGCAGTGCTGAGGATGTCTCGTCCAGCCTAACAAAGTTCCAGTGCAAAGATTGCCCATAAGCATTGGGCAGAAATTGCCAGTTTGTACTGCTCCCATCATGTTCTGTCATTTGCTGGGATGCCTAGGGAGAGCATGTCCGTGGATCAAAAGCTAAAATGGGTCCTGAGGGCACTAAGAGCTGCCAGTTGGCAGCAGCGAACTTGGTCTCCTCACAGTGGATAGGCAAATTTTTTTCTTAAAGTGCAATCCAAGCCATGCATTTCCATTCCTCTTGCGCTTTTGTCATCAGAACTCCACGTTCACAACCATAGTTTCACACTCTACTTCTAACTATCTTGGACTTGCTAACTGGGATGAGCTTCACTCATGCCATTGCTCACCATCTCTGCTTTAACCTGGCTTCTGATTATAACTGATATCCTGCCTCTAATTCTTCCATTTGCTTAATAGTTGATGTGTTCAATCCTGTACCAGGCTCAACTTTCATTAGACTGGCCTCAGAGAGCCAAAATAAATACCTGAATTCTTCTTCAGAGGCTTAGAGTGAGTAGAGTATTAGCTTTCTTATTAATTCCTGTCATTTCTCTCTCTTGTACAGGCAAGAGAAAGAGGCCCACTACAATATGCTGTGAAGAATACATAAGAAGTCAAACTGTTGACCTCTTTTCCCCCAGCCTGTTCCCAAACTACATCCCTGAGGAGTTGTGCACCTCTAAGGAAAGTTCACATGAAAGAGCTAAATCCCCTTGATCTCTCTTCTTGTTCAGAGTGGAGAGCAAACATATACTGTCCCTTCCATCAGTCCTCAGCATGACTTTGCCAAGGACACTAGTAACAAGCTACTTTTACCTCAGAAGTTGGAGAGTATCAGTTGACCCACATTGTGTATGTGTAAATATCTTTATTCAGTGTATATACAATATATTCTTAATTTGACTCTCAAAGTTTATAATTAGCATTGAATGAGTATGAAAAATTGTTTTCCAAATACTATCAGCAAGCTATTGAATATTTTGTTCCTGATTTGTGAATGAGATTTTCATCGAAAACTTATGACAAGTGACCAATTACGTTGTCACTGCTAAGTTCCAGGAGCATTTCTTTCAGTTATACTATTTAGAGTATAAATATCACACTTCATTATTTTTGAACTCCACTCAACATTTTTAATTAAGCCATCCACATCACATAATTCTTTTCCTTTCCCCTTCTGTGAACATTTTTTTTTTTTTTTTTTTTGAGACAGGATCTCCCTCTGTCACCCAGGTTGGTGTGCAGTGGTGCGATCTTGGCTCACTGCAACCTCCACCTCCTGAGTTCAAGTGATTCTCCTGCCTCAGCCTGCTGGGACTACAGGTGTGGACTACCACTCCCAGGTAATTTTCGTATATTTTGGTAAAGATAGGGTTTCCCTGTATTGGCCAGGCTGGTCTCAAACTCCTGACCTCAAGTGTTCTGCCCACCTTGGCCTCCCAAAGTTCTAGGGTTACAGGTGTGAGCCACTGCACCTGGCCTCCATAACCCATTTTTCAATCTATTATTTTTATTTTCTTCTTTCTCTGCTCTTAACCCTCAGTCACAGAATCATATTGCAGGGAGGGCAGATGGGGAAAAACAAAAAGGAAAGGCTACAGCTTGAGTCTAATTTGTCTCAACCTAGGATTCAGAATGTCAGGTATGTACTGAGGGTGGTAGAGCAAGATCTTACGGAAGAGCGGCCTATTTAAATGAGGAGCCAAGCATTGTCCTGAGAAGAAGGATCCTAAGGAAAAAGAGGTTGGAGGCATAGAAGATTGCTTAAGGGTGATGAGGGTATCACTGGATAAAGGTAATTTTAGGCAAGTCATAAAATCTGTTGCTTTCTGATTATTGCAATTCAACTCCAGTAGACTTTTATGGTCCAAGGGGAAGAAGGTCTATGACTAAGGACTAATAGCCATATCCCCACAAAATCTGTTTGACAATTGCACAGTGTAACACATAAAAGGGAAGAAGCCAGGCATTGCCATGTTGAGGGAACTGACAGAGAGTGGGAAGCAGCCCCAGCACTATCAGTGGCTTGGCTGGTGGTGCAGCTTGGAGGCATTCGTGCAGAACTATTTGGGGCTGATCAGCTGGGGGTGAGATAGGCCCCTTTTAGCGAGTGGTAGAGAACAGATTACTTCTGGGGATTTCATAGGCTTTGGAGGCTCCAGAAAATGCTGCCACTTCTGGAAGTAAGAAGTGGGAAAAAGGAAAGGAGCTGTTTCTTTAGCTCATATGAGACTATACCTGGTGACTCTCAGGAGTGATGATAAGGGAGGAGACCACCCCTCGTATCGTCTTATGTCCAATTTCTGCCTCCAAAGAAAGAAAAAGTAAAAACTGAAAGGCAGAAATGAAATCCACAAGCAGACAGCCTGTCGCCACACCCTGGGCCTGGTAGTTAAAGATCGACCAGTGATCTAATTGGTTCTGTTATCTGTACATTACAGACATTGTATAGAAATGCACTGTGAAAATCCCTAACCTGTTTTGTTCCGATCTAATTACTGGTGCATTCAGCCCCCAGTCATGTACCCCCCTGCTTGCTCAATTGACCACGACCCTCTCACACGCACCCACTTAAGAGTTGTGAGCCCTTAAAAGGGACAGGAATTGCTCACTTGGGGAACTCGACTCTTGAGACAGGAGTCTTGCAGATGCCCCCAGCCGAATAAACCCCTTCCTTCTTAACTCAATGTCTGAGGAGTTTTGTCTATGGCTTGTCCTGCTACAATGATATGGGAGTCTCTGAAGGACATCAAAGCTCTCACAGTAGTGGAAAGAACCTTGCAGGATGTCAAATCCGACCATCATCAAATTTAGAATTCTTTCTTTAAAAAATTGCTTGAATACCTCCAGTGACAGGGACTGTCTACCCCTCCTAATAGCCAATTCCATCTTTGGGCAGCTTTGACTTTCTTCACCCCAAAATTGCCTCCCAGTTCTTCCCTTGATATGCTTTTGAGGTTATAGGACAATGCCAACAGCCCTTCTTCAGGAAGGCTTTTGTTATTTAAAAATGTTGAATGTGCCCCATTAGTTGGTTCCTCCCTGAATTAATATCTCCTTTTTCTTCATTTGTCCCTCATATGACATGGGTTTGTGTTTCCTCACCATTTAAGGCACTCTCTTCCAAATGTACTCTAATTTGTCTATGTTTCTCCTAAAATATGGTGTCAGGAACTGAACACAGTATTCCAGGAGGAGTCAAATCAGCTGAGAGCAGAAAGAAGCTACTTGTCACTAGCTATCCCCATCCCAGGAATCTTCCATTCCCAGCTACTAAATGTAATATAAATTCCCATACTGCATGGGGATATTGATTTTCAACCACACATTAGGTTAGTGTCAAAGAATTAAAAAAAACATGCAAGAGACCCACAAGTTCAGGAAACAATCTTGACGTATCAATTCACTGCATTTTAAATCCTTATATTTCAAATTAGCATGCACCCACCACTCCTAAGGCTTGTAGGAAATAACGTTGTCAGCTTTAAAGAATAGTCATAAATTTTACATCTTTCACAAACTCCTATAGTTGGTTCTCTTAGAAATGTGTGTTTAGGGAGAAAAACGAGGGTGCTGATGATAGGTCAGAATTATGTACTTTGATGTCCTGAGAACGTGGGAACTTATCTCCCACATAATTCAGGTGGGTTTTTTATTTGTTTCTGAAATTATATCATGTTTCCACTTTGGTAGTAAAGACAATAAATTGATTTCTTTTGGAAATTGTCTACCAGGGCTTTATCTACAGCATACACACAGCAGCAGATTATTCTTTTTTTTTTTTTTTTTTTAAGTGAGACAAGATCTATGTCTTTTGCCCGGAATGGAGTGGAGTGGGGTGAACATGGCTCACTGCAGCCTCAACCTCCTGGGCTCAAGCAATCCTTCTGCCCCAGCCTCCCAAGTAGCTGGGACCACAGGTGTGTGCTATCACACCTGGCTAATTTTTAAATTTTTGTAGAGGCATGATCTTGCTATGTCTCCCAGACTGGTTGAATTCCTGGACGCAAGCATTTCTCTGGCCTTGGCATCCCAAAACAGACATGGGAGGGATTGGGATTACAGGCATGAACCACCATGCCTGGCCAGTATTTTCTTTTCGATAAAAATTTAGTATTTTACAGCAAGAAAACTTTGTTATATAAATGCCTTAACGTTGTATCTAGAAACTGTCAGAGTCGTGAATAATAATTAATCCAAGAATTGTTGAATATATAGTACAACTACATTACATTTTCACTACTAATGGTTTGTTTACTAAACTTTTTCCCTCCACTCCACATCTCAGATTCAACATTCTCAACAGGTCCCATCTTATTATGTTTTTTTTTCTACTAGCTGAGTTATATATAAACATGCCCATGTTTGTGTCATATTTTTAAACGCCAGGCTGCTTTACACCTTTTTACCTTTAGATATTGTTATGGGAATCTCTTCTGGATAACAAACCACTACAAAAGTTGATGGTTTAAACAACAATCATTGATTTTGCCCATGGATCCACAATTTGGTCAGGGCTTAGTGGAAATGGCTTATCTCTGCTCCACGTAGTGTCACCTGGAACAGTGTGACAGAGGCTGGAAGACCTTCTTTCAAAATGGCTCGTTCACATGGCTGGCAAGTTGGTGTTGGCTGTCAGCTAGGATCTCAATAGGAATAGTGGGTGGGGTCCTCATTTCCTCCCCACCAGAACTTTCCATGGGCTGCTTGGCTTCCTCACAGCATAGTGGTTGTGTTCTAAAAACAAGCATCCCAAGAAAACCAGGCAGAAGATAGGTAGCCTTTTCTCATCTAGCCACGTGAGTCACACAGTGTCACTTCTCCACGTTGTACTCATGGAAGTATCCTAACAAGGAAAAGAGAATTGGAATTCACTTCTTAATAGGGAAGTGGAAAGTTTCTAGAAGATTTTGTGGGAGTGGAGATATTGTTGCAGCCATTTTTAGGAAATATAGCCTGCCACAGATAAGTTATTCCCTTGGCTTTGAATCCCCTTTCTGTCTTTGTTCTCTAGGAAACTCAGCGCTCTGCTCAGACACTAACTTTCTTTGTGAAACATTTTTCCAACAAAGAGTTAATCACCACCTCTGCTCTGTCACCTATGTGCTTCATAAATACCTCTGTTATTCCCTATTACACAATGTCATGCAATTAGTTATTAATGTCTAACTTGCCCATTAGCCTATAGCTTTTCAAGTGCCAGCACTGCAAGCACTGTTTGCCAGCCCTCCATTAGCCATTACCAATGTGCTCCATCCTAGGCAGTTATCTCCTGGCAGTCCTAAGGTCACCTTCCACTCCCATAGATATCACTCCCGTTCTACAGCTGAGTTCTGCCCTTAGAGCCAGCTTAGTAAGGCCCCTAATCTAGGCCTCGTGCTTTACATCTTTGCTGCGGACTAGACAGACACCAGTAACAGATTACTAGCTGGAAACTTGTTAGAAATGCAGACTCTCAGGCCTTACCTCAGACCTACAAACCTACATTTTAACAAGATCCTCAATGATTGATTTGCATATTAAAGTTTGAGAAACTTGCTTTTGTCTCCCCTCTGAGGAGTGGGGGGGCCTAGCTGATGTGCCCATCTGGAGCCCAAGCCTCTGCTTCTAGACTATGTTTCAGGTAAACAGAACTATGGAATTGTCCAAATGGCTCTGAGAGAGCTTTTCCTAGCAACTGCTTGGACTTCTCTGTGTCTGTTCTCCTGAAAGGAAACAGTTTTATTGGTGCACACAGCTCTATGTTGAAGGGGTGGCCAAGGGGAAGCTGTTTGTGATGGGGCTAGGGGAGGAAGGGTTGGAACTTGTACCTGTGGGCCAGAATGTACACACACACACACGCACGCACGCACGCACGCACGCACGCACACATACCAGCACATGAAGCTACTGGTGTAAGACAGGGTTAGGGGTAGGAAGAGAAGAGAGTAGGTTGTGGCTGGGATTTCTATTTGTACGTTTGCCCCTGGGCCCCAAAATAGTTAGGGGGCAAACTAACAGAGATACTCACTTTTCCAGCCTTTCTGGTGGAATTTTGATAGAGATTGATTGCATTGAATTTATAGATCAATGTGAAAAGAATAGCTATCTTGACAATATTGAGTCTTTCAATCCATGAATATGAAATGTGTTTCTATTTAGGTCTTCTTCATTTTTTTAAATGATCTTTTATAATTATCAGTGTCAAGTCTTGTATTTCTTTTATATTTCATTCTCTTCACTGTCATAGTGAAGGAAATGTTTTCTTAATTTCCATTTCTGGTTGTTCGTTGTTACATAGGAATACAATTAATTTTTGTCTATTGATCTTATACCTGTGCTAAAGTCTTTTATTAATAGTTTTAGTGAAATTCCTTTGAATTTTCATATAGGACTACATTATATAAAGAGGCAGTTTTACTTCTTTCTTTCCAATCTAATGTCCTTAATTTAAAAACAAAATTTTTATAGCATTAGCTATAGAAACTTCAGCATAAGATAGAATAAAAGTGATGAAAGCAGATATCTTTGCCTTGTTCCTGATCTTAGAAAGAAGGGATCCAGCCTTTCAGCATTAAGAATGATGTTAGCTGTGGCTTTTTATAGATGCTCTTTATCAAGTTGAGGAAGTTCTATTGTTAGTTTGAGAGTGAGTTTTTATTATGAATGAGTGTTGAATCTTTTCAAATGCTTTTCTGCATCTATTGAAATGATCATGTGGTTTTGTTCTTTATTATATTAATCTAATACATCTTAATTCTTTCTTTCTTTTTTAAATATGTACTTTCAGGAACTTTTAGGGCTTCCTGAAGTTCAAAGCCAAAAGTTGTTAAAGTTTCACTTCCTCTGTTTGTCCTAGAGGAAACTAATTTTCTGCTGTGAAATAAAATAATTGGACTGTCAAATGTTACTCCGTCTCCTGCTGGAATGAGTCTAGTTGCTCTCCCTCTCTTGAGCTTTAACTTATCTCAAGACTTTGTTGCACTAGTCTAAAAAGAATTAGATTTCCAAGGATCAAGTTGCTATAAATTGATATAAAATTTAAGCAATCGGTAAAACCTACCTTCACACCACTTCTTTCTTCTTCTTTCCTTTTTTTTTTTTTGAGATGGAGTCTCGTCCTGCCACCCAGGCTGGAGTGCAGTGGTGCGATCTCTGCTCACTGCAACCTCTGCCTTCTGGGTTCAAACACTTCTCTAGCTTCAGCCTCCCGAGTAGCTGGGATTACAGGCACCCACCACCAGGCCCAGCTATTTTTTGTATTTTTAGTAGAGATAGGGTTTCATCATGTTAGCCAGGCTGGTCTCAAACTCCCGACTTCATGAGCCACCCGCCTCGGCCTCCCAAAGTGCTAGGATTATAGATGTGAGCCGCCACACCCGGCCATCACTTCTTTCTTTGCCATTGTTTTTGCAAATCACCTGGGAGCAAGTGAAACATAAGTCTCCAGGTATTGCTGATCTAGAAATTAGTGGTAGAAATATAATTGAGAACTGGAGGGGAGAGATAATGTGGTATTGACAAGGATTCTAGAAAGAATGTGGTTAAGTGAGCACTTTAATACACAAAACTCAGATTCTTTGTCCTGATAACCTCAAACATTTACTGAGTGCTCACTATGTATTTGAACTGTTCAAAGGATGTTAAATAGCATGACTTAGATATCACAACCATTATTGAGGTGAGTGTTATCACTTGGATATCACAACAATTTTTGAGGTATTATCGTTGCCCCATTTTAAAGAAGTAGAAACTGAGGCACAGATTCATTAAGCACTTTGTCCAATGACACACATCTAGGAGGTGGTGGAGCCAGTGTGTGAGCCAAGACAGAGTGACTCCATAATCTGTGTGCCTAATCATTCTGTTATATCAGAGCAGGGGCAATATTAATAGTGGGTTCTAGTGCTTGGCAGCTTACATAGGGGCAAAAATCCCACCTTTCATGTACAAAATTAGACTCCACCCTTGACTACTGTGTCTGATGCCTACCATTAGAATCAATCCTTTGAGTTCAGCATCTTAAGTACCACACGTGTATGTATGCATGTAATAAAGCAAATGATTCATTTAAAATGAGCAAAGGATTTGAACAGGTACTTCAGAAAAGAAGCTACACAAATGGCAGTAAAAAGTACACGAAAAGATGCTTATCATTAGTTGTCAGAGAAATGCAAACTAAAATCATAATGAGATACTATGACACGCTTATTCAAATGGCTAAAATCGGAAAGGTTGACAATACTAAGTGTGGAGGAGAATGTTGAACAACTAGAATTCATACATCATTGGTGGGAATACAAAATGATAAAACCACTTTGGATAATTGTTAGTTTTTTTATAAAGTTAAACATAATTTTACCATATGACCCAGTAATTCTACTCAAAGGTTTTTACCAAAGAGAAATGACAATATATGCCGAAGAAAAATTGTACACAATGGCGATGACAGCTCTGTTTATAATACTTGCAAACTGGACACAAATTAAACGTCCATCTACAGGAGAATGATTAGCCAGACTGTGGTATATCCATACATGCAACATCATGAATGAACTTCAAAAGCCTTATATTAAGGGGGGAAAGCTGGACACAAAAAGTACCCATGATATGATTTCATTTATATGAAATTCTAGAGCTGGCAAAATTTACCTATGAAGCAATCACTGTCTGAATGTGACCATGAGCAGCTCAGTGGTTGTTTGGGGTTAGGAGGTCAGGTGTGGGGTGAGTTTCACCACAACGAACCGAGAGGGAACTTTCTGGGGTAATGAGGAATGTTATATGTCTTCATTGCAGAGATATTTGCAGAGATGTATATTGTCAAAATCCTTTGCACTGTACACTTAATATAGGTAAATTTTACTGTATATAAATTATTATTCAAAAAAGATTTTAAAAGAAAAGCTTCTGGGTGAGGTGGCTCATGCCTGTAATCCCAATAGTTTGGGAGACCGAGGTGAAAGGATCACTTGAGGCCAGGAGTTTGAGACCAGCCTGGGCAACATAGTGAGGCTCAGTCTCTACGAACAAACAAAACAAAACAAGAAAAGCTATATTCATGAGAAATACCAAAAGAGAAGATTTTCCTGGTGATTTGTTGTTTGCTTTTTTTTTTTGTTATTTGTCATTCATTTTGTTCACCCAGAAGGCAGAACAGAAATGTTTATATGGGAAGAAAGAAAAGAAAAGAAAAGATGTGGTTCCTGAAATGCATTGCTACAGAAAGAACTTTGGGTGACCTGACATTCTGGGAACATCCTTTGGGTGACTAGATGGCTGGAAGGAGAGGAGCAGGTGGTGAAGAACGGATGAGACAGAGGGAGGTGGGAATGGAGGGTGGTTAAGACAGGCCACCTGGTATACAGTTGCCCCGATGGTATCTGGCTGAGAGCAGTCCATTCTATTGTTACGTTTCTACTGTAATTACTTTGTCTTTAGTTTTTCAATTTGTTGGACTTAATTCTTCTAAAAGGAGTGACAAAGAACATTAGGAGAAAATAAAAATATGCAGTGGGATAGGATGAGGGTCCAGAAACATTCAGACAGTGATTGCTTAATTATGTTGTAACCAATTTACTGCTGAGAAAGAGAAGAACGGGAAAGCCCTTAAAGGAGTAGAAAGGACAGGCTGGGCTGGTCCTGAAGCCAGGGAAGCTGATGTGCCTCTATGGCTTAATCTTGTGTTTTTCTTTTTTGGGGGGGGTGGGGGTGGTG